>NC_141879.1:112011875-112334583 GCF_056163025.1 Triticum urartu
CCCATGCCATTGTCAACGTAGTCAATAAATGAGAGAATTGCACAACGAGTGGCTGACACCAGGGACCCAGCAGCTCGCCCAGTTATTTTTGTTTTGGGTTAATTTGATAAATGCCACTCCAAATCTGTTGTATCCGAGAAATGCCACTGCAATTTCCAAACTTTGAAAAATGTCATTTCATGCCATTTCTAGTGGCATTTTTCAAATTCTATAGTGGCGTTTTTCAAAGTTTGGAAACTGCAGTGACGTTTTTCAAAGTTTGCAAAAATTGCAGTGGCATTTTTCAAAGTTTGAAAATTGCAGTGGCATTTTTATGAATCGCCAAAATTGGAATGACATCTATCTATACCTATACTAATTCTAGACTTTCAAGAAATTCCCACGTTAATTAGATTTTACGAGCCGTTAATCTGGTGGGACCAAGTTATTACGGTGTAGATCTACCCATGAACTCCCTAATTAAAGCAACCAAACTCTATCTCTTTGACAAAAGCAATCTTTGTTAGAAAAAACAATCTCTATGTCTTTAACAGAAAAACAGGAAAGACAATCTCCATGTGGTTTTAAAATCCACCTTAAAGTAACCTCTATCTCTGTTTGACAAAAAAACAATCTCTATCTCTTTGACAGAAAAAAAGAAAAAAAATCTCTATGCACTTTTAGACTCCACGGCCTCTTCATCTCCCCACGCCATCTTTCTCTCCCTTCACGAACTTTTCCTATTCTGTATAATCAATATCTCTCCCATATTTACAACGGATCGAATGCATCCACGGCCTGTTCCTCATCTCCATTATCTCTCTCCATCCAATGGAAAACAAAGTAACCTGGGAAGTATGGATTCAGTGTGCGTAAAGAGTTTATTAGATCAAAAAATTTCCTCATTTAGATCAGGTTCGTTTTCTTGCCGATTTACACTTGAATCTGCTGTTGTGTATTTGGATTCTATATGATCGTTGCTTCTAAGAAGGCAACTAACAGATCCAAGGGTGGGGGCTTAGGCTCAAGCGACATCCAGCGTCGTTGCATCCAACCCTCCAAGCAACACCACAAGAAAAGCATGGATCCAGCACGAACTACATAGTTATGAGTGGATTGAAGCCCATCACCGGGGCTGCTAAGCATGATTCTGTAGACAGAGGATGTGCATGCTGAAGCCCCAACCACAGCAACACACGAACACAACATTAGTTCTGAACGGTTCGTTTTCTGTGATTGCTTTATATGTGCAATTATAGAGTTGTATCTACGCCTATGTAATTTCACATCGTGTATCTGCATGTCGAATTCGAACTATCTGTCAAAAATATTGTGTACTCCAACTTAACGTATCAATAGTTCAATATTTCAGATATGTGAACCTCAAGAATCAGCAGTCTTACACCACTGATCTTTTTTCTTTAATTACATAAGAAACAACACCGGTCTTTTTTTTCTCCTTTGTCGTCTATCTTACGACCAGAGGCAGTTGTATCGACGCGCAAAGCCATGCCGCTGACGTCAAGGCCGCAAGATCATATAGATAGCAAACTGGTTTGATATTTCTTTCTCACAGGTTAAATTTGAATCTGAATTGGTTTGTTTTACGACTGCTGGTAGATGATTTTAGGATGGTGAATATGGACGGGCCTGAGACCTACATCAAGCATGTGAAGTCACAAGCGATGGCATTTCTGGGGATGTTGTCTTCGTAGGCTATACCCAAGAGCATGCATTCAGTATGGGGGGGAACGAAACTGCAATATGTTAAGTGCCTGCAACCAACAACACTGTGGCAGCGTACTAAATCGTTCTGGGCAGCCAAAGATGTCGCATAAATTAGCACCAACCTGGATGAAGATAAATAGATCTTAATTACATGGACCCATGCCCGCGAGGGACATGGTGAGGCTTTAGTACCCTTGGTGGAAACAAGGTGATTCATTCGCACAAACATGTATTTTTTACCGGGATCAGTCACACAAGCATGTATAGAGGTTCACCTGCTTGATTAGGTTTCTTGAAAGAACTAATTATCCTATTAATATTTTTCTTTCCAAAGTTTTGATTCTCTTTGAGATGAAATAATCATTTTTTAAACCCGTATCAAGTTGGCGTGAAGTGCATACATGAACATATTATAATTATTGTTTGTTTCATTTTTGTATTAATTTCAGGAGTACCAATGACAACCAGCAGGATGCTCTACGTATACTGTTTGCTGGAAGGGATACAAATAATTTAATACATGGTCTCATGGTACGAAAAGTATGTCATGTATAATTCAGATGTACAATATGTTTTGCTTAGATAAAATGGAGACATTGCTCTAGATAAAATCCAGACATTGCTCGGGTTATAGACTAATATTTTTCTTTCCAATGATTTTGACTCTATTTGAGGTGATATAATAAGTTTTTAAACCTGTTAAGTTGGTGTGAGGTGTATGCTTGAACATATTCTAATTATTGTTTGTTTCATTTTTGTAGTAATTACAGGAGTACCAATGACAACTAGCAGGATGCTCTACGTATATGGTTCTTGGAACATATACAAATAATTTAATAAAGTCTCATGGTACAAAAAGTATGTAATATAAAAGTCAGATGAACAATATGTTTTGTTAGATAAGACATTTAACACATAAAGAGGATGTGATACCCAGGATGCTACAGTAACCATACATACGAGATTTTACGTGCAGTGGTTATTATAACCACATTATTTGGGTCATAGACTATATATAATTTTCAAACAAGTATTACAAGAAATTGCAGATATTCCAAAACTATAGTTTTGAACAGTTAGTTATTTTAATAAGTAGAAATAATACTCGCATAAAAATACATTCCATAATATAGTTTAAAATTGCACTGAACTGGGGACATAAACATACATACACAAACTTATTGGCATCGGATGTTAGGAAGGAACGAGACATGGTCGATTGTGGAGGCTTCTCTATGACCTAATCACAGTCACTTTATATGTGAAACATATAATATATCTCAGTTTTTGCAATATAGTCGACAGTAAGAAATGACAATACGAAAACTAATATTAGTTCATACCTCTTAATATCAAGCCCTGTAGAAATTAAGAAGAGTATAGACGATATAACCTTGGGATTAAGTTGGTGGCTGTTTTCAATTTCAAAAAAAAAAAGAGTTAATGTTTGTTTCTGTGAGTGCTTCTATCAAGTAAAGGTGATGATATAGGATATGCCTTATAAGGAGCAATTGTGACCAGTCAGAAAGTTCAGATGATAATCTATGATTAGTTAGTTTAGAGAAGTCTCGGGAGTTGTATCAAAGTACAGTGGAGGATATATAGTTTACTCCGATGAACTAAGAACGATAGTCATTTTTAGGAAAACAAATCTGAAAAAGCGATATTTTAATTCCTTTTTACTAACCAAAGGGAAGTTCAGCATGGAGCTACAATACCGAGAAATTTACTAATAATTGTCTTTATAACATGTAATTCCGTAAACTAGCTTTCTTATTATGATTGATCTTCTACCTGGTGTGCTTCCTTGCTAGCAGAAGGGAAATGCTCCTAAATCTATCATCTTGAACAAGAGAGCACATGTTTAGTACGACTTACCCAAGTTCATTTGTATAAAAATATTCTTGGGCATATTTATGAAGTCATAGTAAGAAACTGTTGTAGCAAACCCAACAAGGAAAAAAGTACACAACTGTGACGTGTGCAACAACCAAATAACAACAATGAACTCAAAATCATAGGAAAAATGTATAAGTATTTAATATACTAGACCGTGCGAATGCACGGGTTGGCGACTAGTTTATCTAATTTGTTTTTGAGACGGAAGCGGGGTGTCAACTAGGCTGTGCGGGACACTCTGGCCTGTCTAGACAGCCTTTTCTTTTATGTTTACCACAGACCAGCCCAGTAGTTTATTTTTCTTTCTGAAAATGGCTAGGCCAGTTCTTTTGTGATTTGTCAAATAAGTCGCTTTATCAGGCCTGCTGGGCTGCAAATCTTTCAAGACGAGGAGAGCTTCATTCGGCTAGCCGAGAAAATGACCTATCAGTAATGAGAAATCGGCTGTACATTTTTAAAACACATCAAACCGACAATTATTTTCAAATATCTTTTTTTCATTTCGAGATTTTAAATTGCATTAATTTTTATGCGTGGACAATTTATTGGATTTCATATTGATATACATTTATTTTTAAAATCAGTCTGAATGTGACTCGAAATTTCGGGATTAAAAACAGTTCAGACCGCACTGACATATGCAAAATTTCGTTTAACTTTTTAACCGTGGCCACAGTATGGGCTGTAATGCTAACATAAAGAATATGGGCTCCAAAAAACCCGTAAGATTAGCAAATGGGCTGTAAATTATTTGAAATATTGGCAGATGGGCTGTATGCTATTTTCCACAGATTTGAGGCTTTCCATAGATGGCCTGTATATTGTTGGATGTCCATCCAACGGCCGTCGTGCTTCTTCAATCTCTACTCTTCCTGCTCCAGCCGCTCAAACAAGCGCCGGCGGGACTGCCTGCTCTCTCCTTCCCGCGACCGGCTGTGCTACCGCGCATGCCTCACTGCCCCACCATACTCCCATCGCTGGCCTAGCCATCCCTCTACTCACCCACACCTGCTGTTATTCTCTGGCGACGGCAGACGAACCAGTAAACCCTCGTACAATCGTACTCCTCTCCACGTGGGAAACAAAAACAACGGCCGAGTCTTCCCTGCCTCGGTGTCGTTCCGTTCCTAGGCCTCGCCGTCGTCCACCGCCCTGGTGCTCTCGGCTTGGCGTGGTCAGCGTGGTCAACGACCGACATGCATCTGAAGTGGACTGTACGTGGAGAGGCTGACAGCTGGGTCCACGGCCGCATGCAAGGAAATGCCTCCTTATTACGCGCAAAATAATGATTTCCTCCACCTGACATCTGGGACCCACCGAAACGGCCTCTGTATTTCGCGAAAAAAACGTTACCGCCGCTGACAGCTTGGACCCACCAGCTATATCTTCGCACGCAAGGATGTGCCTCCTTATTACGCACAAAAAAATGAATACTCCCCCTACTAGCTGGGACCCAGTATAGTGGGCCTACTAAGTTGACGGGGACGAAGGGCTTTGTCAACTTAGTCAATATGCACGATTCTAGCTCGACTGACCGTACGATGTCCATCCAATGGCCGTAGTGCTTCTTCAACCTCTGGTCTTCTTGCTCCAGCCGCCCAAAGCAGCGCTGGTCGTGCCGCCTGCTCCTGCCTCCCGTGGCCGGCTGTGCTGCCGCGGAGGCCTCACCGCCCCCATACTACTCCCACCGCTGGCCAGGCCATCCCTCCACTCCACTCACCCACAACCCCTGTTATTCTGCGGTGACGGCAGCGCAGCCGAACCAGTGAACCCTCGTACTCCTCTCCGCGTGGGCATCCACTGCCGCGTCTTCCCCGGCTCCGTGTCATCCCCTTCCTAGGCCTCGCCGTCGTCCACCGCCCTGGTGCTCTCGGCACGGCGTGGTCAACGTGGTCAAGGAACGGCTTCCATCGGACGTGGACTTTACGTGGAGAGGCTGATAGCTGGGTCCACGGCCGCAGCAAGGAAGTGCCTCCTTATTACGTGCAAAATAATTATTCCTCCACTTGACAGCGAGGACCCACCGGACGGGCCACCAGTATTTTACGAAAAAAAATCTTTTCCCCTGACTGCTGGGACCCACCGGACGGACCACCGTATTTCGCGAAAAAAACGTCTCCCCCCCCGCTGTCAGCTCGGACCCACCGGAAGTGCCTCCTTATTACGCACAAAAAAATGAATACTCCCCCGCCTAGCTGGGACCCACCTTGCTGGGAGGCTGACTTGTGGACCTACTAAGTTGACGGGGATGAGGGGCTTTGTCAACTTAGTCAATATGAACGATTCTAGCTCCAGTGACCGTACGATGTCCATCCAACGGTCGTAGTGCTTCTTCAACCTCTGGTCTTCTTGCTCCAGCCGCCCAAAGCAGCGCCAGTCGTGCCGCATGCACCTGCCTCCCATGGCCGGCTGTGCTGCCGCAGAGGCCTCACCGCCCCCTACTATTCCCATCGCTGGCCAGGCCCTGCGGTGATGGCAGCCTCACACCGCAGCCGAACTAGTGAACCCTCGTAGTCCTCTCCGCGCGGGCTTCCACTGCCGCGTCGTCCCCTTTCTAGGCCTCGCCATCGTCCACCGCTGTGGTGCTCTCCGCGCGGCGTGGTCAACGTGGTCAAGGAACGACTTCTATCGGAAGAGTACTGTACGTGTAGAGGCTGACAGCTGGGTCCACGACCACAGCCCAGTTTTTTTGTTATTTGCCAAGTAAGTCGCTTTGTTAGGCCTGTTGGGCTACAAATCTTTCAAGACGAGGAGAGCTTTCATTCGGCTGGCCGAGAAAATGGCCCATCAGTAATGAGAAATGGGTTGTACATTTTTAAAACACATCAAACGGTAATTAATTTCAAATATCTTTTTTCTCATTTCAAGATTTTAAATTACATTAATTTTTATGCGTGGAGAATTTGTTGGATTTTATATTGATATACATTTATTTTTAAAATCAGTTCGAATGTGAGTCGAAATTTCAGGATTAAAAACAGTTCGGACCGCACCAAAATATGCAAAATTTCGTATAATTTTTTAACCGTTGCCTCAATATGGGCTGTAATGCTAACAAAAAGAATATGGGCTCCAAAAAAACCTTAAGAATTAGCAAATGGGCTGTAAATTATTAGAAATAATGGCAGATGGGTTGTATGCTGTTTTCCGCAGATTTGAGGCTTTCCTAAAAAAGTTTGACGCACAAGCACTTATTGTTGGATGTCCATCCAACGGCCGTCGTGCTTCTTCAATCTCTATTCTTCCTGCTCCAGCCGCTCAAACAAGCGCCGACGGGACTGCCTGCTCCCTCCTCCTCGCAGCCGGCTGTGCTGTCGCGCAGGCCTCACCGCCTGACCGTACTCCCATCGCTGGCCTAGCCATCCCTCTACTCACCCACACATGCTGTTATTCTCCGGCGACGGCAGACAAACCAGTAAACCCTCGTACAGTCGTTGTCGGTGTCAAAACCGGCGGATCTCGGGTAGGGGGTCCCGAACTGTGCGTCTAAGGCGGATGGTAATAGGAGGCAGGGAACACGGTGTTTTACCTAGGTTCGGGCCCTCTTGATGGAGGTAAACCCTACGTCCTGCTTGATTAATATTGATGATATGGGTAGTACAAGAGTAGATCTACCACGAGATCAGAGAGGCTAAACCCTAGAAGCTAGCCTATGGTATGATTGTATGTTATTGTGTCCTAAGGACTAAAACCCTCCGGTTTATATAGACACCGGAGGGGGCTAGGGTTACACAAGGTCGGTTACAAAGGAGGAGATATACATATCCGTATGGCCTAGCTTGCCTTCCATGCCAAGTAGAGTCCCATCCGGACACGAGATGAAGTCTTCAATCTTGTATCTTCATAATCCAACAGTCTGGCCAAAGGATATAATCCGGCTGTCCGGAGACCCCTAATCCCGGACTCCCTCAGTAGCCCCTTAACCAGGCTTCAATGACGATGTGACCGGCGCGCGGTGTTGTCTTCGGCATTGCAAGGCGGGTTCCTCCTCCGAACATATCACAGAAGAGTTTGAATACCAGGATAGTGTCTGACCCTGCAAAATAAATTCCACATACCACCATAGAGAGAATAATATTTCCATAAATCTTAATCTGCTGACACGCTTTGGCAACATGACGTCAGGCCATGGCTCGGTGATTATTCGAACCGTTTTTCTTCAACCAGCTCCACACATAGCGTGAGGCGGTTTCTTGACACGTCTTGTCAAAGCAGAGATCGTGTTCCCCTAATTACGGGATTCTCATCAATACGGTCGTGGGTAACCCAACCATCCCTAGGACTCCTAGATTTTACGCATGTCCCAAATGGCCACTAGGAGGACGCTTGATATTCACCCTCTTTATAAAGGGACAAGGCTTTTACTTTTTTCCCTCCTGTGCTCAATCGAATCCTTCCCCCGCCTCGAGTTCTAACACCCAAAGCCCAGGTCAGGTGCTTCGGACCTTCAATCATGTCCGGATCTAGCCTTCAAGGCCGGTGGATGCCCTCCTCCGTTACGGAAGAGGATATCAAGAAGTTGAGGGTGGCCAGATACCTGACCGCCGAGGTTTTGCATCGGCTGCCTGCCCGAGGGCAGGTCGTCCCTACTCCCGAACCCAACAAGAATGTTGTGTTCATCTCCCACTTCCTCCGAGGCCTAGGCCTCACCCTGGATCCCTTTGTTAGGGGTTTGATGTTCTATTACGGGCTAGATTTCCACGATCTAGCCCCGGACTCCTTTCTCCACATCTCGGCATTTATTGTCGTATGTCAGGCCTTCCTCCGCATTACCCCTCACTTCGGCCTGTGGCTCAAGACCTTTGATGTGAAGCCGAAGATGGTCGAGGGGCAGCACGTAGCGTGCGGAGGCGCATTAATAAGTAAAATCGCTGGAGCTCCATGGCCAAAGGGTTCCTTTCCAGAGGTGTCCGGATTATGGCAGCAGGAGTGGTTTTACATCACAGCTCCCAGAAGTGCCAAGTGGGTGGCCGCCCCTACTTTCCACTCGGGCCCTCCACCACAACTGATGTCATGGATTAGCAGAGGGCTGAGCTGGGGTCCAGCCAAGGACATGCCTATACTGCAAAGCCGCATTCAAGATCTCTTCGACGGAGATTTCAGTCTAGTTACGTGGTGCAAGTCATGCTGGTTCGTCGAGTCCAGCCTTGCAAACGCCGTCCCCTCCGCATGTGGGAGTTCAACCCAGAAGGGCCGCGCACTATTCAAAATTTCCTCGGCCTGACGCACGAGATGTACAAATCATTCTTCGCACCCCAAATAGTGTCCGGATACTACTGAGGATGTGGGCTTGAGCAGCAACCGTACCGCCGACCAAGTAAGTAATCCTCTAGCCGAACACACTGTCTTTCATTTACCATGACGTCATTCTGAGAAATCGCTCTTTGACCAGGACTGGCTAACAAAGATGATTCGGTGTTCGCCCCCCCTTCCTGAGGGTTTGGAGAATCCGGTACTGGAAAAGATGCTCGAGCTAGCACCTTGCCCGGAGCCCTCAAAGGAAGATAAAGGGGGGAATAATGAGGGCGAAAGAGGGCCCCCATCGCTACCAATTCCAACCGAGGGAATGAGCGCCTCCGTGAAGGAGGATAACCAAGGGAAAGAATCTGACCTTCTCTCGCTTCGAGGAAGGAAGAGGACTGCCTCTGAAGATCCGGAAACCAAGTTTTCCAAACGGGAGAAGAAATCTCCACCAGAGGGTCCTGCCTTGGAGGGTGCTCTTGCCGCACAAAGTCCGCGTGGGGATCAGCCCTCTAACGAGTTGTAAGTAATCAAAAAGTACTTTAATAGTGAAGATACACTACCTTACCTCTGAGGAAAATAACCGAAGCATTTATCTTGCAGTTCGGATCTCCACCCTTCTTAGCAAAGCTCCTCTTCAGGGGATCTTCTTCCAGAGATGATGGGCACAGGGTAAGTAATGTTTTCCCGGTTAATGTCACATAGTAAGAGTAGCGTGATGCCAATATCTTTAATATGTTTTGACTGCAGATGGAGCTTCCGCCATGGAGACCCTTCGGGCGGAACTTGCCCGAGCCAACGAACAAACAAGGATTAGTAATGCGGCCGCTTTAAAGGCGGCCGAAGAGTTAAGAGCCGAGAAGGCCGCGCATTGCGAGAGCAAAGAAAAGATGGCCAAGATGGCTGTAAAGTTAAAAGACACTGCCGACCGTTGCCGGTTCCTTGAAGAAGAAAACCGAGCGAAGGCGACGGACCTCAAAAAGGCCACAATGGCGGCCAAAGACACCCGCTCTTCCCTGAGGGCAAAGAAGGAAGATCTGCGTGAAGCTAGTGATATTGTGGCTGGGAAGCCCTTTTTGCTGCGGAGGAAGTTCGGAGATCCGCGGTATGCCCCTCTGGATCGGCTATGGAGTTCGGCAGACGCATATCTGGATTTGACGGCGAGTGCTGTCGATGCGGCCGAATACTTCCGAGATCAAACAGATCATGAAGTGGACAAGCTATTCTGGTCGCAGTTTAACGTTCTAGAGCGTCCTCTTCCAGTAACTAATCAGCTTGCTGAATGGGCCGAACTCAATAGATTGTCCGGACTCGCCATGAGGTCCGTCGTAGATCATCTGTGGCCGGAAAAGCCGAAGCCGAACAAATATTTCAGCTTAGTGCAGCAGCTCCTTGGTGCGGTGCCGCGCATCAATGCGATGAAGAGGTCGGCGATAGAAGGTTCGCGGATGGCCCTTGCCCGTGTCAAAGCATACTGGGCGGAGATGGATGCTACCACTGTTGCGGCGCAGGGTTCGGCAATAGGCCGAGTGGCTGCCGAGCACTATTTTGAAGAAGTTCTTGAGGGTGCTCGTTTGATAGAGGCTCAGTGCTCGAAGAATATTATGTTTGAGTGACATGTATTCCTATTGTAAAAACAATGTTTATGAAATTTATTAAGGCTGTATTTATACTTTTGCCTGAAAGTAATATGATGCCTCCTGTGCGGCCGTTTATGTATATATGTATATAACCTGAAAGATTGCAGTCTTCGGCTTCAGCCCTCACGCATATAATGCGGGGGTGTTCGCAGAAGACACGTGTTCACACTTAATCCAACGTCTTGGTCCTAATAAGGAGGTGATAGCGTAGCGAACGAGGCAACCGGACTATAATGCATTAACACTTTCACTTAGCCATAGGAGTTTTACAGTGGGGCTACTATATAGCCCCTGGTGGCTCCGCAATCTCCCGAATTCGGGGTGCGTACATGCCTAGCCGGGAAACGGCCCTTCGTTAAGGCGGAGGAATTCTAACATTCTGATAGGTCATCGAGTGGTTGACCAGTCTCACGCTATATCATGACAGTCAGTTTTCGGCTTTCTCTACTGAGGTGCTCGTCCGGATGAACCGCGGCACAATCGCAGTAGCTCTCCTGGTGCCGCCTTAGCCGATAGAGCGGAACGTAAGGCAGCAAAACATAGGAGTCGGGCAAACCCAACATTTGACCAAAGACATGATTCGGAGCTGATGCATATAAGGCCAAACTCGCGACGCCGAACACTCCCTATTCGGTCTTTATGGTATAAACCGGGCCTAAAGAGTGCCCTTTGTAAGAAGCCCCTGGTGTCCAGGTACGTGCATTATTCTGACGTGGCCACATGCCAAGACGTCAGCATCCTTCTAAATTGTACTGAGAATCTGAGGGATGTGTATCAACAAGAGATAGTAAAAAAGGTTTACGCAGGGTCTTAATCTAAAAAGAATCCTTGGAACAGGTCCCTGCTACACGTCTGCGCCTGTGTCTCCGTTGTGCCATATCTTGGACGGGTGTAGCATGATGGTGATCTGTAAAAGAGAGAAACTTTACGTGAAAAGTTGTCATGCAAAAAGGTAGGTTTAAAGAAACCATGTACAATTCAAGATGAGTAAAAATTGCCACTTGTCTGCGCGCATTGAGCCCCTTGTATTTGTAATAGGGGTGTGGCCATCAAATCTGTATGAATTACGTATAGCTGCGCCGGACTCGTCTAACCGTGTCCGTGGTCTTGACGACCTATCAAATGCTTTAGTTGGTGAGGCCGTTTTTAGTGTGCGGCTGCCAAGGCAGTCGCACTCTCATCTGTGCACAAGGATCGCTCAATATTTCCATTCACTGTAATGATGCTACATGGACCGGGCATCTTAAGCGTGAGGGAAGTGTAATGCGGTATTGCATTAAAGCGAGCGAAAGCTTCGCGTCCAAGTAGTGCTTGATAGCCACTTTGGAACGGAGCAATGTGGAATGTTAAATTTTCGCTACGGAAGTTATCGGGGAAGCCAAATATAACCTCTAGTAGCAGGGAGCCCGTGCAATGAGACCCTGGGCCTGGCGTTACTCCTTTAAAGGTAGTATTGCTGTGGAAAATTTTTGTTGGGTCTATCCCCATTTTGCGGATTGTGTCCTGATATATCAGGTTTAGACTACTGCCACCGTCCATCTGGACTTGTGTGAAATGGTATCCGTCAATTATTGGGTCTAATACCAAGGCAGCCCATCCTGCACGCCAGATACTTGCTGAGTAATCCCGATGGTCGAAAGTGATCGGTTGAGATGACCAGTGGCAGGACTACGCGGTGATAGGCCCTTGGGCATATTTCTCTAGGAGTGCCGCTTTTTCTCCCCTTGATCACGTGTAACACGTTCACTGTTTTGACTTCTGGTGGAAATTTCTTCTGTTCCCCAGTGTCTTGCTTGAGAGGCTCATCCTTGTCTTCGCTTGGTGTATCCTCCGCCTTGTGTATGGTGTTGAGCTTGCCAGACTGCTTGAAGACCCAACATTCTCTGTGGGTATGATTTGTAGGTTTATCAGGGGTGCTATGGATCTGACATATTTGGTCCAGAATTTTGTTTAGGCTGTACAGTTCATCTCTGGCGCCTTTAGAGGGCGGCTTTTGCTGACCTGTCCGAGAACTTCTGAATCCGGTGTTTACCTCTGTGCTCTTCGGGCTGTATTCTTTATTCCGGCGCTTATTATTTTTGTTGCACCGTGATTTCCTGTTTCCATCTCTAACTTCGGATGTACTGGGGTCACTAGTGTTGCATCTGGCTAGCCAGCTATCCTCACCCGCACAAAAGCGGGTCATGAGGCTTGTTAATGCTGCCATTGTTCTCGGCTTTTCTTGGCCGAGGTGTATGGCAAGCCATTCGTCGCGGATGCTATGCTTAAAAGCTCCCAAGGCTTCGGCATCTGGACAGTCGACTATTTGGTTCAATTTAGTAAGAAACCTATTCCAAAGCTTTCGGGCTGACTCTCCAGGCTGTTGAGTTATATGAATCAAATCGTCCGTGTCCGGAGGTCGGACATAAGTCCCTTGAAAATTTTCCTGAAAAGCGTCATCAAGCTTTCGGGGAGGCTTTTAAGCCAGTGCCGAGCTGGCCCTTTGAGTTTGAGGGGTAAATACTTAATGGCGTGGAGATCATCTCCTCGAGCCATATTGATATGGAGGATATAGTCCTCAATCCAGACCCCAGGGTCTGTTGTTCCTTCGTATGCCTCTATGTTTATGGATTTGAATCCCTCTGAAAATTCATGGTCCAGCACCTCATCGGTGAAAAATAGGGGGTGTGTGGCACCCCTGTATCTGGGTGTACCGCATTGTTCGGATGTTTGTTGTGTTGCATCGTATGCTGGAGCGCGCTTGCGTGGTCCATAGATGGATCTGGTTGCGCCGTCCTTTTGATGCGAGCCCTGACGTGGATCGCGTATTGGCTTATGTGCAGCGTTCTTTGCCGCTCTATGTTGGCTGTGAGGTCGTCTATCCAGCCAGATGGCCGTTTTAATTTTTGGTTGCGGGGGATCTAAGGCCTCCTCATCGAATTCAGGTAGCAACTTCCGCTTCGGGTAGCTCTTGGTGTGGCGATTACCGTCGTACTTCGCTGCTGAGTTGAGTACTTTACTCCATCTGATTCGGAGTATGTCTTGCGCAGCCTTGAGCCTTTGCTTCTGCTTTTTTAAACTCCTCGCGGTGGCAACAAGCCTTTGACGGGCATTATGTTGCTCCGGGTGTCTGTCTGGTGTGATGTCGTCTGGACTATTATCTTTGACAGAGTCGGGTTGTTCGGTTTGATTATCCGTGTTGCCGTGGTCCGGCGATGGTTCACCCTGCTCTAATGCTGGGTCTATATGATCGTTGTGTCTGCCGAGGCGTGATTTGGAGCGGCGCTTACACCGCCGCTTTGACTGCTTCTCGAGGGGACAACCCTTCATTGCGACCTTCCGTTCCTCGTCGTCGTCGTCTTTTGGTGTGTCCACCATGTTTACGTCATGTGATGAAGTGGGCGTCCAGTGCCCTGTGGGTAGTGGTTCCTGTTCGTCTCCTGCATCGTCGTCCATACCGTCGATGTCTTCGGAGTCGAAGTCGAGCATGTCGGTTAAGTCATCGACAGTGGCTACTAAGTGGGTGGTGGGTGGGCGGCGAATTTCTTCGTCATCCATATCCCAATCCTGCCAGACATAGTTCGGCCAGGACTCTCCTAACAAGGAGAGAGACTTTAATGAGTTCACTATGTCGCCGAAGGGCGAGTGCTGAAAGATATCCGCGGAGGTAAACTCCATGATCGGCGCCCAACCGGATTCGATAGGAATGGGCGCAGGTGGTTCTGAGTCCGTGGCCGGAGAACTATCTGGCAGTTTAACAACACGACTTTCATGAAGGGTAAGATCGATATTCGGCTCGATCGCCGTTGGGGATGCGGCCTTTGTGGCGGGGTTTATCCACCCGTCCATGGGAGGCGCAACTGGTTCTGAATTAAGGGTCGGAGCGGCTGCCGGTGTGATTTCTTGAACACTGTCCGATGGCAGAGCTAAATCGTACTCATCGTGACCGCGTGACGCACAAGGAAGAGGGTCGAATCCGTCGAAGATCAAGTCTGCGCGGATATCGACCGTGTAGTTTAAGATTCCAAACCTGACCTGGTGGCCAGGGGCGTAACTTTCGATCTGCTCCAGATGGCCAAGCGAGTTGGCCCGCGGTGTGAAGCCACCAAACACGAAGATCTGTCCGGGGAGAAAAGCCTCACCCTGGACTGCATCGCTATCGATGATGGTAGGAGCCATCAAGCCTAACGGCGACAACACAGAGGAACTCTCAATGAAAGCGCCAATGTCTGTGTCAAAACTGGCAGATCTCGGGTAGGGGGTCCCGAACTGTGCGTCTAAGGAGGATGGTAACAGGAGGCAGGGAACATGGTGTTTTACCTAGGTTCGGGCCCTCTTGATGGAGGTAAAACCCTACATCATGCTTGATTAATATTGATGATATGGGTAGTACAAGAGTAGATCTACCACGAGATCAGAGAGGCTAAACCCTAGAAGCTAGCCTATGGTATGATTGTATGTTAGTGTGTCCTACGGACTAAAACCCTCCGGTTTATATAGACACCGGAGGGGGCTAGGGTTACACAAGGTCGGTTACAAAGGAGGAGATATGCATATCCGTATTGCCTTGCTTGCCTTTCACGCCAAGTAGAGTCCCATCCAGACACGAGACGAAGTCTTCAATCTTGTATCGTCATAATCCAACAGTCCGGCCAAAGGATATAATCCGGCTGTCTGGAGACCCCTTATCCCGAACTCCCTCAGCCGTACTCCCCTTCGCGTGGGAAACAACTGCCGAGTCTTCCCTGCCTCCGTGTCGTCCCCTTCTTAGGCCTCGCCGTCGTCCATCGCCTTGGTGCTCTCGGCGCGGCATGGTCAACGTGGTCAAGGAACGACTTCCATCGGACGTGGACTGTACGTGGAGAGGCTGACAGCTGGGTCCACGGCCGCAGCAAGGAAGTGCCTCCTTATTACGCGGAAAATAATGATTCCTCCACCTGACAGCTGGGACCCACCGGACGGGCCACTGTATTTCGCGAAAAAACGTTTCCCCCTTACTGCTGGGACCCACCAGCTACATCTTCGCACGCAAGGAAGTGCGTTCGGGCAAAAAAAAAATGATTCGCCCCCTGACTGCTGGGACCCACCAGCTACATCTTCGCAGGCAAGGAAGTGCCTGACAGTCGGGACCCACCTGGTCGAAGCGTATGTAGCGTTGTCATTCTGGTCGCGGACGTGTATGTACATACTGGTCGATGTAGAGGCGCGCACATGTCGTAGTAGAGGCGCGCACGTAGCATGTACACGTACGTACAGTGGCCAGGGTGCAAGAAAGAAAATACTGCCACGTATGTGTACATACGGGCGGGGTCTCAAACGCCTACTCGCGCATACGTACGGCGAGGGCTCGTGTACATGGCTGGGTCACAACGGAGAAACAGCGTCGTCATCGTGCTCATGGGGAGGCAACAGAATGCATCGTGTTCATGGGGAGGCAACGGAATGCGTCATGTTCATCGGGAGGCAATGGAATGCGTCGTGTTCATCGGGAGGCAACGGAACACGTGGGAGCCAACCGGCTGGGTCGGAACGGAATGCGTGGTCGTGTTCATCGGGAGGGCTTCGACGGAACAGGCGATGGAAACGAGGCCTGGCGTACCGCACAACGGAGGAAACGGACCTCCTACGTTCGGAACAGGGGTCCTGTTGATCGGGAGGGGTGTGTCGTACCGCAAAACGGAGGAAGCGGACTTGTGTTGGAGTGCTACGGTCGAAACGGGGGTCCTGTTCATCGGGAGGGGTGTGGCATACCGCAAAACGGGACTCCACGGGATACTGTTCATCTCCACCGTCGACCCCCTCCAGCCTCCACGAGCTACTGTTTATCCACCGTCGACCTCCTCCAGCCTCCACCTGCGACTGTTCATCCACGGGCTCCTGTTCATCCAGCCTCCACCGCGCGCTACTCCACCGGCTACTGTTCAACCAGCCCTCTCCACGGGCTCCTATTCAACCACCCCTCCACGGGCTACTGTTCATCCTGCCCTCCACCATCTACTGTTCATCCTACCCTCCACGGGGTGGTTCTGTTCATCCAGCCCTCCACGGGGTCCTGTTCATCCAGCCCCAACCGGCTCGATCGATCGGGGTCAAGTTCATTCAGAGGCAACACCACGGGGTCCTGTTCATCCACCCCCACCGAGAACTGTTCATCCACCCCCCTCCCCCCCGCAACGCTCACTGTTCATCTAGAGGCAGCATCGATCGGCTTCAGTTAGCAGCAGTAGCGAAGGAATCGCTCGATCGGGTTCAGTTAACAACCATCGATCGATCGCTCGGGTTCAGTAACGCGTAGCCTGCATTGCAATCGCTCAGGTTCAGTTAGAGCCCAATGCCTTGCTCGGGTTTAGTTAGAGCTAACGCCTCACACACACGCGCGTACATGTACGAGAGAAACGCGCATCGCTCGGCCCCCGACCTCCCACCGTAACCGGGAACTCCCCGGAATTTTCCTCCCCCTCGCTTCTACCACAGTTTTTTCTGTCATGGACGGCCCAAAGAATGTCATGCAGCTGCGTCTCCGGCCCGCCCAGGACGAAAAGCCCATTTTCTGTCATGATTTTTTGTCATAGAAGTAGGAGCCCACCACATCTATGATGATACCGGGTTTTGTCACAATTATCGTCATAGAAGTGTCATATGTATGACAGAAAAAAAATTGTTCGGCCCAAAATGTCACAGATGTGTCTTTTTTTTGTAGTGCTACTTGGCTAGCTCGTTGAATCAATGATGGTTATGTTTCCTAACCATAGACATGAGTTGTCATTTGATTAATGGGATCACATCATTAGAGAATGATGTGATTGACTTGATCCATCCGTTACCTTAGCACGATGATCGTTTAGTTTGTTGCTATTGCTTTCTCCATAACTTATACATGTTCCTATGACTATGAGATCATGCAACTCCCGAATACCGGAGGAACACTTTGTGTGCTACCACAGGTCACAACGTAACTGGGTGATTATAAAGGTGCTCTACAGGTGTCTCCGATGGTGTTTGTTGAGTTGGCATAGATCGAAATTAGGATTTGTCAATCCGATTGTCGGAGAGGTATCCCTAGGCCCTCTCGGTAATACACATCACTATAAGCCTTGCAAGCATTGTGACTAATGAGTTAGTTGCGGGATGATGTATTACGGAACGAGTAAAGAGACTTGCCGGTAACAAGATTGAACTAGGTATTGAGATACCGACGATCGAATCTCGGGCAAGTAACATACCGATGACAAAGGGAACAACGTATGTTATGTGGTTTGACCGATAAATATCTTCGTAGAATATGTAGGAGCCAATATGAGCATCCAGGTTGCGCTATTGGTTATTGACCGGAGGCATGTCTCGGTCATGTCCACATAGTTCTCGAACCCGTAGGGTCCGCACGCTTAATGTTCGGTGACGACCGGTATTACGAGTTTATGTGTTTTGATGTGCCGAAGATAGTTCGGAGTCATGGAATGATCACGGACATGACGAGGAGTCTCGAAATGGTCGAGACATAAATATTGATATATTGGACGACTATATTCGGACACCGGATGAGCTCCAGGGGTCACGTGATATTTATAAGAGTGCCGAAGGGTTTATCGGAACCCCCGGGGGAACTAACGGGCCAACATGGGCCATGTGTGAGAGAGAGGAGAGGGCCTAGGGCTGGCCGCATGCCCCCTTGGGAGTCCGAATTGGACAAGGAGGGGGGTGGCGCCTCCTCTTTCCTTCCTCCCTCCCTCCCTCCCTCCCTCTCCTTCCTTCCCCCTTCCCCTTCCTAGTTGGAATAGGAAAAGGGGAGTCCCTACTCCTACTAGGAGGAGGACTCCCCCTCTCCCTTGGCGCGCCTCTAGGCCTGGCCTTCCCCCTTGCTCCTTTATATACGGGGGCAAGGGGGCACCCTGGAACACACAAGTTGATTGTTTCCATCCGTGTGCGGTGCCCTCCTCCACCATAATCCACCTCGGTCATATTGTAGCGGTGCTTAGGCCCAGCCTTGTTTCAGTAGCATCATCATCACCGTCATCACGCCGTCATGCTGACGAATCTCTCCCTCGAAACTCTACTGGATCGTGAGTTCGTGGGACGTCACCGAGCCGAATGTGTGCAGATCGCGGAAGTGTCGTACCTCTGGTGCTAGGATTGGTCGATCGTGAAGACATACGACTACATCAATCGCGTTGTCATAACGCTTCCGCTTACGGTCTACGAGGGCACGTAGACAACACTCTTCCCTCTCGTTGTTATGCATCACCGTGATCTTGCGTGTGCGTAGGAATTTTTTTGAAATTACTCCGTTCCCCAACAGTGGCATCCGACCCAGGTTTATGCATAGATGTTATATGCACGAGCAGAACACAAAGGAGTTGTGGGCGTGGGTATATACATATTGTTGGCTATCACTAGTTGATTCTTGATTCGGCGGTATTGTTGGATGAAGCGGCCCTGACCGACATTACGCGTACGCTTACGCGAGACTGGTTCTACCGACGTGCTTCGCACATAGGTGGCTGGTGGGTGTCATTTTCTTCAACTGTAGTTGAATCGGATTCAAATAGGGTTCTTTCTGAAGATCAAAAAGCAATCACTATACCACGTTGTGATTTTTGATGCGTAGGTAAGAACGGTTCTTGCTCAGCTCGTAGCAGCCACGTAAAACTTGCAACAACAAAGTAGAGGACGTCTAACTTGTTTTTGCAGGGCATGTTGTGATGTGATATGGTCAAGACATGATGATAAATTTTATTGTATGAGATGATCATGTTTTGTAACACAGTTATCAGCAATTGGTAGGAGCCATATGGTTGTCGCTTTATTGTATGAAATGCAATCGCCATGTAATTGCTTTACTTTATCACTAAGCGGTAGCGATAGTCGTAGAAGCAATAGTTGGCGAGACGACAATGATGCTTCAATGGAGATCAAGGTGTCAAGCCGGTGACGATGGTGCTTTGGAGATGGAGGTCAAAGGCACAAGATGATGATGGCCATATCATATCACTTATATTGATTGCATGTGATGTTCGGCGGTAGCATTATAAGATGATCTCTCACTAAATTTCAAGGTATAAGTGTTCTCCCTGAGTACGCATCGATGCTATAGTTCGTCGTGCCAAGACACCACATGATGATCGGGTGTGATAAGCTCTACGTTCACATACAACGGGTGCAAGCCAGTTTTGCACATGCGAAATACTCGAGTTAAACGTGACGAGCCTAGCATATGCAGATATGGCCTTGGAACACTGAGACCAAAAGGTCGAGCGTGAATCATATAGTAGATATGATCAACATAGTGATGTTCACCATTGAAAACTACTCCATCTCATGTGAAGATCGGACATGGTTTAGTTGATATGGATCACGTGATCACTTAGATGATTAGAGAGATGTCTATCTAAGTGGGATTTCTTAAGTAATTTGATTAATTAAACTTTAATTCGTCATGAACTTAATACCTGATAGTATTTTGCATGTCTATGTTGTTGTAGATAGATGGCCCGTGCTGTTGTTTCATTGAATTTTAATGTGTTCCTAGAGAAAGCTAAGTTGAAAGATGATGGTAGCAACTACACGGACTGGGTCCGTAACTTGAGGATTATCCTCATTGCTGCACAGAAGAATTACGTCCTGGAAGCACCGCTAGGTGACAAACCCGCTACAGGAGCAACGCCGGATGTTGTGAACACCTGGTAGAGCAAAGTTGATGACTACTCGATAGTTCAGTGTGCCATGTTTACGGCTTAGAACCGGGACTTCAACGACATTTTGAACATCATGGAGCATATGAGATGTTCCAGGAGTTGAAGTTAATATTTCAAGAAAATGCCCGGATTGAGAGATATGAAGTCTCCAATAAGTTATAAAGCTGCAAGATGGAGGAAAATAGTTCTATCAGTGAACATATACTCAGAATGTCTGGGTACCACAACCACTTGACTCAAATAGGAGTTAATCTTCCGTGATGATAGTGTCATTGACAGAGTTTTTCAATCACTGCCACCAAGCTACAAGAGCTTCATGATGAACTACAATATGCAAGGGATGGATAAGATGATTCCTGAGCTCTTTGCAATGCTAAAGGCTGCGGAGGTAGAAATCAAGAAGGAGCATCAAGTGTTGATGGTCAACAAGACCACCAGTTTCAATAAAAAAGGGTAAAGGGAAGAAGGGGAACTTCAAGAAGAAAAGCAAGCCAGTTGCTACTCAAGTGAGGAAACCCAAGTTTGGACCTAAGCCTGAGACTGAGTGCTTCTACTCCAAAGGAACTGGTCACTTGAAGGGGAACTTCCCCAAGTATTTGGCGGAGAAGAAGGATGGCAAAGTGAAAGGTATATTTGATATACATGTTATTGATGTGTACCTTACTAATGCTCGTAGTAGTGCCTGGGTATTTGATACTGGTTCAGTTGCTAACATTTGCAACTCGAAACAGGGGCTATGGATTAAGCGAAGATTAGCTAAGGACGAGGTGACGATGCGCGTGGGAAATGGTTCCAAAGTCGATGTGTTCGCTGTCGGCACGCTACCTCTACATCTACCTTCGGGATTAGTTTTAGACCTAAATAATTGTTATTTGGTGCCAACGTTGAGCATGAACATTATATCTGGATATTGTTTGATGCGAGACAGTTATTCATTTAAATTAGAGAATAATGGTTGTTCTATTTATATGAGTAATATCTTTTATGGTCATGCACCCTTGATGAGTGGTCTATTTTTACTAAATCTTGATAGTAGTGATACACATGTTCATAGTATTGAAGCCAAAAGATGCAGAGTTGATAATGATAGTGCAACTTATTTGTAGCACTGCCGTTTAGGTCATGTTGGTGTAAAGCGCATGAAGAAACTCCATTCTGATGGACTTCTGGAATCACTTGGTACTTGCGAACCATGCCTCATTGTAACATCCCAAATTTTCAATTTGGAATGTTATACATTAGATCATCATTGCATATCATATTTTATTTTTGCATTTTGGTTGATCCTAGAAATTCTACACCACTCAATGACCCACGGAGAGAGTTGGGGATTTCGTTATTTTCATATTTGAGTTCTCTCAAATTGCGAGAATAGGATCATTTGATTTTATTTATTTTATCATCAATTATTTCTATTACAAAAATATGAGAGGGAATAAACTGACTTTCCCAAAATAAAGAAATATTGAGGATTTAATAATAAAATCAAATAAGATTTTATTTCGTAGTTTTTCGGTGTTTTATTTGAATTTAGGAAAATGTGCGTTTTTCAAAATTGCATTTAGGTCCCAAATATATGTTCACCTTGTGCGGCTTGATTTTAGAAGACCGTGAAAATTTATTTCAGAATTTTTGGAGTCCGTTTAGTATTTCTTTTTATTTTTCTTCCGAGCGAAATAATTAAAAAAAAAGTGAACCGACCTAACCGGGCCGTGTCCGTCCAGGACTCTGGCCCGACAGGCTTTATAAGACGGCCCAGCCCCCCCCCTCCCGGGGGAAAACCCTAGCCGCCCAGCCCTAGCCGCCGCCGCCGCCCGCTCCCGCCCCGCGCCGCCGCCGCCGCTGCCCGCCGCCGCCGCCCCGCGCCGCCGCCGAGGTTCGACGCGCCTCGACTTCCGTGCCATCGGTTTTTTTAAAAAATAGATCGGTTTTCGTCGGATTTTTCCGTCGGTTTTTTTAGTTTCGGTTTTTTTAAATAGATCGGTTTTTCCGGTTTATTTAAATAGTGAGCGTTCGTCCGTTCGTTCGTTCTAGCGAGCGTTCGTCGTTTTTCTTTTCTCGGATTAAATCCGCGATTTTTCTGATCGCGATTCCTGATCCGATTTTCGTTTTAGTATAACTTTTCGCTCGTTGATCGGAATCAGGCGATTCAAGCGCCTAGAGTTTCGTCTCGAAACCCTCTATCCGTTTAACCAATTTAATAAGATTTTTCTTCTGTGAAATTTGCCCTAGATCCAGATTACTAGAACGAAGTTGTTTTCTTTCGCCGTTTGACTTTCGTTGCTTCGTTCGATTTGATTCCTTTTGCCAACCGGAGTTCTTAAGTTGAACCTTCTGGTTAGATCTCTTATTTGAGTTTTACTTGTGCATTAGATGAGTACTTATTGTATGCTTGTTTCTTTGTCTGCGATAGAATACCCGGAGAGCGCCGCCTGTTACTTCGAATCGTTAGGTTTCACGGATCATCAGCAAGGCAAGTAACACTTTGATCATACCTTTTCTACTACCCAGTTTTCTTGCATTAGATCAATCCTCACACATTGCATGATTAGGATCTAATTAAATTGTGGGATGGGAAGTAGTCGAGGTAGTACCTATTACCTGTTTATTATCAAACCTTTGGGAGTTACTTCTACGTTTGCTTATTATGCCATGCTATGCTAGTAGACGTGGAATGGGTGAGTGATATCCATGACAGATGTGAGTTTTGTTAATTAATGGTTTATCTAAGGTGGCAACTTAAACACACATCTGGGTGGATTGAGGCACCTGGGTATTCCGGGACTTGCCTGTTTTCTTTTGGACCGCCACCCAGGCTCAAAGGGATCATGGGACTATTCATAATAGAAACTTCCGTGTGCAGCCACAAGCTATTATGGGCTCTAGCATAGTTGACTAAGTCGTGCGAACTCTTACAGTGGTAGACTAGCAGATGTAGGGGATGTAGGTGGTACGGTCTACCCGATCGTAAGGTGCTAGCGCTTCTGAAAGACTATGTCTCGGTCATCCGTCTTCTCAAAAACCATGTAGTGCGAGAAACCAAATGGAGGCGATCGAGTCTTGTGGGGAAAAGTGCGCAAACCTCTGCAGAGTGTAATAAACTAATCATGGTTAGCCGTGTCCCCGGTTATGGACATCTTGAGTATCTAGTACTTGGATTATCATGTGAATCTCAACATGTTACTCTAAATTAATTTTGTTGGGTTATGTTTAATGATGATGCTTAATTGGGATTAAGAATGCTGTCAACCATTCTCAATGTTTAACAACTACCATGATAGTTAAATAAAATTTATTCCTTTGAAGTAGGGAAAAATTGGCTTTACGCAAAACTGTAACCATAGAGCTTTCCACCAGCCAAATATGCATATAGTATAGCTGTTTCTTTCCTTTACTCTCTATGTGTTACATTGCCAGCATATTCCTTGTGCTGGCCCGTTTCGGGCTGCAACGTTAATGTTTGATACGTCTCCAACGTATCTATAATTTTTGATTGCTCCAGGCTACTTTATCTACTGTTTTAGGCAATATTGGGCTTTATTATCCACTTTTCTATTACTTTTGGGTATAACCTATTAACCGAAGGCCCAACCCAGATTTGCTGTTTTATGCCTATTTCAGTGTTTCGAGGAAAAGGAATATCAGACGGAGTCAAAACGGAACGAAATCAACTGGAGAAGTTATTTTTGGAAGGAAACCCACCTGATGGACTTGGACCCCACGTCAGAAGATACGGGAGGTGCTCACGAGGGTGGGGGGCGCGCCCTCCCCCCTGGGCACGCCCCCCTGCCTCGTGGGGCCCCCGTAGCTCCACCGACGTTCTCCCTGCACCCATATATACCTACGTACCCTAAAACTGCCAGAACAGAACATAGATCGGGAGTTCCGCCGTCGCAAGCCTCCAGAACCACCAAAAACCAATCGGGACCCCTTTCCGGTACCCTGCCGGAGGGGGGATCCATCACCGGTGGCCATCTTCATCATCCCGGCGCTCTCCATGGCGAGGAGGGAGTAGTTTTCCCTCGGGGTTGAGGGTATGTACCAGTAGCTATGTGTTTGATCTCTCTCTCTCTCTCTCGTGTTCTTGAGGTGATACGATCTTGATGTATCGCGAGCTTTGCTATTATAGTTGGATACTATGATGTTTTCTCCCCCTCTACTCTCTTGTAATGAATCGAGTTTCCCCTTTGAAGTAATTTTATCGGATTGAGTCTTTAAAGACTTGAGAACACTTGATGTATGTCTTGCCGTGGATATCTGTGGTGACAATGGGATACCACGTGCCACTTGATGTACGTTTTGGTGACCAACTTGCAGGTTTCGTGACATTGGGGACCTATGCATAGGGGTTGGCACATGTTTTCGTCGTGATTCTTCGGTAGAAACTTTGGGGCACTCTTTGAGGTTCTTTGTGTTGGTTGAATAGATGAATTGAGATTGTGTGATGCATATCGTATAATCATGCCCACGGATACTTGAGGTGACATTGAAGTATCTAGGTGACATTAGGGTTTTGGTTGATTTGTATCTTAAGGTGTTATTCTAGTACGAACTCTAGGGCTGTTTGTGACACTTATAGGAATAGCCCAACAGATTGATTGGAAAGAATAACTTTGAGGTGGTTTCGTACCCTACCATAATCTCTTCGTTCGTTCTCCGCTATTAGTGACTTTGGAGTGGCTCTTTGTTGCATGTTGAGGGATAATTTTATGATCCAATTATGTTAGTATTGTTGAGAGGACTTACACTAGTGAAAGTATGAACCCTAGGCCTTATTTCCTATCATTGCAATACCGTTTACGCTCACTTTTATCATTAGTTACCTTGCTGTTTTTATATTTTCATATTACAAATACCTTTATCTACCATCCATATTGCACTTGTATCACCATCTCTTCGCCGAACTAGTGCACCTATACAATTTACCATTGTATTGGGTGTGTTGGGGACACAAGAGACTCTTTGTTATTTGGTTGCAGGGTTGCTTGAGAGAGACCATCTTCATCCTACGCCTCCTACGAATTGATAAATCTTAGGTCATCCACTTGAGGAAAATTTGCTACTGTCCTACAAACCTCTGCACTTGGAGGCCCAACAACGTCTACAAGAAGAAGGTTGTGTAGTAGACATCAATGTTGCAGACTTTTCAGACGACGATTAAGGAGTTTTAGGTCGTGGTTCTATAATCAGTGATGCCATTGGAGTTCATGGACTCACTTATCTTCCAAGCCTTCCGCTGTTATCGTTATTAGATGGCCTTAAGCCATATTTATTGTAATAAGTTCTCTTATGAGACACTCGATGTAATACATGTGTCATTGCTACTCTGCTATAAATCCTCCGAGTACTGTGTGGTGTCAGCATTACTGATCCAGGGATGAGACCGGAGCACAAAGATCAGACTGTTTGAGGTATGGTTGCTACAGAGATGGTATCAGAGCACACGCTGATTGTAGGACACGACCACTAAGCTAAAAGACCTAGATCACTATTCACTCTCTTCTCTTTTGACTTCTCATCTTTTCTACTCTTTAGGATGGCGGATGCAAGGAACAAGTTCACGCAACCGGATGAAGATACACCCTTTGGACAACACTTGAAGGAAGTCACTAGATATCTGAACATAGGAGTACCAAGCTTCACCGGAACCTACAACGCCACTTTACCTGAAGAAGAGCGCTGGATGATTCAAGTTCAAGTTCCAGGAAGGACGTTCATGCCAGTCACTGAGCCCATAGATTTTTCTTTTGATGCACCAACTTGGAGTCTAGGAAAGAGCATGGCAGCTCACATCGCCATGGGACGCATTGGAGAAGTCTACCGGAATGATCTCAAGGATACTATCTACCAGATTTGTGGGCGCCGAGATGAACACTGGGAGATGATCAGCACCAGGAAGGATAGATGAATCGCAGCTTTTATCCAGGAGTTAAACCACACATTCGACGACAGGAGAACCAGATGTGCGCCAACATGATAGATCCGAAGAAGGCTAAGACTAGAATCAAGGAACTGGAGGAAGAACTCAAGGCTACACGTGAAGATTATGAAGAGGAAGTTGAAGTATTGGTGGAGAAGAATGACGACCTGATAAAGAAGATTGGAATATTTATGGGAGGCCCTACGCCAGTAGATGAAGACGAAGAACCCAAGGAAATTAGCCCGGAAGACTACATCATCATCGACGGCACCGACTCGGATCCAGATAGTAGCGATGATGACTATGTTGATGAAGCTGGAGCAGATATCATGGAGTCTGCCACCGAAGAATATTTCTAGTAGACCACCTCATCAGTAGTAGTAGCCCACCATGTAAATTTAGTAGTCCGAGCACTTTTGCGATAGTTAGAACGATTGTATGCCCTTGTTTGATTGAATGAAGTGAATTGTTTGCTTTTGCCTCATGTGCATATGGGTAGTGTTTTCTCTTTAGACCCCCTCTATTCTTACATATCATCTTTTCTAAATCCTCAGATGCCTCCGAGACGTGACCCCGGATTTGCCTTTCCACCGGAGCTCACCCAGTTGATCCAGCAGTAGAACACATTGATGCAGTTGCTAGTCCATAATCAGAATCAAGGGAACAACACCAACAACCCACCACCACCACCACCTGTTGACCACTTAGCCCGTTTTCTTAGGCTGAATCCGCCGGTGTTTTCCAGTAGCACCGAGCCGATAGTAGTAGATGATTGGCTCCGCAAGACAGCTAGGGAGTTGACCACAGCAGGATGCACAGATGCGGAGAAGGTGAAGTTTGCCACACATCAGCTAGAAGGACCCGCAACATCATGGTGGGAGAATTTCACAGCCACTTTCCCTGTCGACACTGTCACATGGGACCAGTTTCAGCAGGATTTTCGTACTGCACATGTTTCAGCAGGAGCTATGGCCATGAAGAAGCGTGAGTTTCGCAACTTGCTCCAAGGAGGACGGACAGTTGGCCAGTACGTGGAGGAATTTAGTAAGCTAGCACGTTATGCCCCAGATGACGTCGCTACGGATGCAGCTAAGCAGGAGAAGTTTCTAGAAGGACTGAATGATGAGTTGAGCATGCAGTTGATGGTAGCAACCTTCAACAACTACCAGGAGTAGGTAGATAGTGCTCTTATGATTGAAGGGAAGCAGCAGCAAATTGAGAATCGCAAGAGGAAGTATGGACAAGGAAAGTACAATTCAGGAGCTCAGCAGAAGCCACGTTTTACCCTTAGACCGGGAGGACATTTTCAGCATACCCATGGAGGAGGTAGCATGCACAATCACAATGGCACCAAGAATGGAAATGGCAATGGAGGAAGCAACGGCCAGAACCGCACCAACCCCTCAACCCCAGCCAAGAAGGACCTGAGCCAAGTCACTTGTTTTAAGTGTCAGAAGACCAGACATTATGCCAATGAATGTCCTAAAGGCCAAAATGGCAATGGAAGTTCTGGAAAGAAGCCGAACCCTTTCAACAGGGGACAGGTGAACCACGTTAGCGTGGAGGAGGTTGAAGCTCAGCCCGATGCAGTAATAGGTAAGTTTTTGGTTAAGTCATTTACTGCACTCGTTCTTTTTGATACTGGTGCATCGCATTCATACATCTCAAGGGGATTTGTGGATAAGTATAACCTATCAACCCAAGCCCTTATGTCACCCATGTTAGTAACCTCGCCTGGAGCAGAATATGTGGCTAGTCTATGGTGTGATCGGTTACCATTAAGGATTGGTAACTATGTTTTTCCCTCAGACCTAATAGTATTGGAATCTCAAGGATTGGATGTGATATTAGGCATGGATTGGTTATCAAAGTATGAAGGGAATATTGAATGTGCTAGTAAGTCAATTTTGCTTACCACCCTAGAAGGGAGAAGGATCAAGTATTTATCCCGACATGTACCAAAGAGGACTCAAGTAAATTGCCTAACAGGAGTTGTGCAGGAGGAAGTACCAGTGGTAAGGGATTTTCCTGAAGTATTTCCATAAGAGTTGCCAGGCATGCCACCGGATAGAGATATCGAGTTTTTGACTGAGCTATTGCCAGGCACAGGGCCAATATCAAAGAGACCATATAGGATGCCAGCAAAGGATTTGGTGGAAATTAAGAAGCAGATTAAGGAGTTACTGGATAAAGGATATATTCACCCATGTTCTTCACCTTGGGGATTGCCAGTACTTCTAGTGGAGAAGAAGGATGGATCGTTAAGGATGGTTGTTGATTATCGAGGATTGAATGAAGTAACGATCAAGAACAAGTACCCACTACCAATGATCAACGATCTGTTTGATCGATTGCAAGGAGCTAAGGTATTTTCCAAGATCGATCTGCGATTAGGATACCACCAGTTGAAGATTTGAGAACAGGATATACCTAAGACAGCTTTTACCACCAGGTATGGGCTGTATGAGTATACCGTTATGTCATTTGGTCTGACTAACGCACCCGCATATTTTATGAACATGATGAACAAAGTATTTATGGAGTTTTTGGATAAGTTCGTCGTGGTGTTCATTGATGATATCCTGGTTTATTCGAAGAATGAAGAGGAGCATAAGGAGCATTTGCGTTTGATACTTGGAAAGCTAAGAGAACATCAATTATATGCCAAGTTCAGCAAATGTGAGTTTTGGTTGAAGGAAGTAGGATTCCTCGGACACATTATATCTGGAGAAGGTATAGCAGTTGATCCCACTAAATTTGAAACCGTGACCAAGTGGGAAGCCCCAACAACAGTTGGAGAGATCCGGAGTTTTCTTGGACTCGCAGGATACTACCGGAGATTTATTGAGAATTTCTCAAAGATTGCGAAGCGTATGACAGAGTTGATAAAGAAAGATACCAAGTTCATATGGACAGAGGAATGTGAGGCTAGTTTCCAGGAGTTGAAGAAATGCTTGGTTACCTCACCAGTGTTGATTTTGCCAGACCAGACCAAAGATTATGAGGTGTATTGCGACGCTGCACGTCGAGGACTTGGAGCAGTGCTTATGCAGGAAGGGAGAGTTGTTTCATATGCCTCAAGACAACTGAAGCCTCATGAGTTAAATTATGCCACGCATGATTTGGAGTTAGCAGCCGTAGTGCATGCTTTGAAAACATGGAGGCATTTCCTCATTGGAAATCATTGTGAGGTGTACACGGATCATAAGAGTTTGAAGTACATTTTCACACAGAAGGAGTTGAATCTCAGACAAAGGAGATGGTTGGAGCTTATCAAGGATTATGATATGAAATTGCATTATCACCCCGGAAAGGCTAATGTAGTAGCTGACGCATTAAGCCGTAAGAGCCATGTCAATACGTTAATGATGGGAGAAATACCCAAGGAGTTAGCGGATAATCTTTGTGAACTATGTGTGGAAATAGTTCCGAGAGGATATGTAGCAGCATTGGAGATTCAGTCAACTTTGATGGATAGAATCAGAGAAGCTCAGAAAACTGACAAAGAGATTGTCGCTATAAAGGAGAAACTGAGCAAAGGAAAAGCTAAAGGATTTCGTGAGGATGAGCACGACACCCTATGGTTTGAAGACCGCATTTACGTGCCCAATGACCCGGAGATCAGGAAGTTGATTTTGCAAGAGGCACACAATTCACCATATTCAATTCACCCAGGAAATACCAAGATGTATTTGGAGCTGAAGGATATTTTCTGGTGGACCAGAATGAATAAGGACATTGCGGAGTATGTAGCAGTTTGTGATGTATGTCAAAGAGTAAAGGCAGAGCATCAGAAGCCAGCAGGATTGTTACAACCATTGCCGATACCCGAAAGGAAGTGGGATAAGCTAGGCATGGATTTTATCATGGGATTGCCCAGGACTCGTTCAGGCTATGACTCGATATGGGTTGTAGTCGATCGATTGATGAAAGTAGCTCATTTCATCCCAGTAAAGACCACTTACACCAGTGCTAAGTTGGCAAAGATATACATGACCAGGATCGTATGTCTGCATGGAGTTCCAAGGAGTATCGTATCAGATAGAGGAACCCAGTTTACCTCAAAGTTCTGGAAGCAGTTGCATGAAACTTTGGGTACCAGGCTAGAATTCAGTACAGCTTTTCATCCACAGATAGATGGACAGACCGAGAGAGTCAATCAGATTTTGGAGGATATGCTGAGAGCTTGTGCGCTAGATTATGGATCTAGTTGGGACGATAATTTGCCATATGTAGAGTTCTCTTACAACAACAGTTACCAAACCAGTTTAAAGATGACCCCTTTCGAAGCATTGTACGGAAGGAGGTGCAGGACACTGTTGTCATGGGACGAAGTTGGAGACCGCCAGCTGTTTGGACCTGACTTGATTAAAGAGTCTGAACAGAAGGTGAAGTTGATTCGCGATAGGCTCAAGGTAGCCCAGTCCAGACAGAAGATTTATGCAGATTCTAAACGCAAGGAGACAGTTTACGAAGTTGGAGATAGAGGTTATCTTCGAGTATCACCACTTTGGGGAACAAAGCGTTTTGGAGTTAAAGGGAAGTTAGCACCATGATTTGTAGGACCATATCGAGTTTTGGAACGTATGGGAGAAGTAGCCTACAAGTTGGAATTGCCCGAAGGATTGTCAGGAGTTCATGATGTGTTCCACGTTTCCCAGTTAAAGAAATGTCACGCGGAGATGGCTGGCATACCGTTGAGAGACACAGTGCCCTTAGAAACTATTCAGTTGGATAACGATATTACCTACGAGGAAAAACCAGTTAAGATCTTCGAGTTTACCAGCCGATTTACCCGCAGCAAGGTTATCAAGTTTTGCAAAGTTCAGTGGAGCCACCACACAGAGGATGAAGCCACCTGCGAGCGAGAGGAAGATTTGCTCAAGGACCACCCTCACCTATTTCCTAGCCAACCCAAATCTCGAGGGCGAGATTCATCTTAAGGGGGGTAGGTTTGTAACATCCCAAATTTTCAATTTGGAATCTTATACATTAGATCATCATTGCATATCATATTTTATTTTTGCATTTTGGTTGATCCTAGAAATTCTACACAACTCAATGACCCACGGAGAGAGTTGGGGATTTCGTTATTTTCATATTTGAGTTCTCTCAAATTGCGAGAATAGGATCATTTGATTTTATTTATTTTATCATCAATTATTTCTATTACAAAAATATGAGAGAGGGAATAAAATGACTTTCCCAAAATAAAGAAATATTGAGGATTTAATAATAAAATCAAATAAGATTTTATTTTGGAGTTTTTCGGTGTTTTATTTGAATTTAGGAAAAATGTGCGTTTTTCAAAATTGCATTTAGGTCCAAAATAAATGTTCACCTTGTGCGGCTTGATTTTAGAAGACCGTGAAAATTTATTTCGGAATTTTTGGAGTCCGTTTAGTATTTCTTTTTATTTTTCTTCCGAGCAAAATAATTAAAAAAAAGTGAACCGACCTAACCGGGCCGTGTCCGTCCGGGACTCTCGCCCGGCAGGCTTTATAAGCCGGCCCAGCCCCCGGGGGAAAAACCCTAGCCGCCCAGCCCTAGCCGCCGCCCGCTCCCGCCCCGCGGCCGCCGCCGCCGAGGTTCGCCGCGCCTCGACTTCCGTGCCATTGGTTTTTTTTAAAGACAGATCGGTTTGTGTCGGATTTTTTCGTCGGTTTTTTTAGTTTCGGTTTTTTAAATAGATCAGTTTTTCCGGTTTATTTAAATAGTGAGCGTTCGTCCGTTCGTTCGTTCTAGCGAGCGTTCGTCGTTTTTCTTTTTCTCGGATTAAATCTGCGATTTTTCTGATCGCGATTCCTGATCCGATTTTCGTTTTAGTATAACTTTTCGCTCGTTTATCGGAATCAGGCGATTCAAGCGCCTAGAGTTTCGTATCGAAACCCTCTATCCGTTTAAACAACTTAAACAAGATTTTGCTACTGTAAAATTTGCCCTAGATCCAGATTACTAGAAAGAAGTTGTTTTCTTTAGCCGTTTGACTTTCGTTGCTTCGTTCGATTTGATTCTTTTTGCCAACCGGAGTTCTTAAGTTGAACCTTCTGGTTATATTTGAGTTTTACTTGTGTATTAGATGAGTACTTATTGTATGCTTGTTTGTTTGTCTGTGATAGAATACCCGGAGTGCGCCGCCTATTACTTCGAATCGTTAGGTTTCGCGGATCATCAGCAAGGCAAGTAACACTTTGATCATACCTTTTCTACTACCCAGTTTTCTTGCATTAGATCAATCCTCACACATTGCATGATTAGGATCTAATTAAATTGTAGGATGGGAAGTAGTTGAGGTAGTACCTATTACCTGTTTATTATCAAACCTTTGGGAGCTACTTCTACGTTTGCTTATTATGCCATGCTATGCTAGTAGACGTGGATTGTGTGAGTGATATCCATGAAAGATGTGAGTTTTGTTAATTAATGGTTTATCTAAGGTGGCAACTTAAACAAACATCTGGGTGGATTGAGGCACCTGGGTATTCCAGGACTTGCCTGTTTTCTTTTGGACCGCCACCCTGGCTCAAAGGGATCATGAGACTATTGATACTAGAAACTTCCGTGTGCAGCCACAAGCTATTATCGGCTCTAGCATAGTTGACTAAGTCGTGCGAACTCTTACAGTGGTAGACTAGCAGATGTTGGGGATGTAGGTGGTATGGTCTACCCGATCGTAAGGTGCTAGCGCTTCTGAAAGACTATGTCTCGGTCATCCGTCTTCTCAAACACCATGTAGTGCGAGAAACCAAACGGAGGCGATCGAGTCTTGTGGGGAAAAGTGCGCAAACCTCTACAGAGTGTAATAAACTAATCATGGTTAGCCGTGTCCCCGGTTATGGACATCTTGAGTATCTAGTACTTGGATTATCATGTGAATCTCAACATGTTACTCTAAATTAATTTTGTTGGGTTATGTTTAATGATGATGCTTAATTGGGATTGATAATGTTGTCAACCATTCTCAATGTTTAACAACTACCATGATAGTTAAATAAAATTTATTTCTTTGAAGTAGGGAAAAATTGGCTTTACGCAAAACTGTAACCATAGAGCTTTCCACCAGCCAAATATGCATATAGTATAGCTGTTTCTTTCCAATACTCTCTATGTGTTACATTGCCAGCATATTCCATGTGCTGACCCGTTTCGGGTGCAACGTTAATGTTGCAGACTTTTCAGACGACGATTAAGGAGTTTTAGGTCGTGGTTCTATACTCAGTGATGCCGTTGGAGTTGATGGACTCACTTATCTTCCAAGCCTTCCGCTGTTATCATTATTAGATGGCCTTAAGCCATATTTATTGTAATAAGTTCTCTTATGAGACACTCGATGTAATATGTGTGTGATTGCTACTCTGCTATAAATCCTCCGAGTACTGTGTGGTGTCAGCATTACTGATCCAGGGATGACACCGGAGCATAGAGATCAGACTGTTTGAGGTCTGGTCGCTACACTCATGGGCAAGATGACTAAAACTCCGTTCTACGGAACAATAGAGCGAGCAACGGATTTATTGGAAATTATACATACTGATGTATGTGATCCAATGAACATTGAAGCTCGCGGCGGGTATCATTATTTTCTCACCTTCACAGATGATTTGAGCAGATATGGGTATATCTACTTAATGAAACATAAGTCTAAAACATTTAAAAAGTTCAGAGAATATTTGAGTTATGAGTTTGGACTTCATTTGAAACAATGCAGAATAGTTTCGCAACTCACGCCACCTGGAACACCACAATGTAATGGTGTGTCTGAACGTCGTAACCGCACTTTATTAGATATGGTGCGATCTATGATGTCTCTCACTGATTTACCGCTATCGTTTTGGGGTTATGCTTTAGAGACAGCTGCATTCACGTCAAATAGGGCACCATCTAAATCCGCCGAGACGACACCTTATGAACTGTGGTTTGGCAAGAAACCCAGTCGTTTCTTAAAGTTTGGGGTTGCGATGCTTATGTGAAAAAGCTTCAACCTGAAAAGCTCGAACCCAAATCGGAGAAATGTGTCTTCATAGGGTACCCAAAGGAGACTGTTGGGTATACCTTCTATTATAGATCCGAAGGCAAGATATTCGTTGCTAAGAATGGATCCTTTCTAGAGAAGGAGTTTCTCTCAAAATAATTGAGTGGGAGGAAAGTAGAACTTGATGAGGTAATTGTACCTTCTCCCTTATTGGAAAGTACTTCATCACTGAAATCAGTTCCAGTGATTCCTACACCAGTAAGTGAGGAAGCTGATGATGATGATCATGAAACTTCTGATCAAGTTACTACCGATCCTCATAGGTCAACCGGAGTAAGATCCGCACCAGAGTGGTATGGTAATCCTCTTCTGGAAGTCATGTTACTTGACCATGACGAACCTACAAACTATGAGGAAGCGATGATGAGCCCAGATTCCGCAAAATGGCTTGAGGCCATGAAACTGTGATGGGATCCATGTATGAGAACAAAGTGTGGACTTTAGTTGACTTGCCCGATGATCGGAAAGCCATAGAGAATAAATGGATCTTCAAGAAGAAGACTGACGCTGACGGTAATGTTACTGTCTACAAATCTCAACTTGTTGCAAAAGGTTTTCGACAAGTTCAAGGAGTTGACTATGATGAGACTTTCTCACCCGTAGCGATGCTTAAGTCCGTCCAAATCATGTTATCAATTGCCGCATTTTATGATTATGAAATTTGGCAAAATGGATGTCAAAACTGCATTCCTTAATGGATATCTTAAAGAAGAGTTGTATATGATGCAACCAGAAGGTTTTGTCGATCCAAAAGGTGCTAACAAAGTGTGCAAGCTCCAGCGATCCATTTATGGACTGGTGCAAGACTCTCAGAGTTGGAATATACGCTTTGATAGTGTGATCAAAGCATATGGTTTTATACATACTTTGGGAGAAGCTTGTATTTACAAGAAAGTGAGTGGTAGCTCCGTAGCATTTCTGATATTATAAGTAGATGACATATTGCTGATCAGAAACGATACTGAATTTCTGAATAGCATAAACGGATACTTGAATAAGAATTTTTCAATGAAAGACCTCGGCGAAGCTGATACGTCTCCAACGTATCTATAATTTTTGATTGTTCCATGCTATTATATTATCTGTTTTGGATGTTTATGGGCTTTATTATACACTTTTATATTATTTTTGGGACTAACCAATTAACCGGAGGCCCAGCCCAAATTGTTGTTTTCTTGCCTATTTCAGTGTTTCGAAGAAAAGGAATATCAAAAGGAATGAAACCTTCAGGAGAGTTATTTTTGGAATGGAAGCAATCCAGGAGACTTGGAGTAGACGTCAGGGAAGCTTCGAGGTGACCATGAGGCAGGGAGGCATGCCTGCCCCCCTGGGCGCCCCCCCACCCTCGTGGGCCCCTCGTGGCTCCCCTAACCGACTTCTTTCGCCTATATATGTCCATATAACCTTAAAACATCAGGGAACATAATATATCGGGAGTTCCGCCGCTAGAAGCCTCTGTAGCGACCAAAAACCAATCTAGACCCGTTCCGGCACCCTGCCGGAGGGGGAATCCCTCTTCGGTGGCCATCTTCATCATCCTAGTGCTCTCCATGACGAGGAGGGAGTAGTTCTCCCTCGAGGCTGAGGGTATGTACCAGTAGCTATGTGTTTGATCTCTCTCTCTCTCTCTCGTGTTCTTGAGTTGGCACAATCTTGATGTATCGCAAGCTTTGCTATTATACTTTGATCTTATGATGTTTCTCCCCTTCCACTCTCTTGTAATGGAGTGAGTTTTCCCTTTGAAGTTATCTTATCGGATTGAGTCTTTAAGGATTTGAGAACACTTGATGTATGTCTTGCATGTGCGTATCTGTGGTGACAATGGGATATCACGTGATCCACATGATGTATGTTTTGGTGATCAACTTGCGAGTTCCGTGACCTCGTAAACTTATGCATAGGGGTTGGCACACATTTTCGTCTTGACTCTCCAGTAGAAACTTTGGGGCACTCTTTGAAGTTCTTTGTGTTGGTTGAATAGATGAATCTGAGATTGTGTGCTGCATATCGTATAATCATACCCACGGATACTTGAGGTGACATTGGAGTATCTAGGGGACATTAGGGTTTTGGTTGATTTGTGACTTAAGGTGTTATTCTAGTACGAACTCTATAATCGATCGAACGGAAAGAATAACTTTGAGGTGGTTTCGTACCCTACCATAATCTCTTCGTTTGTTCTCTGCTATTAGTGACTTTGGAGTGACTCTTTGTTGCATGTTGAGGGATAGTTATATGATCCAATTATGTTATTATTGTTGAGAGGACTTGCACTAGTGAAAGTATGAACCCTAGGCCTTGTTTCCTACCATTGCAATACTGTTTACACTCACTTTTATTACTTATTACCTTGCTGTTTTTATAATTTCAGATAACAAAAACCTATATCTACCATCCATATTGCACTTGTATCACCATCTCTTCGCCGAACTAGTGCACCTATACAATTTACCATTGTATTGGGTGTGTTGGGGCCACAAGAGACTCTTTGTTATTTGGTTGTAGGGTTGTTTGAGAGAGACCATCTTCAACCTACGCCTCCCACGGATTGATAAACCTTAGGTCATCCACTCGAGGGAAATTTGCTACTGTCCTACAAACCTCTGCACTTGGAGGCCCAACAACGTCTACAAGAAGAAGGTTGCGTAGTAGACATCAAGCTCTTTTCTGGCGCCGTTGCCGGGGAGGTTAGGGCTTGAAGGTAACGAGGAGGAGCCTTCTAATTAACCAATCTCATCAATAAGGAGCTCCAAAAAGAGGATTGAACCCACACATAATGTGAAGAAGAAAAAGAAAAGACGAAGGAGGAAAGGTGAAAAGGTATCCCTCCCAAATGACGTTGCCCCTATTACTCATTGTGATGATGATAATTGCTATACTATTGGTGCTATCCATACTATTAATGATGAGAGTGATTATGCTTATGATATGAAAAGGCCCAAGCTTGGGGATGCTATATTTGATGAGAATGACATGTTTGAGAATATATTTGCTGCAATTAATGTTTGTCCCAAGCTTGGGGATGCTATGTTTAATTAAGATGATATTTCTAGCCTCCCAAGTTTTGATATGCAAATTTGTTATGATGATAGCATGCCTCCTACTTATGATGATTATATTGATGAAAGTGGGTTTGGAAGAGTGTCAACTTTAGGAAGTAATGATCCCACTATTTCGGAGGATGTTGAATCTTATTTTGACAATTATGAAAGTGGATTTGGAGAGGTCATGACTTTATTTAGTAATGATTCCACTATCTTGGAAGAGGTTTAAATTGATTATGATGAGAACAAAGTTGCTACTTATGATGATTATTGTGATGACACGTATGCTATAAGAAGTAGTGATGATTATATCAAAACTTGTCATGATTATGATTACCTTTTTCTGAACATTACTCTTTTAATGTGGAAACAATTTATAGTGTTCGAGTCTCTTATGATACTCCCACTATTCCGAATGAGAAGAATTTTGCTTATGTGGAGAGTAATAAAATTTATATGCTTGTAGATCATGAAAAGAATGCTTTAGGTGCTGGTTATATTGTTGAATTTATTCATGATGCTACTGAACATTATTATGAGGGAGGAATATATGCTTGTAGGAGTTGCCATAATATCAAGTTTCCTCTCTATGTGTTGAAAATCTTGAAGTTATCCTTGTTTTACCTTCCTATGCAAGTTGATTCTTGTTCCCACAAGTTGTTTGCTCACAAAATCCCTGTGCATAGGAAGTGGGTTAGAATTAAATGTGCTAGTCATATTCTTCATGATGCTCTCTTTATGTTTCAATTCTTATCTTTTATGTGAGCATCATTGAAATCATCATGCCTAGCTAGGGGCGTTAAACGATAGCGCTTGTTGGGAGGCTACCCAATTTCATTTTTGTTCCTTGCTTTTTGTTCCTGTTTAGTAATAAATAAATCATCTATCCTCTGTTATGATTGTGTTTTTTATGTTTTAATTAGTTTATGTGCCAAGTAAAGCCTTTAGGATCTTCTTGGGTGATTGTTATTTGATCTTGCTGTAAAAAAACAGAAAGTTTGTGCTCACGAGAACAATTTTCATTTTTTTACCAGAGAGCGATAAAATACAAATTCCACTTTTAGTAGATAATAAACAAATTGACAAGGACTTACTGATTTCTCAGGATTTTTGGAGTTACATAATTATTCGAATGATACAGATTACTACAGACTGTTCTGTTTTTTGACAGATTATGTTTTCATTTTGTTGTTTGCTTATTTTTATGAATCTATGAGTAGTATCGAAGGGTATGAACCATAGAGAAGTTGGAATACAGTAGATATTACACCAATATGAATTTAGAATGAGTTCACTACAGTACCTTAAGTGGTGGTTTATTTTCTTATACTAACGGAGTATACGAGTTTTCTGTTAAGTGTTGTGTTGTGAAGTTTTCAAGTTTTGGGCAAAGATTCGATGGACTATGGAATAAGGAGTGGCAAGAGCCTAAGCTTGGGTATGTGTAGGATTGAAAGTATGTCTAGAGGGGGGTGATTAGACTACTTGGCCAAATAAAAATCTAGCCTTTTCCCAATTTTAGTTCTAGGCAGATTTTAGCAACTTAGCACAAGTCTAGAAATCAACCTACACATGCAATTCTTAGAGTATAGCAGCGGAAATCAAAAAAATGCATATGAAGGTAAAGGGAGGAGTTTGGAGTGTGCAAACGCAATTGGAGACACGGAGATTTTTGGCGTGGTTCCGATAGGTGGTGCTATCGTACATCCACGTTGATGGAGACTTCAACCCACGAAGGGTAATGGTTGCGCGAGTCCATGGAGGGCTCCACCCACGAAGTGTCCACGAATAAGCAACCTTGTCTATCCCACCATGGTCGTCTCCCACGAAGGACTTGCCTCACTCGGATAGATCTTCACGAAGTAGGCGATCTCCTTGCCCTTACAAACTCCTTGGTTCAACTCCACAATCTTGACGGAGGCTCCCAAGTGACACCTAACCAATCTAGGAGACACCACTCTCCAAGAGGTAACAAATGGTGTGATGATGATGAACTCCTTGCTCTTGTGCTTCAAATGATAGTCTCCCCAACACTCAACTCTCTCTCTCTCTCTCATGGGATTTGGATTTGGTGGAAATATGATTTGAGTGGAAAGCAACTTGGGGAAGGCTAGAGATCAAGATTTATGTGGTTGGAGTGGAATATCTTGACCTCAACACAAGTGTAGGTGGTGCTCTCTCAAAAAATGCATGTTGGATGTGTAGGCATGTTCTGATGTCTCTCTCTCTCCACGAATGAAGAGTGGGTGGAGGGGTATAAATAGCCTCCACACAAAATGTAACCGTTACACACAAATCACCAAACTCGGTGGGACCAAATCATGAAACTCGGTCAGACCGATTTAGTTCAAAATGTGAATGTTAGGATTTTCGGTGGGACCGACATGTTAACTCGGTGGGACCGATTCTGTTAGGGTTAGGGCATAACATAATCTCGGTGAGACCGATTACACAAACTCGGTGAGACCGATTTTGGTAATGGACTAACAGAGAGTTGGTTGGGCAAACTCGGTGGGACCGATTCGCTCATCTCGGTTGGACCGAAACGTTACGAAAGGGAAACAGAGAGTTTACATTGCAATCTCGGTGGGACCGATCGCTCATCTCGGTTTGACTGAAACATTACGAAGTGAAACAGAGAGATTACAATCCCATCTCGGTGAGACCGAGATCCCTATCGGTAAGACCGAAAAGACTAGGGTTTCTGGCAGTGGCTATGTCAACTAAACTCAGTGGCCCCAGATAGAAAGTTTCGGTGGGGCTGAGTTTAACTTTCGGTTTGGGACATATGTGGATGTGAGAAAGTAGTTGAGGACTTTGGAGCATATCACTAAGCACTTTGAGCAAGAAAGCCATTAGGCAACACCTCATCCCCTCTTAATAGTATTGGCTTTTCCTATGGAGTCAATGTGATCTTGGATCACTTAAAATGAAAAGATGTAGAGTCCTGAGCTTTGAGCTTGAGACAATTCTTTGTCCTTAGAATTTTGAGCGATCCACTTTTCTCATCCATGCCATGCCAATCATTGAGCTTTCCTAAAATGTTCATCTTTAAGTAGAATTAGCTCAATGAGTTATATGTTGTTAGGAATTACCAAAACCACCCAGGGATAGTTGCACTTTCAATCTCCCCCTTTTTAGTAATTGATGAAAACATATAGATCAAAGCTTCGACAAATGATAAATAAGATTGAAAAAACATCGTCGCTTTGAGGAGTATGTGATAAGTAAGAGCTCCCCCTAAATTTGTGCATTATTTAAAATTTGCTTTTGAATGCAAATGCACAATCGATTAGGATCATGGGTTACTCTTCCATGTCACATAATTCTTGGTGGAGCACTCAAAATGATAGAGATTAAAAGCGTGCACTCATCACCAAGCAAGTGAATGATCATATAAGGATATAAGAGATGATATCATCAACAAGCATTAAGGGTAACATATGATCAAACACATGATCAACAAGTATCTCACAAGGAAATAAAGTATCTCACACAAGCACTCAATAAAGAAGTTCAACCAAAATAGCAAGAGAGATAAAAAGAACAACACTCTCTCTCGAAGCCTATGATCTATACATTTTTCTCCCCCTTTGGCAACAAGTTACCAAAAAGTTCAAAAAATGCATAGTGCTAAACGACTCTCAGGCCTGTTCTTTGGGAGGTGGTGTAGAGAGAACTCCAAGTACGAAGGCTTTCGATGAAGTAGTTGGAGCTGATGGAGTGGCTGCTGGGGGTGGCACTAGAGCTATGGCTGCTGGTGCTGACACTGAAGCTTGAGTATCTGTGACTGGTACTGCAGCAGACCTCTGGCTTCGGGGCACTCTTGCAAAAGCATATGTAGTTGACTTGCCCTTCTTCTCCTCCACTTCCTCCTGAAGCTGCTCTACTGCTGACTGAATCTTAGTTACTTTGACATCAAGATCATAGAATTTCTGCTCAACGATCCTCTCCAAGCTCTCCTAGTTTTGAGTCAGGGTGGCCAAGACCTTCTCAATCCTCAAGGTGGATTGGATCAGATATCCAAGCTGATCTTGCTTGCTCTTACTTGCTCTTTAGAAAAACCTGAGATGCCTCCTCAACACTTGGCATCTTTGCAGCTTTCGCTGCCCTTGCTTTTTCTCTCTTCTCATGTGCTCGAGCTGAAGATGGTTCATTTTCATCCATGACAACAGTGTTGTCTTAAAATTCAGGGTAGATGGGCAGGTGCTCCTTATCCAAAAGATACTTGCCTGTGCCCATCTTTGAGTTGATGAGCTCCTGAATTTGTGGGGCATACCCACAACTCCTCTTCTGATCAGCTGTTATTCTTTTGATTGTCTCCACAATCAGACTCATGACTTTGAATTTTTTAGGCACATCAAACACATGTAGCAAGTTGATGGCATGTCCTCTGATCATATTGTGATCACCTGACTTGGGTAGCAATGTGTGTCTGAGGATCCAATTTATAGTAGGTAGACCAGACAACAAGAAGTGGACAGATCCAAACTTGTGAGTATCCAAAGCAGCATCTGGGATCTCTTTGTACATGTTGGCCATTGTGTTGTGGTCTTTCTTCTTCTCAGCATAAACATCCAAGTCATCTTCATGCTCTACAGGGGCATTGATCAACTTAGCACATTCATCAACTCTGGAGTGGTACCTGGTACCCTCAGACATCCAAACTATCCTCCCATCTGGATAGAAGTGGGCAATGGAGTAGAACTGCATGATCAACTCATCATTCCACCTGGTGAGCTTCTGGGCCACAAAGGTATCAACTACACATGCCTTGAAGCTGTCATATACACCCGGATAGTGATCTTCATTCACCTTGATGTACTCCCAGTCAACCCATCTCATGTCACACACAATGGGCTTCTTGTCAAGCAGGATTGTCTCATAAAAGTCTTGCTGTTCCTTGGTGTGAAATCTGTAGTCCACAGCAGTCCTCCTCCTGACAGCATATGGATCAGACTGTCTCCATAACCTCAGTCCTGCATCCTTCCTGATTTTCATGTTTTTTGCCACAGGGTGTGTATCATTGTGGTCAGGGATCTTGGGCTTCAGCTTCCTCAACACAACTGAGTCATCTTCAGCAGCTTCAGGCACTAGGGCCTTGTTTTTCTCCTTAGCAGGAATGTTTCTAGTGCTTCTCTTGGGTTTAGGCTTCTGAGCTGGAGCAGTAGCCCTGGGAGCAGCTTTGGGTTTAGATGGAGTATCCACTGATCTGATTGCATCTCCCATGAGCTTTTGTGCTTTGGGTGCTGGTGCAGCATCCTCTTCCTCTACATCTGAACCTCTCATTATTGATGATCTGCCAAGCACTCTGGCAGTGGTCTTCTTGACCCTTTCCTTCCTTTTCTTCCCTTCTCCAACTGCCTCTTCAGTTGGCTTGGAGGTTTCAGAAGTGGATGCTCTGGCCTTAGACATAGAAACTCTCTTTGCTGGTGCCTTCTTATGCATCCCTGGCAGCCGAGCCATACTCCTTTTTCAGCACCTTTTTCCTTGAAGTGGCCTCATCCTCAATGGCCACATAATCCTCATCCTCAGATTCTGAGGTTTTCTTTTTCCTGGATCTGGTTTCTGCCTTAGGTAAGTTGCTTGGAGTGCTCCTACTTCCATCATCAGAAGAGCTGGAGGGACTAGTGCCCTCACTCATCTGGACATGTTCTTCAGATTTGTTCTGGCTGTCACTTTGGTCAAACATCGTGCAGGAAAACTGTCAGCAGACCCTGTGAATAGATTATAGATGAGGTAGAGAAGATGAGCATCATAAAGTACAGGAGTTTTGCAAAACAATTGAGTTAAAAAGTTTAGTTTTAGTTCTCTACAGAAGTGATCTCGGAGCTACCGAATTGACAAACTCAGTGATATCGAAGCAACACTTGGAACCTAAACTAGTGAACTCAGTAGGGCCGAGTCACAGTTCGGTCGCACCGAGATTGCTAGGGTTTCACAGAGTCCTGAACTCGGCCACACCGATTTGCGCGTTTCGGTCGAAGAGCGCATGTGCAATGGCTAAGGCCGAATCGATGAGACCATTTCTACAGTCCGGTCGGTCTGAGATGAGTTCTGCGGAGAGCTAACCCTAATTTTTTTGAATCAATCTAGACCTAAGGAAGTTTTCGCTGGATGGATGAATCTCAATCATGGCAAGAAACATGGCATTGTCCTTGTGCTAGGAATTGGAGTGAAAAAGACGGCACAAGGGATCGAACACTTACCCTAATGCGGCGAGTGTTCGCTACGGCGGCAACAGTGGAGCAGATTGCCGTTGACGGTGGCGGAGACCAGCGGTGGGAGGTCGCTGGCGGCGAGAAGATGATCTGGAGACCCAAAGAGGCAGAGTAGGTTATGCGCGGGCGAAGGGTTTCGAAAAAATTTCCAAAATTTGGCCCGTCAGTATATATAACCTGACCCTATCGGTGTGACCGAGTGGAACAACTCGGTGGCACCGAGATGCAAAACTGCAGGCAGTTACTACAACTCAGTGTGATCGAAAGGTTCTAATCGGTTGCACCGAGATTGAAAACCTAGATCAACTAAGTGATCTCGGTAGGACCGAAAAGGATGAATCGGTCAGACCGAAATGCACAAAGAGGTTTTGGAAGTTTAAGTCTATGACGAATCGGGAACTCCGAGTGCTCCTCACACAGAGTGGTTCAAATCTGACTTGGTCAAACTTTGTGATGTAGCATGAATAGAGTTTGAGACGAGAAAAACATAGATAGCTAGAGGGAGTTCTTAGGCATTCTTGTCCATCCATTTGGCAAAAGAGAAAAAACCAAACAATCAAAGCAACAAATGGATGTCCTCGAATGAGAAAAATATGTATTCAACATGCTCACACAATTAAAGTGGCAAATGAAATATGTGACGAAGCTTGCATAGACACTCTAGCATCTATCAAGCAATTGGCGATGACTAGGTCATCTATATATGAGTATATTGACTTAGGAGTCAAATGAGAACATTTGATCATAGGCCATACTCATCATTTATGCACAAGTGGGGTTACCACTTTTACATAGAGCATTGTTGTACTCACACCATTAGAGTTGCTTTAACTCAATTGATTAGAGTAAAGCTCCCCCTAGATGTGATATCCCCCCTAAGAGGGATCAACTAACCTTGGGTTTTGTCGATGATGACTTCATGTAGGTGTTGAAGATGTGGATGCTCAATGTTGATGTAGATCATTCGGAGCAATCCTTTGGAGTGATTTGCACTTTCAGTACCTACATGGGTTAGTCCCACAAGGAACAAACAAGGATATCCATAGACATAGAGTGATGTGTACACAAGATGATGTCCATGGAAGCAGTAGGTTACCTTATTCCTTTTCTTACCAACAAGAGGGTTTGTGACTCCTTGAACTAGTGCAAGATATGAAAGTTGTTTGCACTTGTCCTTGCCAAAATGATAAGAGTGAAGTAGGTTGGCGGAGTCACCCTCAAGAACTCTCTAGTTCTTGTTCTTCGGGATCCACACCATCTTGATGGGAATCCTTGGGGTTGTAGTCGTACTTGAAGTAGAACTTGATTTAGTCTTCGGAATCCATTTGACCAAGGCCTTGGGTGCTTTCCTCGAATGCATCAATCTCCTCTTGAAGCTTGTCCTTGCCTTTTTGCTTGTGGTCTTGTGGTGGAAGATCATCTTGAGCTTGTGTTCCTTTGAAAGAAGTAGGATCATATTTGTCTTGTTGAGGAACAAACTTAGTCTTGGGGTATTGATCTTCTTCCCACTCAACTCCATTGGCATTGAAATTTCGTTCAAAAGCAACACCTTGATTCTTCCGGTGTCTTCCTTGCTTGCGTACAATTTCCTCAAATTGCTTACTTCCGGCAAGGCTCTTGTAAACACCTTTCTCTATAATTCCCTTAAATAAGCTATTTTCTTGCTCAAGTGTAACTTGGCTAGGAGAATCATTAGTGGAATCAAGAGAGCTACTAGAAGCAACAACATTGGATTTAGCATGATTGTTGTTACTACTAGATGAAGAATATTTCTTGTTCTTGTTTCTAGATTTAACTTCTGGCATGTAAGTAGACAAGATTAACGCTTGGCAACGTAAGAAGAACTTTTCTTGTGAAGATCATCATTGATTGCCTTTAAAAACTCATGTTCTTGCTCAAGGTTGAGCTTTTCAAAGCGTAGCTTATCATGAGTCTTTAAAAGTTCTCGATGATCTTCCAAGGTAGTTTCATGAGCTAACTTAAGAGTGTTTAGTTCTTTAGTTAGACGCTCAATCTCCTTCTTATCATCGTCATTCGTTTTATATTGATTATTATGATTAATAGCAAGCTCATCATAGTTTTCATAACTAGAGTTTCAACAAGTAAATCATCATCTCCTAGCAAATCATCTTCATCACTATTGAAATCAACACACTCAGGGTGTGTTACCTTTGGACCTTTAGCCATGAAGAATCTCCCAATTCCTTCATTTGGTGAGTCAAATATGTCGTAGGAGTTGGTTGTCACAAGTTCTAGTCCGGAAACACCTTCATCTTGAGTATATTTGGAGTCGGAGTGATAACTTCTTTCGGCGTGATTGTCGGAGTCGAAACCGGATACCCATTCACCAACATGAGCTTGATGTCTTGTTTTTGTGTAGCTCCTTGATGACTTATCCTTCCTTTCCGAGTCCTTGCTTCTCCGAGAGGGTCTTCGTTCATAACGATCATCTCTACTCCTTCTCTCTCTTGATGGTGATTCTTCTCTTCTACTCCTTCTTTTGGGAGAATCTCTCTTCTTTTGTAGGGGGCATACATTCATTGGAGTAGTGTCCGGGTCTTCCACAATTGTAGCAATTACGCTCACGACTAGAAGATCTTTTGTGATTATAGGACCTTGACTTGGAACTTCTTTCCTTGCTTCTACTCTTGTAGAACTTGTTGAAGTTCTTCACCCTTAGACTCAATTCTTCATTGAAGGTTTGCTTCTCACTTGATGATGTGGGAGCATCACACGAGGCTTTTTAAGCACCACTTGACTTGTTGTGAAGCTCTTCCTTATCCTTGAGTGACATATCATGAGCAACAATTCTTCCAATAACTTCCGTTGGCTTGAGATATTTGTAATTGGGCATCATTTGGATCAATGTGCACACGGTATCATATTTTCCATCCAAGGCTCTTAGGATCTTCTTGATGATGAATCTATCGGTCATCTCTTCACTTCCTAAGCCGGCAAAATCATTTGTGATGAGAGCAAGCCTAGAGTACATTTCAGCGACGCCTTCACCATCCTTCATTTTGAAGTTGTCAAGCTGACTTTAAAGCACATCCAATTTGGATTCCTTGACAGATTCGGTACCTTCGTGCATATCAATCAAAGTATCCCAAATTTCCTTTGCATTCTCAAGACGACTGATTTTGTTGAATTCTTCGGGGCATAATCCGTTGAAGAGAATATCACAAGCTTGAGCATTGTATTGTAGCATCTTCAACCCTTCCGCGGTAGCTTCACGGTTTGGTTCTCTCCAGAGGGAGTCCTAGATTAGGGAGTCTCCGGACAGCCGGACTATATCCTTTGGCCGGACTCTTGGACTATGAAGATACAAGATTGAAGACTTTGTCCCGTGTCCGGATAGGACTCTACTTGGATTGGAAGGCAAGCTAGGCAGTACAGATATGGATATCTCCTCCTTTGTAACCGACCTTGTGTAACCCTAGCCCCCTCCGGTATCTATATAAACCGAAGGGTTTTAGTCCGTAGGACAACATACAATCATACCATAGGCTAGCTTCTAGAGTTTAGCCTCTCCGATCTCGTGGTAGATCAAATCTTGTAATACTCATATCATCAAGAATAAATCAAGCAGGACGTAGGGTTTTACCTCCATCAAGAGGGCCCGAACCTGGGTAAAACATCGTGTCCCCTGCCTCATGTTACCATCCGCCTTAGACGCACAGTTCGGGACCCCCTACCCGAGATCCGCCGGTTTTGACACCGACATTGGTGCTTTCATTGAGAGTTCCTATGTGTCATCGCCATTAGGCTTGATGGCTCCTTCAATCATCGATAGCGATGCAGTCTGGGGTGAGACTTTTCTCCCCGGACAAATCTTCGTATTCGGCGGCTTTGCACTGCGGGCCAACTCGCTTGGCCATCTAGAGCAGATCAAAAGTTACGCCCCTGGCCACCAGGTCAGGTTTGGAAGCTTAAACTACACGGCCGATATCCGCGGAGACTTGATCTTCGACGGATTCGAGCCCTTGCCAAGTGCGCTGCACGGTCTCGATGAGCATGATTTAGCTCTGCCGTCGGACAGTGTTCAGGATATCGCACCGGCAACCACTTCAACCCTCAATTCGTAACCAGTCGCGCCATCCATAGATGGGTGGATAGACCCCGCCACGGAAGCCATGTCCTCAGCGGCGATCGAGCCAAATATCGACCTTACCTTTCACGAGAGCCGTGTTGCCAAACTGCCGGATCCTTCTCCGGCCACGGACTCCGAACCACTTGCACACATGCCTGTCGAATCCGACTGGGCGCCGATCATGGAGTTTACCTCCGCGGATATCTTTCAGCATTCGCCCTTCGGCGACATACTGAGCTCGTTAAGGTCTCTCTCATTGTCAGGAGAGTCCTGGCCGAACTATGTCCGGCAGGATTGGGATGCGGATGATGAAGAAATTCGTTGCCCACCCACCACCCATTTAGTAGCCACTGTCGATGACTTAACCGACATGCTCGACTTCGACTTCGAAGACATCGATGGTATGGATGACGATGCAGGAGACGAACAGGAACCACCGCACACAGGGCACTGGACGCCCACTTCATCACATGACGTATACATGGTGGACACACCCAAAGAAAATGACGACGAGGAACGGATGGACGCAGCAAAGGGTTGTTCCCTCGAGAAGCAGTCAAAGCAGCGGCGTAAACGCCGCTCCAAATCCCGACTCGGCAGAAATAACGACCATATAGACCCAGCGTTAGAGCAGGGTGAACCATTGCCCGACCACGGCAACACGGAAAATCAAGCCGAACAACCCAACCCCGTCGAAGATAACAGTCCGGGCGACATCACACCGGACAGGCACCCTGAGCAACAAAATGCCCATCAAAGTCTGGTTGCCACTGCGAGGAGTCTGAAAAAACAGAAGCAAAGGCTCAAGGCTGCAAAAGACACACACAAAATCAAATGGAGTGAAGTACTCAACACTGCAGCAAAGTACGGCAGTAATCGCCACACCAAGAGCTATTCGAAGCTAAAGTTGCTACCTGAATTCGATGAGGAGGCCTTAGATCCTCCACAATTAAAAAATAACACAGCCATCCGGTCGGATAGACAACCTCATAGCCAACATAAAGCGGCAAACGACGCCGCACATAAACAAGGGCTCGCATCAAAAGGACGGCGCAACCAGATCCATCTATGGACCATGCAAGCGCGCTCCAACATACAATGCAACACAACAAACATCTGAACACCGTGGTACACCCAAATACAGGGGTGCCGCACACCCCCTATGTGTCACCGACGAGGTGCTGGACCATGAATTTCCAGAAGGATTCAAACCCGTAAACATAGAGGCGTACGAGGGAACAACAGACCCTGGGGTCTGGATTGAGGACTACATCCTCCATATCCATATGGCTTGAGGAGATGATATCCACGCCATCAAATACTTACCCCTCAAGCTCAAAGGGCCAGCTCGGCATTGGCTTAAAAGCATCCCCGAAAACTCCATCGGAAGCTGGGAAGAGCTCGAAGACACCTTTCGGGCAAATTTTCAAGGGACATATGTCCGACCACCGGATGCAGATGATTTAAGTCATATAACTCAACAGCCCGGTGAGTCAGCCCGAAAACTTTGGAACAGGTTCCTCACTAAAAAGAACCAAATATTTGATTGTCCGGACGCCGAAGTCTTAGCAGCTTTCAAGCATAGCGTTCGAGACGAATGGCTTGCCAGACACCTTGGTCAAGAAAAGCCGAGAACAATGGCAGCATTAACAAGCCTCATGACCTGCTTTTGCGCGGGCGAGGACAGCTGGTTAGCCCGATGCAGCACCAGCGACCCAAGTACATCCGAAGTCAGGGATGGAAACAGGAAATCACGATGCAGCAAGAATAAGAGCCGGAATAAAGAAGACAGCCTGAAGAGCATGGCGGTAAACGCCGGATTCAGAAGCTCTCGGCCACAACAGCAGAAGCCGCCCTCCAAAGGCAACAGAGACGAACTGTCCAGCCTAAACAAAATTCTGTACCAAATATGTCAGATCCATAGCACACCTGATAAACCTGCAAATCATACTCGCAGAGAATGTTGGGTCTTCAAACAGTCTGGCAAGCTCAACGCCGAGCACAAGGGGCAGGATACACCAAGCGAAGACGAGGATGAGCCTCACAAGCAAAGCACAGGGGAATAGAAGAAATTCCCACTAGAAGTCAAAACAGTCAACGTGTTACAAGTGTTAAAGGGGAAAAACAAAGCGGCGCCCCTAGAAAGACATGCCCGAGGGCCTATCACCACAGAGCTCCGCCACTGGTCGTCCCAACCGATCACCTTCGACCATCGGGATTACTCGGCAAGTATCCGGTGTGTAGGATGGGATGCCTTGGTATTAGATCCAATAATTGACGGATACCACTACACACGAGTCCTGATGGACGGCGGCAGCAGTTTAAATCTGATATATCAGGACACAATCCGCAAAATGGGGATAGACCCAACAAAAATTTGCCGCAGCAATGCTACCTTTAAAGGAGTAACACCAGGCCCAGAGGCTCATTGCAGGGGCTCCCTGCTACTAGAGGTTATATTCGGCTTCCCCGATAACTTCTGTAGTGAAAATTTAACCTTCCACATTGCTCCATTCCAAAGTGGCTATCAAGCACTGCTCGAACGCGAAGCTTTCGCTCGCTTTAACGCAATACTGCATTACACTTCCCTCACGCTTAAGATGCCTGGTCCACGCGGCATCATCACAGTAAATGGAAATATTGAGCGCTCCTTGCACATCGAAGACAGTGCGGCTACCTTGGCAGCCGCACAGTAAACGGCCTCACCAACTACAACATTTGACAGGTCGTTAATACCACGGACGCGGTTAGATGAGTCCGGCGCAGCGATATGTAACTAATATAGGTCTGATGGCCATACCCCTAGTACAATACAAGGGGTTCAACACACGCAAACAAGTGGCAATTAATCTCAATCTTACTCATATTGAATTGTACATGGTTTCTTTAGCATAACCTACCTTTTTGCACGATAACTTTTTAGCTAAGTTCCTCTCTTTTACAGATGACCATCGTGCTACACCCGTCCAGGATACGGCACAACGGAGACACAGGCGCAGACGCGCAGCAGGGACCCGTTCCAAGGATTATTTTTAGATTAAGACCCTGCGTAAACCTTTTTTACTGTCTCTTGTTGCTACACATCCCTTGAATTCTCAGTACAATTGAGAAGGATGCTGATGTCTTGTCATGTGGCCATGTCAGAATAATGCATGTACCTGGACACCAGGGGCTTATTACAAAGGGCACTGTTTAGGCCCGGTTTACACCATAAAAGACCGAATACCTTAGGGAGTGTTCGACGTCGCGAGTTTAGCTATGCATCAGCTCCGAATCATGTCTTTGGTCAAATGTTGGGTTTGCCCGGCTCCTGTGTTTAGCTGCCTTATGTTCCGCTCTATCGTCTAAGGCGGGACCAGGAGAACTACTGCGATTGTGCCCTGGTTCATCCAGACGAGCACCTCAGTAGAGAAAGCCGAAAACTGACTGTCATGATATAGCGTGAGACTGGTCAACCACTCGATGACCTATTGGAATCTTCGGGATTCCTCCGCATTAACGAAGGGCCGTTTCCCGGCCAGGCATGTACGCACCCCGAATCCGGATGAGTGCAGAGCCACCAGGGGCTATATAGTAGCCCCACTGTCAAACTCCTCTGGCTAAGTGAAAGTGTTAAAGCATTATAGTCCAGTTGCCTAGTTCGCTGCGCTAGCACCTCCTTAATAGGACCAAGACGTTGGATTAAGTGTGAATACACGTCTTCTGCGAACACCCCCGCATTATATGCGTGGGGGCTGAAGCCGACGACTGCAATCTTTCAGGTTATATACATGTATACATAAACAGCCGCACAGGAGGCATCACAATACTTTCGGGCAAAAGTATAAATACAGCCTTGATAAATTCAATAAAACATTGTTTTTACAATGGGAATACATGTCACTCAAACATAACATTCTTCGAGAACTGGGCCTCTATCGAACGAGTGCCCTCAAGAACTTCTTCAAAATAGTGCTCGGCAGCCACTCGGCCTATGGCCGAACCCTGCGCCGCGACAGTGGTGGAATCCATCTCTGCCCAGTATGTTTTGACACGGGCAAGTGCCATCCGCGAGCCTTCTATGCACGCCGACCTCTTCATCGCATTAATGCGTGGCACCACACCAAGGAACTGCTGCACCAAGCTAAAATAGCTGTTCGGCTTTGGCCTTTCCGGCCACAGATGATCCATGACAGACCTCATGGTGAGTCCGGACAATCTATTGAGTTCGGCCCATTCGGCAAGCTGATCAGTCAATGGAAGTGGACGCTCTAGAAAATTAAATTGCGACCAGAATAGCTTGTCCACTTCACGATCTGTTTGGTCTCGGAAGTATTCGGCCGCATCGACAGCGCTTGCCGCCAAGTCCAGATATGCGTCGGCCGAACTCCACAGCCGATCCAGAGGGGCATACCATGGATCTCCGAACTTCCTCCACAGGATAAAGGGCTTCCCGGCCACAATGTCCCTGGCTTCACGCAATTCCTCCTTTGCTCTCATTGCAGAGCAGGTGTCTCTAGTCGCCATTGTGGCCTTTTCAAGGTCCGTAGCCTTCGCCCGGTTTTCTTCTTCAAGAAACTGACAGCGGTCGGCAGTGTCTTTTAACTTCACGACCATTTTGGCCATTTTCTCTTTGCTCTCGCTATGCGCGGCCTTCTCGGCTCTCAACTCTTCGGCCGCCTTCAATGCGGCCGCATTACTACTCCTTGCTTGCTCCTTGGCTCGGGCAAGCTCCGCCCGCAGGGCCTCCACGGTGGCAGCTCCATCTGCAGTCACAACATATTAAAGATACTAGCATCACGCTGCTCTTACTATGTGACATTCACTATAAACATCACCTTCCCTGTGCCTCGTCAAGCCGCTTGTTAACAAGCTCGATGTCGGCATCCGCCACATCCAGTCGCCGCTTTAGTTCGGCAACCCCATCAGTCCGGCTAGCCACCAGAGCTTCAGACACCTGCACATAAAGGCGGTCTGGTTATTACCTGGGACTATGATCCTCTGTTCGCCGTTGTTCTTGACGACAACCAGAGTCTCAAGGGCTACTATCTACATAGGGCACACCTTAAAATGCGCGGTACTATCACAAATGTATATCATTTCACGTACCTCAAAGCCCGTCAGTAGACTCATAAAGGCTTCATGCAACCCGCTTTCGGCGGACGAAATCCTTTCAAACACCATACCCATTAATGTACGGTGCTCTTCTGAGATAGTGGCTCGCTCTAGCAGATCCCTCAGTGCGTCCAACCGCATACCACACGGTGCTGGATTCTTTTGGCTGCTCTCTTCAAGAGCCGGATACTGGGGACTTCGGGCGACCATAGGATTATCTTCTGGTCTCACCGAATCCGGAGTGACCCTCGCGACGACACTTCAAGGTCGCCCGCTTCTTGAGCCGGGGAATCCGGGGGAGGCGTTTCGCTCTCCATCATCTCCGTAATAAGATCCCCCGAAGACGAGCTCTGCTGAGAAGGGCTAAGATCCAAACTGCAACATAAATTCTTTGGTCGTTTTCCTCAAAGGTAAGGTAGTATATCTTCACTACAAAGTACTTTTTTATTACTTACAGCTCGTTAGAGGGCTGATCTCTGCGTGGACTTTGTGCGGCAAGAGCACCCTCTGAGGCAGGACCCTCTAGTGAAGTTTTCTTCTCCCGTTTGGAAACTTTGGTTTCCGGATCTTCAGAGGTAGTCCTCTTCCTCCCCCAGGGCAAGGGAACATTAGGTTCTTCCCCTTGGTTATCCTCACTCACAGAGGCGCTCATTCCCTCGGTTGGAATAGGTAGCGGTAGAGGCCCGCTTTCGCCCTCTTTATTCCCCCCTTCATCTTCCTTTGAGGGCACCGGGCAGGGTGCTGGCTCGAGCATTTTTTCCAGCACCGGATTGTCCAAGCCTTCAGGAAGGGGGGCCGAATGCCGGATCATCTTTGCCTTCGCTATCCAGTCCTGGTCAAAGAGCGACTCTTCAGAATGATATCATGATAAATAAAAAGATGGTGTGTTCGGCCATGGGATTGCTTACTTGGGCCGTGGTGTGGTTGCTGCTTAGGCCCACGTCCTCGGTAGTGTCCGGACACTCTGCTTGGGGTCTGAAGAATGATTTGTACAACTCCTCGTGCGTCAGGCCGAGGAAGCTCTGGATAGTGCGCGGTCCTTTCGGGTTGATTTCCCACATACGGAGGGGCCAGCGTTTGCAAGGCTGGACTCGACGAACCAGCATGACTTGCACTACCATAACCAAACTAAAATCTCCCTCAAAGAGATCTCGGATGCGGCTCTGCAGTATGAGAAAATTTTGTTTTTGCCACTCTAGATTTTGCCAATTTTTCTTATGCCACTCTAGATTTTGACATTTCACTTTTGCCACTCTTAGATTTTGACAATTATCACAATTGCCATTCCGTGGCAAAAGCAAAATAATTTTATTTCATTTTTGTCACTCTTAGCTTTTGACAATTATCACAATTGCCACTCTCAACATTTTGCTTTTGCCACGGGAATGGCAATTGTGATAATTGTCAAAAACTAAGAATGGAAAAAGTGAAATGTCAAAATCTAGAGTGGAATAAGGAAAATTGGCAAAATCTAGAGTGGCAAAAACAAAAATTTCCCCTGCAGTATGGGCACATCCTTGGCTGGACCCGAGCTCAGCCCCCTGTTGATCCATGACATCAGTTGTGGTGGAGGGCCCGAGTGAAAGGCGGGGGAAGCTACCCACTTGGCACTTCTGGGAGCGGTGGCGTAGAACCACTTCCGTTGCCATAAACCGGACACCTTTGGAAAGGAACCCTTTGGCCATGGAGCTCCAGTGATCTTGCTTATTAATGCACCTCCGCACGCTGCATGCTGCCCCTCGACCGTCTTTGGCTTCACATCAAAGGTCTTGAGCCACAGGCCGAAGTGAGGGGTAATGCGGAGGAAGGCCTCACATACGACAATAAATGCCAAGATGTGGAGAAAGGAATCCGGGGCTAGATCGTGGAAATCAAGCCCGTAGTAGAACATCAAACCCCTAACGAAGGGATCCAGAGTGAGGCCTAGTCCTCGGAGGAAGTGGGAGATGAACACGATGTCTTCATTGGGTTCAGGAGTAGGGACGACCTGCCCTCGGGCAGGCAGCCGATGCGAAACTTTGGCGGTCAGGTATCTTGCCTCCCTCAACTTCTTGATATCCTCTTCCATGACGGAGGAGGGCATCCACCGGCCCTGGAGGCTAGATCCGGACATGATTGAAGGTCCGAAGCACCTGACCTAGGCTTTGGGTGTTAGAACTCGAGGCGGGGGAAGGATTCGATTGAGCACAGGAGGAAAAAGTAAAATCCTTGTCCCTTTATAAAGAGGGTGAATATAAAGCGTCCTCCTCGTGGCCGTTTGGGACTTGACTAAAATCTAGGAGTCCTAGGCACGGTTGGGTTACCCATGCCCATATTGATGAGAATCCCGTAATAAGAGGGACACGATCTCTGCTTTGACAAGACGTGTCAAGAAACTGCCTCGCGTTATGTGCGGGGCTAGTTAAAGAAAAATGGTTCGAATAATCACCGAGCCATGGCATGATGTCATGTTGCCAAAATGTGTCAGCAGATTAGATTTGTGGAAATATTATTCTCTCTACGGTGGTATGTGGAACTTATTTTGCAGGGCCGGACACTATCCTTTTATTCAAACTCTTCTATGGTGTATCCGGAGGAGAAACCCGCCTTGCAATGCCGAAGACAACACTGCGCGCCGGACTCATCGTCATTGAAGCCTGGTTCAGGGGCTACTGAGGGAGTCCTGGATTAGGGGGTCTCCGGACAGCCAGACTATATCCTTTGGCCGGACTGTTGGAGTATGAAGATACACGATTGAAGACTTCGTCCTGTGTCTGGATAGGACTCTACTTGGCGTGGAAGGCAAGCTAGGCAGTATGGATATGGATATCTCCTCCTTTGTAACCGACCTTGTGTAACCCTAGCCCCTTCCGGTGTCTATATAAACTGGAGGGTTTTAGTCCGTAGGACAACATACAATCATACCATAGGCTAGCTTCTAGGGTTTAGCCTCTCCGATCTCGTGGTAGATAAACTCTTGTAATACTCATATCATCAAGAATAAATCAAGAAGGACGTAGGGTTTTACCTCCATCAAGAGGACCCGAACCTAGGTAAAACATCGTGTCCACTACCTCCTGTTACCATCAGCCTTAGACACACAGTTCGGGACCCCCTACCCGAGATCCGCCGGTTTTGACACCGACATCTCCCATCAAAGAATCCACCTTGCAAGCCAATACACACAATAGCCCAAACGGCGGGGTTATGTCCAAGAATATGCATTTTCATCTTATGCTTCCAACTAGCAAAATTTGTACCATCAAAGTAAGGACCTCTACGGGGGTAATTTCCCTCACTAGACGCCATACTCTCCTAGGTTGTGAAACCAAGGCTATGACCACCAAAAGCTATGGAAATCAAAGCAAATGGAGACCAAAGCTCTGATACCACTTGTAGGATCGAAAGTATGTCTAGAGGGGGGTGATTAGACTACTTGACCAAATAAAAATCTAGCCTTTTCCCAATTTTAGTTCTAGGCAGATTTTAGCAACTTAGCACAAGTCAAGCAATCAACCTACACATGCAATTCTAAGAGTATAGCAGCGGAAGGTAAAACAATTGCATATGAAGGTAAAGGGAGGAGTTTGGAGTGTGCAAACAAAATTGGAGACATGGAGATTTTTGGTGTGGTTCCGATAGGTGGTGCTATCGTACATCCACGTTGATGGAGACTTCAACCCACGAAGGGTAACGGTTGCGCGAGTCTACGGAGGGCTCCACCCACGAAGGGTCCATGAAGAAGCAACCTTGTCTATCCCACCATGGCCGTCGCCCATGAAGGACTTGCCTCACTCGGGTAGATCTTCACGAAGTAGGAGATCTCCTTGCCCTTACAAACTCCTTGGTTCAACTCCACAATCTTGACGGAGGCTCCCAAGTGACACCTAACCAATCTAGGAGACACCACTCTCCAAGAGGTAACAAATGGTCTGTTGATGATGTATTCCTTGCTCTTATTCTTCAAATGATAGTCTCCCCAACACTCAACTCTCTCTCGCACAGGATTTGGATTTGGTGGGAAGATGATTTGAGTGGAAAGCAGCTTGGGGAAGGCTAGAGATCAAGATTTATGTGGTTGGAGTGGAATATCTTGACCTGAACACAAGTATAGATTGTTCTCTCTCAGAAAATGTATGTTGGAAGTGTAGGAATGTTCTGATGGCTCTCTCTCCATGAATGAAGAGTGGGTGGAGGGGTATAAATAGCCTCCACACAAAATCTAACCGTTACACACAAATCACCAAACTCGGTTGGACCGAATCATGAAACTCGGTCAGACCGATTTAGTTCAAAATGTGAACGTTGGGATTTTCGGTGGGACTGACATGCCAACTCGGTGGGACCGATTTTGTTAGGGTTAGGGCATAACGTAATCTCGGTGAGACCGATTACACAAACTCGGTGAGACCGATTTTGGTAATGGACTAACAGAGAGTTGGTCAGGCAAACTCGGTGGGACCGATTCGCTCATCTCGGTTGGACCGAAAGGTTATGAAAGGGAAACAGAGAGTTTACATTGCAATCTCGGTGGGACCGATCGCTCATCTTTGTTTGACTGAAATGTTACGAAGGGAAACAGAGAGATTAGAATCCCACCTCGGTGAGACTGAGATCTCTATCGGTAAGACCGAAAAGACTAGGGTTTCTGGCAGTGGCTATGTCAACTGAACTCGGTGGCGCCGGATAGAAAGTTTCGGTGGGGCTGAGTTTGACTTTTGGTTTGGGACATATGTGGATGTGAGAAAGTAGTTGAGGACTTTGGAGCATATCACTAAGCACTTTAAGCAAGAAAGCCATTAGGCAACACCTCATCCCCTCTTAATAGTATTGGCTTTTCCTATGGACTCAATGTGATCTTCGATCACTTAAAGTGAAAAGATGTAGAGTCCTGAGCTTTGAGCTTGAGCCAATTCTTTGTCCTTAGAATTTTGAGGAATCCACTTTTCTCATCCATTCCATGCCAATCATTGAGCTTTCCTGAAATGTTCATCTTTAAGTAGCATTAGCTCAATGAGTTATATGTTGTTAGGAATTACCAAAACCACCAAGGGATAGTTGCACTTTCAGGATGCCCAAGGCACCCCAAGGTAATATTCAAGGACAACCAAGAGCCTAAGCTTGGGGATGCCCCGGAAGGCATCCCCTCTTTCATCTTCGTTCATCGGTAAGTTTACTTGGAGCTATATTTTTATTCACCACATGATATATGTTTTACTTGGAGCGTCATTTTATTTTCTTTTGCTTTGCTTGCTGTTTGAATAAAATACCAAGATATGAATTTATTAAATGTTAGAGAGTCTTCACATAGTTGCATAATTATCCGACTACTCATTGATCTTCACTTATATCTTTCGGAGTAGTTTTTCATTTGCTCTAGTGCTTCACTTATATCCTTTTAGAGCACGGTGGTGGTTTTATTTTATAGAAATAATTTATCTATCATGCTTCACTTATATTATTTTGAGAGTCCTTTAGAACAACATGGTAATTTGCACTACAAAAAAATACACTTCCGTGATTATACATGTTTGTCACAGTAGGTCGCGTTTTTTGTCATGCATGTACATCCATGACAAATTTATGACAGAATCAAGATAGTCATACCTGTGCTATCGTAGAAGTGTTCCATAACATTACCAAAATTATCATCACGGAAGTGTCCACTTCCATGACGATAAATCGCGCGTCACAGAAGTGCTTTCGTCAAGGGTGACCAACACGGGGCATCCACCGTAACGGAACGCCGTTAAGCTATCAGGTCGGGTTTTGGATCTGATAACCCGTTAACAGCCCCAACCAATGGGAAATTTCCACGTGTAAAATTCTTATTGGTCGGACAAAACACATGTCAGCTCGTCAGCGGGTCAGATAGGCGCCTATGATATGTCGACACGTGGCACGGACCAACAGTGGCCCATTTAGCTTACAAAGCCGGCCCGTTTGACTTGGTCAAAAGTTAACGGGCTGGCCCATGAAAAGCCTGTTAACGGTCTCTTCACAAATAGCCCATTTTACGGCCCGTTAACTCACGGCCCGTTAGGCCCTAAAGGAAATCGGCCCAACGATGTCATGTGGGCCGTCGAATATAATACCAACCCATTTCACTTTCGGCCCATGTATGGCCCACGACGTCTTTCGGCCCATATGAGGCCTTCGTATCTTTTGGCCCATTACAAGCCCACGGTGACTCTAGCCCATAATGAACAGTAATTTTCTTTATACCCGTTAACGGCCCGTAATTTACATGGGTCGTTTCCAGCCCGTGTTAGCTTTCGGCCTATTGACTGCCCATACGTTCTTGGGCTTCTTTTCGGCCCTCGATTACTTCCGGCCCGTTACTGGCATGTTCCCCTAATGGGCCAAATTCGGCCCATGGCAAGAGTCGGCCCGTTACTGGCCTGTTCCACTAATGGGCCAAATTCAGCCCATGGCAAGAGTCGGCCCGTTACTGGCCTGTTACCCTAATGGGCCAAATTCAGCCCATGGCAAGAGTCGGCCCGTTTCTGGCCTGTTAACCCGTTGCGCCATTTCCAGCCCGTCCTATATTCTGGCCCATTAACGACCCGTTATGCCTGTGACAGAATTAAGCCTTTGCTGTCCTACGGCCTGTTAACGGCATGTTACCGTGCTGGGCTGATACCAATTACGCCCGATTATGGCCCATGTAGACCCATTTATCCGACGGCCCGAGGCCCACCGATTACAGGCCCATTTATCAACGGCCCGTAGGAGACCCATGGATCCTATGGCCTGTATATGGCCCATGGTAGTTGCGGCCACTAGCAAACCAAGGAAAAACAAGACTAGGAAATAAATAAGGCCGAAACTAACGCTAGGCTATTAAGGCGATTGCATAGATTACATCCACTCGGCATCAAATATCGCCACCAGTGCAAATATAGGGAACACCCTACACTATACAAAAATGGCTTGCTATTTTCTTCAGGCGGTGGCCGCACATTAAGAATAAATTTTGTATCGCACCAAAACAAATTACAACTATATAACAAAAGGAAGGTTGGCATAAAACTTAACAGTCTAGCAGATAAATGCACCACCAGAAGTTCAGAAGCTCAGTTCATTTGACCTGACTGTTACATTTTCATGTTGTATTGTCCGATGGATCACCATAACCCTCGCCTTCATTTCCCCGAGGCTCCTGAACAACATAGCAAATGTCTGATAGTCTGGTTTCAAAACCATGCATATCTTGACGACATTGAGCAATGTTTCTCCTTGTTTCACAAAGGGTCTCTGTTAGGGAATGGACTTGTGTCTGGAGCGCAGATACAACATTGCTTTGAGCTTGCATATCTTGATCATGAGGCAGTTTGGACGATATTGCCTTAACAACCAACCCAGTATTACGCAGGAACGTGCTTTTGGCACTATTAGTGGACACGTACTGACCCACTGCAGCAAGAGCTGACATTGCGGTTATAGTTGCCTCGCCACCTTCAAAAGGTGGCAGTTCCACCATTTTTTCCATAGATCACTGAAAAGTTGAGGTTTTACATTAGTAGTACCAGAACAGAAGATATTAAGGAGGCAGCCAAACCAAACAAAATAACTTTAGTCTATATATTGAACTTATTCTGGTGAACCCATGTAAAATATTAGTTGTATTTTATTGCAAAGTACATAATAAAACCAGGTTCCAAACATATGACCATGTACCATCGCTAATGTATTGTCTATTTCTTCACATTGTATTGAGGGCTAAGGATAAAGAGACGAAGTTTATAATACGGTAAGCATAGTATGACGTCATTCATATCACAAAACAACTGAGAACAGACAAACAGGCAATTGTTACGTTGTGTGGGCAAGTCCAGCACGGAACTAGATTACGGGTCAAGATTAAAGGAACATCACTCCTCTCTTTTAAACCTTGTAAGGTGCAATGATACACTAAGACAATTGTGTATAAAATTGAAAAGAGTAATAGACATTGGCTGCAAACCATGCAGTTCAAGGCACAAGTCAGAGTAAGTAGTAGTTAAAAGGCATGAGGATTAAGGACTTACAACAGCGGCTTTGACTGGTGTAGTCATGCCCTTCTTCTTGCTGGTGTGACAGTCCTTGAAGATTTCCACAGCATTTGGTTCAGGTACTTTTTGGTCCTTGCGGGCTTTCCTCTGCATTTGGAACAAGTCAATATAGATCTGATAATATGGTACGGCGAAAAGAGTGAAACAGCAGCTAATTACAAGAGCCTCGTAGTGTGCAATATAGCTACAAGATCCTGTCGTCTGTTGGAATTTCACTTTCGTATGGTTGCCCTTGTTCTTTGAACAGTTCACCTACAAGAAGATAGATTTGTGTGGCACATGCATAAATAGGACTTCAACATGTGCTCTGATGACATATATATAATGTACCTGATACTTCGGATCGGAATAGTGTTTAACGAGGCCTCTCCAGTCTTCATCAAATATATTTTCCACTGGAGATGTTTCGGCAAGTTCACTATTAGCCTTGCCTTCAAAGTGAGTTTTCCTCAAGTTATACCGATATTGTCACAGAGCAGACTTGAAAACATGGGTGCAAGCTTGTCTGGTTGCATCATCTTGGCTAGCCAACTTGAACCTCATCTGTTGAAAATTATGGGAGTCTCATTATCAGCAACCTAGAAAGTATTGGACAGAGCAAGACGATATTACTAGTTTCCATACATAACCATACTTACAGATAAATGGTCGAGGACGATGTTGAACTGGGTTTCGTCTTTGTCATTCCTGTACTGAATCCATGTTGGGAGGATACGTACATGACACCTAACAGCAACCGCTGCCTCTGATACTAACTTGGCTGACTCTGTAGCATCACGTGGCCTTTTTAGACCTGCCTCAAAACGGATCTCCATTCTTCCTCCTCTAGATTTAGTTAACATATCGAACATTATCTCTGATGTTTGTTTCCTCTTGCGCCTAGGTGCTAGTCCAACAACAAACATAGGAAGTGTTAGTGTACATCAAACTGTGAGACTACATATAAAGAAGCATGCAACTGTAACTTGACTCCAGCAACTACCTTCTTGTTGTTGAAGCTCACAAGGTTCATGTAACACCCTCGATGCGACTATAGCTCCCACATGTCGAGGCACGACTTAGAGACATAATCACATTGAAGGAATATGTCGCAAGTTAGGCAATCATCACAACATCCCATGTAATATAGATAATAAGAGGGGAGATAACATAGTTGTCTTACACTCGCCACGTCAATCAACTACATAAAATAGCATTACATCATCCAAACACTCATGGCTCGACTACGGCGCCAAAATAAAAGATAACCCAACATGAAACACGGTCCCGATCACCCCAACTAGGCACCACTACTGATCATCAGCAAAGGAAACATAGTATCCTTGAGAGTCCTCGTCGAATTCCCACTTGAGCTCGAGCGCGTCACCTGGAGCGGAATCATCAGGCCCTGCATCTGGTGTAATAGTAATCTGTGAGCCACAGGGACTCAGCAATCTTGCACCCTCGCGATCAAGACTATTTAAGCTTATAGGTAAGGCAAGGTAAAATATGTGGAGCTGCAGCAAGCGACTAGCATATATGGTGGCTATCCTGTTCGCAAAAGAGAGCGAGAAGAGGAGGCAAAGCGTGAGCGAGAAACTAGAGGGTAACCTGCGCAAACATTACTCCAACACCGTGTCCACTTCCCGGACTCCGCCGAGAAGAGGCCATCACGGTAACACACTCAGTTGATTCATTTTTAATTAAGTTAAGGTTCAAGTTATCTACAACCGGACATTAACAAATTCCCATCTGCCCATAACCGCGGGCACGGCTTTCAAAAGTTCAAATCCCTGCAGGGGAGTCCCAACTTAGCCCATGACAAGCTCTCACGGTCAACGAAGGAATAGACCTCCTCCCGAGACGTTCCGATCAGACTCGGTACCTCGGTTCTTCAAGACACTTCGACAGGTTAAAACAAGACCAGCAACACCGCCCGAATGTGCCGACAAATCCCGATAGGAGCTGCACATATCTCTTTCTCAGGGCACACTCAGATTGTCTTAGGTACGGGTAGGCCAGCCCAGAGTTGCCCCTGGTGGCCACCGGCAGCTGACAGGTGGACCAACACTCAGAGGAGCACTGGCCCGGGGGGGTTAAAATAAGATGATCCTCGGGCTCCGGAAACCCAAGGGAAAAAGAGGCTAGGTGGAAAATGGTAAAACCAAGGTTGGGCATTGCTGGAAAAGCTTTAATCAAGGCGAACTATCAAGGGGTTCCCATTATAACCCAACCGCGTAAGGAACGCAAAATCCGGGAACATAACACCGATATGACGGAAACTAGGGCGGCAAGAGTGGAACAAAACACTAGGCGAGAGGCCGAGCCTTCCACCATTTACCAAGTATATAGATGCATTAAGATAACAAGATAATATAATGATATCCCAACAAGTAAATAATGATCCAACAAGGAACGGTCTCCAATCTTCACCTGCAACTAGCAACGCTATAAGAGGGGCTGAGCAAAGCGGTAACATAGCCAATCAACGGTTTGCTAGGACATGGTGGGTTAGAGGTTTGACATGGCAATTTGGGAGGCTTGAAAGCAAGTGGTAGGCATCGTAGCATTGGCATAGCAAAAGAGCGAGCATCTAGCAAAGCAAAGATAGTAGTGATTTCGAGGGTATGATCATCTTGTCTGCAAAGTTGTCAGAGTTGACTGGATCCTCGAAAGCAAACTCAATGGGCTCCTCGTTAGTGAAATCGTCTCCCGGCTCTACCCAAACAAGACAAACAAGCAACTAGGACACAATCAACCACGTGCAAGGATCAAACAATATGATGCAAAGATGATATGCTATGCGGGATGCGATGCGGGATGCATATGCAAGATTTGACAAGGAATGCATGAACCTGGCCTCAACTTGGAAATCCAAGTGTGCCACTGGAAATATGAGATTAAATCACTTGAAAACGATATAAAGAACGCCGGAATCGGAGTTACGGTTTGGAAATGGCAAGCGATTCAAATATGACACCGGTGTGCGATTTACAGCAAGTAGCCATCTAAATGCAACGAGATGAACATGCTACAGCACTCACACATGGCAAAAAAATACATGGCAGGGATGAATTCATGATTCTTAACAAAAGTCTAGCACTGAACTACGGCCAATTCATCCAGTAACAGATTCAAACAAGCATGGCAAAAATGCATATGGTAAACAGATCTCAGACTTTGTGAAATTAACACTTGTATGGAATTTCAGATCAGGTAGCACTCTTCGGAGCATGAAAACTGTATGCTACAGGACCTGAACATGGCAAAGTAAAGCATGGCATGGAGCTACTCAAAGAGCTTAACAAAAGTCCCTTAGTGACCTTGAGCCAAAAGGGATCAGAAAATACATTTGCAAGCATGTGAACATGGCAAAAACATAATCAGTTTTCAGACTTGGTGAAAACTGGCACATGCTGAAAACAGATATCAAGTAGGCATGTTTACGAGCTCGATGCACTCACTACGGAGCAAGTCATGACAAGCTAAGCATACATCCATCAAGAATACACAAAATGCAAGCTATACATGGCAAGAACAATAGCATAGCATACACGGATCAACTACAACATCCTCGGCAAAATCGCTAACAAGTAGACAATCTGCCAAGATTCATGAAATGACAAAAGTAGAGCTCGATTGACTCAAGCTAGGGTGCTCCATAATTGCAAACAAAAACATGGATGGATAGAGCACTACAAGATTAACAAAACATCCTTACTGATCATCCTCAAAAGAGGCACAGATCACTAGGAAACAACATGAACATATGGCCATATGAGATAAACAGCTCAAGGACTTAGTGAAAATGCTAAGTCCCTGGAATCAGCATTACCAAGTGCCTCACTTTGCAAGCTTGTGCTAGTCACCACACACATCACAAAAATACATGGGTTGCACCTCTGGAAAGATGGAAAAACCCTTAACAAAACATATGTAGAGCTCATGGGCATATCATGCACACATTAATCATGGCAAAAATGACAAATATCTAAATGGAGCAGCAGAGCTGACAATTAACTCAAGTAGCACTCTTCTAACAGCATTTCGGGCATCAAGATGAACTCAAATGAAAATGATGCAATGGAATCAAATGATGTACTCTCTAAGATGAACATTTTGATATGCTATATGCGCAAAACGAAGTTATGGATGCAAAGTTATAGCACGATGAACATAGACAAAAAGTTAGGGTTTCGGGCAAAAAGTCAACCCGATCCGGATCTGGATCGGTACTGTAGCAGCACGTTCTTCGAGGATCACCGGTCCGAGCTCGCCGGAGTTGACGGAGTAGACGGTGGCCGGCGTCGAGGGAGAGGAGGAGGAGGCCGGAGCCGTGCGGCGGCAAGGTGGCGGCGTCCGCGGCGAGGGGCGGCGGTGAGGCAACGGGCCTCGGGGGCCCCTCCTGGGCCTCCCGGGCCGGCGATGTGGGGCGGCCGGCGGGCGAGTGGCGCGGCGCCACGTGGCAGCGGCGGGCGGATCGGACGTCGTCCGGCTCCGTCCGGACACGTCCGGCGGCGGCGGTGGATGGATCTAGGGTTTCGGAGAGGGGATCCGCGAATTGAGAGGAGGGGGTCTTTATATAGGCATAGAGGGAGCTAGGAGAGTCCAAATGAGGTGCGGTTTGCGGCCACGCGATCGTGCTCGAACGCTCTAGATGATGGAGAGGGTTTTGGTGGGTTTTGGGCGAACTTGGAGGGGTGTTGAGCTGCAACACACACGAGGCCTTTTCGGTCCCTCGGTTAACCGTTGGAGTATCAAACGAAGTCCAAAAGGTACGAAACTTGACAGGTGGTCTACCGGTAGTAAACCAAGGCCGCTTGGCAAGTCTTGGTCCAATCCGGAAATGTTTAATCCCCACGCACAAAAGAAAGTTAGAAATGACCACCGGAGGAGAACGAAGCGCCGGAATGCAAAAAGGACAACGGGGAAAATGCTCGAATGCATGAGATGACCACGTATGCAAATGCAATGCACATGATGACATGATAAGAGATGCATGAAAACGATAACAACACACAGAGACAAAGACCCGAACCCAAGAAAATAAAATAACTTAACGCCAGAAATGACAAGAGTTGGAGTACATATTGGGTAAATCACATCCGGGGTGTTACAACACTCCCCCACTACGAAAGGATCTCATCCCGAGATCTAGGACTGAAAGAACGCCGGGTATTCAGAACGGAGGTGATCCTCACGTTCCCAGGTAGCTTCACGGTCGGAATGGTGTGACCACTTGACTTTGAGGAATTTGATTGACTTTTTGCGAGTCTTGCGTTCACTCTCTTCAAGAATAGCAACGGGGTGCTCACGATAAGAGAGATCTTCTTGGAGCTCAATGTCCTCGAAGTTGACGGTGCGGTCAGGAGTCTTGAAGCACTTTCGGAGCTGAGAGACATGGAACACATCATGAACATTTGCAAAGTTTGAAGGAAGCTCGAGTTGATAGGCGAGATCGCCTCTCTTGCTGACAATCTTGAAAGGTCCCACATATCTAGGGGCAAGCTTCCCTTTGATACCGAAGCGACGAGTACCTTTCATAGGAGAGACGCGGAGGTAAACATGATCTCCGATCTCGAAAGCCAAATCAAGGTGCTTACTTTCATAGTAGCTTTTCTGGCGGGATTGGGCTGCTTTGAGGTTATCTCGAATGACTTTGCACATTTCCTCTACCTCTGTGATTAAGTCATTTCCCAAAAGCTGACGTTCACCGGTTTCAGCCCAGTTGAGAGGGGTACGACACTTCCTGCCATATAGAATTTCAAATGGGGCCTTGCCCGAACTTGCTTGAAAACTGTTGTTGTAGGAGAATTCAGCATAAGGAAGACAATCCTCCCACTTCATGCCGAAGGAGATCACACAAGCCCTGAGCATATCTTCAAGAATCTGGTTGACACGCTCGACTTGACCGCTAGTTTGAGGATGGAAAGCTGTGCTGAAGCGGATGTTGGTGCCCATGGCCTTCTGAAAAGAATCCCAAAACTTGGAGGTAAAGATGCTGCCACGGTTTGAAGAGATCACTTGTGGAATACCGTGCAGAGAGACAATCCGAGAGGTATAGAGTTCTGCCAATTGAGCTGCAGTGATTGACTCTTTGATAGGCAGAAAGTGAGCCACTTTGGTGAGTTTGTCGATGACAACGAATATAGCATCATTGCCGCGTTTGGACTTTGGAAACCCAGTCATGAAGTCCATCTCATTGTGGTCAAACTTCCATTCTGGAATGGCAAGAGGTTGGAGGAGACCAGCTGGCCTTTGGTGTTTTGCCTTCACTCTTCTGCAGACATCACACTCATTCACGAATTGAGCAATCTCGCGCTTCATTCGAGTCCACCAATAAGCCTGTTTAAGGTCCTGATACATCTTCGTGCTCCCAGGGTGGATGGAGAGGAGATAATTGTGAGCCTCATTCATGATCACTTTACGGAGGTCACCTTTGGGCACAACAATACGATCCTCGAAGAAGAGAGTGTCCTTGTCATCAAGGCGGTAGCACTTGTACTTGGGTTGACTCTTGGCAATCCCAATCTTCACCTTTTTCACCATAGCATCAAGAAGCTGGGCTTGGCGAATCTGGTCTTCCAAGGTAGGAGAGACTTGAAGGTTGGCGAGGAAACCTTGAGGAACAACTTGCAGATTAAGTTTGTGGAAAGCTTCACAAAGCTCGGGTTGATAAGGCTTGAGAATCAGACTGTTGCAATAAGCCTTTTTGCTCAATGCGTCAGCAATCACATTGGCCTTGCCTGGAGTATACTCGATACTCGGATTATACTCTTGAATCATTTCGACCCATCGAGTTTGCCCGAGGTTGAGATTAGGCTGAGTGAAGATGTACTTCAGACTCTTGTGGTCAGTGAAGATGTCCACTTTTCTTCCCAATAAGAGATGTCTCCAAGTCAAAAGAGCATGCACAACTGCCGCCAACTCGAGATCATGAGTGGGGTAGTTCTTCTCATTGGGCTTCAACTGGCGAGAGGTATAAGCAACAACTTTCTTCTCTTGCACCAACACTGCGCCAAGACCTTGGAGAGAGGCATCACAAAAGACTTCGTACGGCTTGGATTCATCAGGCTGAGTCAGAACTGGAGCAGTGATCAATTTCTCTTTCAAAGTGTTGAAAGCAATGTCACACTCCGGAGACCAAACGTACTTGACGTGCTTCTGGAGAAGATTTGAGAGAGGCTTCGCGATCTTAGAAAAGTTTTCAACGAATCTTCGACAATAGCTTGCGAGACCGAGGAAGCTACGGAGTTGCTTCACGTTCTGAGGAGGTTCCCAATTCACAATTGCAGACACCTTCTCAGGATTCACGGCAATGCCCTTGGCAGAGATGATATGACCAAGATAAAGAACCTCATCGAGCCAAAATTCGCACTTGGAGAACTTGGCGTAGAACTTGTGTTCCCTCAGCTTATCGAGTACCAAACGCAAGTGCTTGGCATGATCTTCCTTGTTCTTCGAGAAAAACCAGAATGTCGTCGAGATAGACCAAAACGAAGTCATTGGTGTAGGCGTTGAAGATGAAGTTCATCATGCGAGAGAACGTCAGAGGAGCGTTGACGAGGCCAAAAGACATGACAGTGTATTCATATGAACCATAGCTTGTCCTGAAAGCCGTCTTGGGAATATCTTGCTCACGGATTCGAATCTGATGATAACCCATACAAAGATCAAGCTTGGAGAATACTTGGGCACCTTTGAGTTGTTCGAACAGCTCATTGATGTTGGGAAGTGGGTATTTGTTCTTGATGGTCTTCTTGTTCAATGGACGGTAATCAACACAAAGTCGGTCCGTTCCATCCTTCTTCTTCACAAAAAGAACACCACAACCCCACGAAGAAGAACTAGGCCGGATGAGACCCATTCTTTCTTGAATATCGAGTTGCTTCTTCAGCTCTTTCAACTCTTCAGGTCCGAGCTTGTAAGGACGCTTGCACACAGGTTCCGTGCCAGGCTCAAGATCAATAACGAATTCAACTGGCCGGTGTGGAGGCATTCCTGGAAGCTCTTCTGGAAAGACGTCTTGATATTCGCAAACGACTGGAATTTGCGAGATGGCATCCAGTTCACCCTTCTCATTGAGAGAAAACACACGGATGGTATCGTCACGAGAGGCAAAGACAATTACATCCTCAGACGAATGAGTCAATTGAATCTGCGTGGCAGCACAATCAAGATGCGCCTTGTGCTTAGAAAGCCAATCCATTTCGAGAATAAGATCAATATCCGAGTCCCCAAGAACTGTAGGAGAAGATAGAAATTTGTAGTCACCCAAGGTGATAGTAACATCCGGAACGATGGAGTTAGCATGCATGCGCCTACTGGGAGAGACAACTGCTAATGGACTAGGCAAAATTTGCAAAGCCAAACCATGCTTAGATGAAAACGGTCTCGAGATGAAACAATGCGATGCACCCATGTCAAAAAGAACTTTTGCAGGAATATCATTAACAGGAAGGTTAGCCATGATGACATCTGACGAGTCCTCTGCCTGAGCTGCATTCATCAAGTTGACCTTGGCGTGCTTGGGGTTATGCTTGACCACAGCTGTACTTGCCGATCTCACAGGAGGAGGAGGAGGAAGACGCCTCTGATTGAGACACTTGTTGGCATAGTGACCCTTCTGTTGGCACTTGTTGCACGTGACCTCTGAAAGCGGACGGTGATACGGAGCACTCGATCTTGGAGCTTGAGACAAAGTCTTGTTCTGAAAGCCAGGGTTGGGTGGGTGGGAAGATCCACTGCCACCTTTGCTCTTCTGCTGATACGGCTGACGGAATGGAGGAGGAGGAAGCCAATACTTCTGCTGCTTGGCCACTTGAGTAGAGGAAGAAGGAGTAGTGTCTCTGACTCGCTTCTTGGATGCATCACACCTCAGTTGAGCGGCCTCTTGCTTCAGTGCCATGTTGTAGAACTCATCATACCTCAAGGCCTCAAAGAGGACAAGAGCTACCTGAATTTCTTCTCTGAGGCCACCCCTGAACTGGTATAACATGCTCTTCTCATCAGGGACGTCCTGCTTAGCAAAGCGGGCGAGCTTCTGAAACAACTTGTTGTAGTCATATACAGACAAAGAGCCTTGCTTCAGGTTGCGGAATTCCTCACGCTTGCTTTCAACCACGCTTTGAGGAATATGATGAGCTCTGAAATCTTGACGGAATTCATCCCAGGTGATCACACGTCCACCTCTGGAATCTTTGTACTGCTGGAACCATTTTGCAGCTTGATCTTTGAGTTGGAAGGAAGCGAACTTGACAAAGTCCTCAGGCCTGACATTACTGCACTCGAAATGCTTGCACGGATCCACGAGCCAATCGTCAGCATCAGTTGCCTCAACACAATTGCTGAAAGTCTTTGGCCCGTTAGCAAGGAACTGGTTGAGTGTAGTAAAGTGATTCTAATTGTTGCCTTGATTCCCTTGGTTGCCTTGATTGCGCTCTTGGAGAATTTGCATGATCAACTGTGTGTTTGCATTGGTTGCGGCCATCACAGCTTGCCATGCCTCCGAAGGAGGTGGAGGTGGTGGCGGATCCTGATTCTGGTTCTGACTGGTGCTCTTAGCAGGAGCCATCCTGAAGAGGTTAACCACCGTTAGCAGATAGACAGATAAAATGAAGCTGAATCCAACGAAATGAAAATTGCAACATATAGTCTTCACATCCGAACAAAATGAATGAATGCATTCCTCTTGAAATGGTCACATATCCATAAATTGAGAAGCCACTTAGAATTTAGGTAGAGAAATAAATCAACAAGGTATGGAACAAGAATGAATAATCGGTAAGAAATCCCAATCTCAAACCAAATATCCATGGAAGAAGGACTAGAGCTACAAGAACTCCCACCTATGAAACTCACAAACCTTTCCGGTTATGCAATTAGGTGTTGGGGATACAGGGGAAGCATAATATCTCACCCAAATCTAGCAAATCCTACATCCAGCTGTATCCATCCTTCAACACATAACCGAGAAAAACTTCGGAAACCATCTACCTCAACCTTCGAAAAGCATCCGTTATACAAGTTATGGCGATACTCCCGAACTCCCGCCCCAGTACTGGGTGGCGTCGAGGTTATCTCACCAATGAACTGCATAAAAGAGATTTTCGATGTCGGCGTACTAAACTCAGGTATTCTAGAACTGCAACGATAAAATTATTACGACAACACCTCAGAGCTCAACTCCCGGGGACACTTCCACAAAACCCCTGACAGGAGGCACCACGACAATGTTCTCGTCATAAAACCATCGGAACGATTCCAAGATACCCGCGTGATCCTAAATTTTTTTTAGTGAAATTTGAGAAGAGAAGAGTCAAAACTCTACGTCAGGATGCCTTACTAGAGCGATGAGGAGACTGGGAAGTAAAACAGAATTCCTAAACTCTCCGATATATAATTCATAAATGACTCAAAACATTTTTCTAGACACAACTCGGCTGCTAAAAACGATCAATCAGTGGGGGCTCCTAAGGTCGGGGAAGGCTCTGATTACCAACTTGTAACACCCTCGATGCGACTATAGCTCCCACGTGTCGAGGCACGACTTAGAGACATAATCGCATTGAAGGCATATGTCGCAAGTTAGGCAATCATCACAACATCCCATGTAATATAGATAATAAGAGGGGAGATAACATAGTTGGCTTACACTCGCCACGTCAATCAACTACATAAAATAGCATTACATCATCCAAACACTCATGGCCCGACTACGGCGCCAAAATAAAAGATAACCCAATAGGCGACACGGTCCCGATCACCCCAACTGGGCACCACTACTAATCATCAGGAAAGGAAACATAGTATCGTTGAGAGGCCTCGTCGAATTCCCACTTGAGCTCGAGCGCGTCACCTGGAGCGGAATCATCAGGCCCTGCATCTGGTGTAATAGTAATCTGTGAGCCACAGGAACTCAGCAATCTCGCACCCTCGCGATCAATACTATTTAAGCTTATAGGTAAGGCAAGGTAAAATATGTGGAGCTGCAGCAAGCGACTAGCATATATGGTGGCTATCCTGTTCGCAAAAGAGAGCGAGAAGAGGAGGCAAAGCGCGAGCGAGAAACTAGAGGGTAACCTGCGCAAACATTACTCCAACACCATGTCCACTTCCCGGACTCCGCCGAGAAGAGGCCATCACGGTAACACACTCAGTTGATTCATTTTTAATTAAGTTAAGGTTCAAGTTATCTACAACCGGACATTAACAAATTCCCATCTGCCCATAACCGCGGGCATGGCTTTCGAAAGTTCAAATCCCTGCAGGGGAGTCCCAACTTAGCCCATGACAAGCTCTCACGGTCAACGAAGGAATAGACCTCCTCCCGAGACGTTCCGATCAGTCTCGGTACCTCGGTTCTTCAAGACACTTCGACAGGTTAAAACAAGACCAGCAACACCGCCCGAATGTGCCGACAAATCCCGATAGGAGCTGCACATATCTCTTTCTCAAGGCACACTCAGATTGTCTTAGGTACGGGTAGGCCAGCCCAGAGTTGCCCCTGGTGGCCACCGGCAGCTGACAGGTGGACCAACACTCGGAGGAGCACTGGCCCGGGGGGGTTTAAAATAAGATGACCCTCGGGCTCCGGAAACCCAAGGGAAAAAGAGGCTAGGTGGCAAATGGTAAAACCAAGGTTGGGCATTGCTAGCAAAACTTTAATCAAGGCGAACTATCAAGGGGTTCCCATTATAACCCAACCGCGTAAGGAACGCAAAATCCGGGAACATAACACCGATATGACGGAAACTAGGGTGGCAAGAGTGGAACAAAACACTAGGCGAGAGGCCGAGCCTTCCACCCTTAACCAAGTATATAGATGCATTAAGATAACAAGATAATATAATGATATCCCAACAAGTAAATAATGATCCAACAAGGAACGGTCTCCAATCTTCACCTGCAACTAGCAACGCTATAAGAGGGGCTGAGCAAAGAGGTAACATAGCCAATCAACGGTTTTCTAGGACATGGTGGGTTAGAGGTTTGACATGGCAATTTGGGAGGCTTGAAAGCAAGTGGTAGGCATCGTAGCATTGGCATAGCAAAAGAGCGAGCATCTAGCAAAGCAAAGATAGTAGTGATTTCGAGGGTATGATCATCTTGCCTGCAAAGTTGTCAGAGTTGACTGGATCCTCGAAAGCAAACTCAACGGGCTCCTCGTTAGTGAACTCGTCTCCCGGCTCTACCCAAACAAGACAAACAAGCAACAAGGACACAATCAACCACGTGCAAGGATCAAACAATATGATGCAAAGATGATATGCTATGCGGGATGTATTGCGAGATGCATATGCAAGATTTGACAAGGAATGCATGAACCTGGCCTCAACTAGGAAATCCAAGTGTGCCACTGGAAAGATGAGATTAAATCGCTTGAAAACGATATAAAGAACGCCGGAATCGGAGTTACGGTTTGGAAATGGCAAGCGATTCAAATATGACACCAGTCTACGATTTACAGCAAGTAGCCATCTAAATGCAACGAGATGAACATGCTAAAGCACTCACACATGGCATAAAAATACATGGCAGGGATGAATTCATGATGCTTAACAAAAGTCTAGCACTGAGCTACGGCCAATTCATCCATTAACAGATTCAAACAAGCATGGCAAAAATGCATATGGTAAACAGATCTCAGACTTTGTGAAATTAACACTTGTATGGAATTTCAGATCAGGTAGCACTCTTCGGAGCATGAAAACTGTATGCTACAGGACCTGAACATGGCAAAGTAAAGCATGGCATGGAGCTACTCAAAGAGCTTAACAAAAGTCCCTTAGTGACCTTGAGCCAAAAGGGATCAGAACATACATTTGCAAGCATGTGAACATGGCAAAAACATAATCAGTTTTCAGACTTGGTGAAAACTGGCACATGCTGAAAACAGATATCAAGTAGGCATGTTTACGAGCTCGATGCACTCACTACAGAGCAAGTCATGACAAGCTAAGCATACATCCATCAAGAATACACAAAATGCAAGCTAGACATGGCAAGAACAATAGCATAGCATACACGGATCAACTACAACTTCCTCGGCAAAATCGCTAACAAGTAGACAATCTGCCCAGATTCACGAAATGACAAAAGTAGAGCTCGATTGACTCAAGCTAGGGTGCTCCATAATTGCAAACAAAGACATGGATGGATAGAGCACTACAAGATTAACAAAACATCCTTACTGATCATCCTCAAAAGAGGCACAGATCACTAGGAAACAAAATGAACATATGGCCATATGAGATAAACAGCTCAAGGACTTAGTGAAAATGCTAAGTCCCTGAAATCAGCATTACCAAGTGCCTCACTTTGCAAGCTTGTGCTAGTCACCACACACATCACAAAAATACATGGGTTGCACCTCTGGAAAGATGGCAAAACCCTTAACAAAACATATGTAGAGCTCATGGGCATATCATGCACACATTAATCATGGCAAAAATGACAAATATCTAAATGGAGCAGCAGATCTGACAATTAACTCAAGTAGCACTCTTCTAACAGCATTTTTGGCATCAAGATGAACTCAAATGAAAATGATGCAATGGAATCAAATGATGTACTCTTTGAGATGAACATTTTGATATGCTATATGCGCAAAACGGAGTTACAGATGCAAAGTTATAGCACGATGAATTTAGACAAAAAGTTAGGGTTTCGGGCAAAAAGTAAACCCGATCCGGATCTAGATCTGGATCTGGCCCGGTACTGTAGCAGCACGTTCTTCGAGGATCACCGGCCCGAGCTCGCCGGAGTTGATGGAGTAGACGGTGGCCAGCGTCGAGGGAGAGGAGGAGGAGGCCGAAGCCATGCGGCGGCGCGGTGGCGGCGTCCGCGGCGAGGGGTGGCGGCGAGGCAACGGGCCTCGGGGGGCCCTCCTGGGCCTCCCGGGCCGGCGATGTGGGGCGGCCGGCGGGCGAGTGACGCGGTCACTGTTGATAACAGTCGACTGAAAATAAATAGGTCAGTCGATTTTTTTAATGAACCGCCCGATCTATAAGGAACGGGCAGATGGCCTTCGTCTACCTCCTGCCAGTCACTGTTGACGATCTTTCTTGAACCGCCAGCGACCACCGGCCCAGACCCCTGCCTCCGCCGCCCCGCCCTCCCATCGACCTCACACCACCACCGTGCTTGGCAGCGCCCCCAGGCCATCCCTTTAATCCCGGCCGACCTCCAGATCGGGCGCCATTAGCTCTAGGCCGCACACGCCCCTAAGATAAACACCAAGGTGCTGCTTCCCCGGCGTAATAGGCGTCCTAGCGCCTGTTATGCCGGGTAATGCTTCCGTTAATTGGGAATCAAGTGGCCAGAAATTGAAATTCAGGGGGGCGACGGACCTCTAGCTAAGGTGAAATAGTATATGAGGAGAAACCTTGTGCATCGCGAGTTACTAGGAACATCTAGTATCAAGAAGAAGCGGTCAACTAGTGTCTTCTGTGGGATGAATACCGTGCAAGCAGAGACGTAAGATTTGCACGAATAAGGGAAGAGGAGTACCTTTTTCGGTTGCCGGTGTGGTCACCTCCACAAGTCGCACCGATTTTCTTCTTTTTATCGGGGAAACCGATGTTCTGGAGGGTGCAGGCTTGGATGAACCCATGGCCAAATTTTTGACTGTGTTGCCGTGGTCGTATGTCGGCGGAGGGGAAGCAGATCCGAGGCGGCGAAGGACGGCATAGCAGGAACAGCTCTGGTGTGGTGGAGGGTGGCGAAGTGGGAGCGGCAGCGGTGAGGCACAGGACGGCGTGGTTGAACTGGCTCGGGTACGGACAGCTCGGCCTCGGCTTCAACTACTAGCCGTGGAGGGCGTTACGGTTGAGGTTGCAGTGGATGACGACGTCGGGGTATCGGCTCCGGCGTGATGGAGGAGGGCGGCGGTTGATGGGTGGGATGGGGTGGCAGACGGAGGACGCCGGGGTTTCGCGGCTGGTGGAGAGGTAGTTTTGGCGCCCACGGAGTACGAATGGGAAATTGGACGGGTGGGGGGAACCATGTTTCGGTCTGGGACACGCTTGTTTTCGGCTTTTTTGAAGAGAAGATGGGACACGCTTGTTTGAAATTTGGGGAAAGTACAAGCTTTGCCCCCCTCTTAAATTTCGGACCTACTGCGGGTCGGGGGTAGGATGGTAATCCCAGGTGTCCCAAATAGTGGGCGGGAGCGATTTTGGCCGCGCGCATGTGTGCTTAGGCGGCCATTGTGTATGAATGTTATTCGGATGCGGTTCCGTGGCGTCTAGATGAAGCTACAAACCTACCCCGATTTAGACCTTTGGACATCGGGCCGGTAGGTTTCATGGGTCGGAGTTATTAGAAAAGTAATTTCCTTGTACTACCAAACATCAGTCTCACGCGGTTTTGGGCGAGTAGAGGCTCTTTTGGCGCTTCGTTCGAAATTTTGAAACACAAGCATTCACGTTTAGAGTACTCTTGAACTATGACGATTGACCTAAATATACAACATTACATTTGACCTTGTATGTTTGAAAACCTCATTAAATTATCCGCTTCTTTTTGAAATTTTGACACTTGAAAATCCTATAACTACGATTATTTTGGAATGGAGGAGCTAAATTTGAATCTATTTTGTACACGACTACATATGCTATTATGTACAAAATCAGAGCAAAGATTGGTGCCCCCATATTGAGGTATGGTTTACAAATGCCATGATATCAAATTCAAATAATTGAATGGACTTCATGTTGAATTCGATTTTTTTAAACCACCTTAAGTTGAATTCAAATGCATGCTAGTTCATAGGTAGTAGCATTTATAATGTCCATTGTGTAACTTTCGTATGTATAATGTGCTTTTGTTGGGGAACATAGTAATTTCAAAAAATTTCCTACGCACACGCAAGATCATGGTGATGCATAGCAACGAGAGGGGAGAGTGTTGTCTACGTACCCTCGTAGACCGAAGCGGAAGCATTGACGCAACGTAGAGGAAGTCGTCGTACGTCTTCCCGATCCGACCGATCCAAGCACCGTTACTCCGGCACCTCTGAGTTCTTAGCACACGTACAGCTCGATGACGCTCCCCGGGATCCGATCTAGCAAAGCTTCGGGGATGAGTTCCGTCAGCACAACGGCGTGGTGACGATGATGATGTACTACCGACGCAGGGCTTCGCCTAAGCACTACAACGATATGACCGAGGTGGAATATGGTGGAAGGGGGCACCGCACACGGCTAAGGAACAATCACGAGGATCAACTTGTGTGTTCTAGGGTGCCCCCTTGCCTCAGTATATAAAGGATCCAAGGGGGAGTGCGGCCGGCCCTAGAGGAGGCGCGCAGGAGGAGTCCTACTCCTACCGGGAGTAGGACTCCCCTCCCTTTCCTTGTCCAAGTAGGAGAGGTGGAAGAAGAGAAGGAAAAAGGGGGGCGCCGCCCCTCCCTCCTTGTCCAATTCGGACTAGGGGGAGAGGGGGCGCGTGGCCTGCCCTGGCAGCCCCTTCCTCTTCTCCACTTTAGGCCCATGAGGCCCATTAACCCCACGGGGGGTTCCGGTAACCCCCCCCCCCCCCGGTGCTCCGGTTTTATCCGAAACTTCTCCGGAACACTTCCGGTGTCCGAATATAGTCGTCCAATATATCAATCTTTATGTCTCGACCATTTCGAGACTCCTCGTCATGTCCGTGATCACATCCGGGACTCCAAACTAACTTCGGTACATCAAAATGCATAAACTCATAATAATTGTCATCGTAACGTTAAGCGTGCGGACCCTACGGTTCGAGAACAATGTAGACATGACTGAGACAAATCTTCGGTCAGTAACCAACAGCGGGACCTGGATGCCCATATTGGCTCCTACATATTCTACGAAGATCTTTATCGGTCAGACCGCATAACAACATACGTTGTTCCCTTTGTCATCGGTATGTTACTTGCCCGAGATTCGATCGTCGGTATCCAATACCTAGTTCAATCTCGTTACCGGCAAGTCTCTTTACTCGTTCTGTAATGCATTATCTCGCAACTAACTCATTAGTTGCAATGCTTGCAAGGCTTATGTGATGTGCATTACCGAGAGGGCCCAGAGATACCTCTCCGACAATCGGAGTGACAAATCCTAATCTCGAAATACGCCAACCCAACATGTACCTTTGGAGACACCTATAGAGCACCTTTATAATCACCCATTTACGTTGTGACGTTTGGTCGCACACAAAGTGTTCCTCCGGAAAACGGGAGTTGCATAATCTCATAGTCATAGGAACATGTATAAGTCATGAAGAAAGCAATAGCAACATACTAAACGATCGGGTGCTAAGCTAATGGAATGGGTCATGTCAATCAGATCATTCACCTAATGATGTGATCTTGTTAATCAAATAACAACTCTTTGTTTATGGTTAGGAAACATAACCATCTTTTATTAACGAGCTAGTCAAGTAGAGGCATACTAGTGACACTCTGTTTGTCTATGTATTCACACATGTATTATGTTTTCGGTTAATACAATTCTAGCATGAATAATAAACATTTATCATGATATAAGGAAATAAATAATAACTTTATTATTGCCTCTAGGGCATATTTCCTTCAGTCTCCCACTTGCACTAGAGTCAATAATCTAGATTACACTTTAATGATTCTAATACCCATGGAGCCTTGGTGCTGATCATGTTTTGCTCGTGGAAGAGGCTTAGTCAATGGGTCTGCAACATTCAGATCCGTATGTATCTTGCAAATCTCTATGTCTCCCACCTGGACTAGATCCCGTATGGAATTGAAGCGTCTCTTGATGTGCTTGGTTCTCTTGTGAAATCTGGATTCCTTTGCCAAGGCAATTGCACCAGTATTGTCACAAAAGATTTTCATTGGACCCGATGCACTAGGTATGACACCTAGATCGGATATGAACTCCTTCATCCAGACTCCTTCGTTTGCTGCTTCCGAAGCAGCTATGTACTCCGCTTCACATGTAGATCCCGCCACAACCCTTTGTTTAGAACTGCACCAACTGACAGCTCCACCGTTTAATGTAAACACGTATCCGGTTTGCGATTTAGAATCGTCCGGATCAGTGTCAAAGCTTGCATCAACGTAACCGTTTACGATGAGCTCTTTGTCACCTCCTTATACGAGAAACATATCCTTAGTCCTTTTCAGGTACTTCAGGATGTTCTTGACCGTTGTCCAGTGATCCACTCCTGGATTACTTTGGTACCTCCTTGCTGGACTTATAGCAAGGCACACATCAGGTCTGGTACACAGCATTGCATACATGATAGATCCTATGGCTGAAGCATAGGGAACATCTTTCATTTTCTCTCTATCTTCTGCAGTGGTCGGGCATTGAGTCTGACTCAACTTCACACCTTGTAACACAGGCAAGAACCCTTTCTTTGCTTGATCCATTTTGAGCTTCTTCAAAATCTTGTCAAGGTATGTGCTCTGTGAAAGTCCAATTAAGCGTCTTGATCTATCTCTATAGATCTTTATGCCTAATATGTAAGCAGCTTCACCGAGGTCTTTCATTGAAAAACTCTTATTCAAGTATCCCTTTATGCTATCCAGAAATTCTATATCATTTCCAATCAGTAATATGTCATCCACATATAATATCAGAAATGCTACAGAGCTCCCACTCACTTTCTTGTAAATACAGGCTTCTCCGAAAGTCTGTATAAAACCAAATGCTTTGATCACACTATCAAAGCGTTTATTCCAACTCCGAGAGGCTTGCACCAGTCCATAAATGGATCGCTGGATCTTGCACACTTTGTTAGCTCCCTTTGGATCGACAAAACCTTCTGGTTGCATCATATACAACTCTTCTTCCAAAAATCCATTCAGGAACGCAGTCTTGACATCCATCTGCCAAATTTCATAATCATAAAATGCGGCATTTGCTAACATGATTCGGACAGACTTAAGCATCGCTATGGGTGAGAAGGTATCATCGTAGTCAATCCCTTGAACTTGTCGAAAACCTTTTGCGACAAGTCGAGCTTTGTAGACAGTAACATTACCGTCAGCGTCAGTCTTCTTCTTGAAGATCCATTTATTCTCAATTGCTTGCCGACCATCGGGCAAGTCAACCAAAGTCCAGACTTTGTTGTCATACATGGATCCCATCTCAGATTTCATGGCTTCAAGCCATTTTGCGGAATCTGGGCTCACCATCGCTTCTTCATAGTTCTTAGGTTCATCATGATCTAGTAGCATGACTTCCAGAACAGGATTACCGTACCACTCTGGTGCGGATCTTACTCTGGTTGATCTACGAGGTTCAGTAGTATCTTGTTCTGAAGTTCCATGATCATTATCATTAGCTTCCTCACTAATTGGTGTAGGTGTCGCAGAAACAGGTTTCTGTGATGTACTACTTTCCAATAAGGGAGCAGGTACAGTTACCTCGTCAAGTTCTACTTTCCTCCCACTCACTTCTTTCGAGAGAAACTCCTTCTCTAGAAAGGATCCATTCTTAGCAACGAATGTCTTGCCTTCGGATCTGTGATAGAAGGCGTACCCAACAGTCTCCTTTGGGTATCCTATGAAGACACATTTCTCTGATTTGGGTTCGAGCTTATCAGGTTGAAGCTTTTTCACATAAGCATCGCAGCCCCAAACTTTAAGAAACGACAACTTTGGTTTCTTGCCAAACCACAGTTCATAAGGCGTCGTCTCAACGGATTTTGATGGTGCCCTATTTAACGTGAATGCGGTCGTCTCTAAAGCATAACCCCAAAACGATAGCGGTAAATCAGTAAGAGACATCATAGATCGTATCATATCTAGTAAAGTACGATTACGATGTTCGGACACACCATTACGCTGTGGTGTTCCGGGTGGCGTGAGTTGCGAAACTATTCCGCATTGTTTCAAATGTACACCAAACTCGTAACTCAAATATTCTCCACCACGATCAGATCGTAGAAACTTTATTTTCTTGTTACGATGATTTTCAACTTCACTCTGAAATTCTTTGAACTTTTCAAATGTTTCAGACTTGTGTTTCATTAAGTAGATATACCCATATCTGCTTAAGTCATCTGTGAAGGTGAGAAAATAAAGATATCCGCCACGAGCCTCAATATTCATCGGACCACATACATCGGTATGTATGATTTCCAACAAATCTGTTGCTCTCTCCATAGTACCGGAGAACGGTGTTTTAGTCATCTTGCCCATGAGGCACGGTTCGCAAGTACCAAGTGATTCATAATCAAGTGGTTCCAATAGTCCATCAGTATTGAGTTTCTTCATGCGTTTTATACCGATATGACCTAAACGGCAGTGCCACAAATAAGTTGCACTATCATTATCAACTCTGCATCTTTTGGCTTCAACATTATGAACATGTGTGTTACTACTATCGAGATTCATCAAAAATAGACCACTCTTTAAAGGTGCATGACCATAAAAGATATTACTCATATAAATAGAACAACCATTATTCTATGATTTAAATGAATAACCGTCTCGCATCAAACAAGATCCAGATATAATGTTCATGCTCAACGCTGGCACCAAATAACAATTATTTAGGTCTAATACTAATTCCGAAGGTAGATGTAGAGGTAGCGTGCCGACCGCGATCACATCGACTTTGGAACCATTTCCCACGCGCATCGTCACCTCGTCCTTTGCCAGTGTTTGCTTAATCCGTAGTCCCTGTTTCGAGTTGCAAATATTAGCAACAGAACCAGTATCAAATACCCAGGTGCTACTGCGAGCTCTAGTAAGGTACACATCAATAACATGTATATCACATATACCTTTGTTCACCTTTTTATATACATGGACCTGCCTACGTGTCTCATGTACGCACATTATCTTTACGCCTGTCTCTCACGCATTGTCTCACACCTCTCTTCCTAATCGACGAGTATGATTCTAGCAGAGTATTTTGTAGGATGCCCCTTAAAGTTAGGTTGGATGAATAGTAATATCAGAGATAAAGGGGTTACCTTAGTCTGAGAACCTAGGGTTACAAATCCTAGTCGGCTTTGTCAGTGGACACAGAGTCCTTCACAATTCTGCTATCTTTGGCTTGTACGACTAGTCATCCATGGGTCTTCCTAAATGCGTCACGGGCCGACCAATGTGGCGCAGGACGGAACAGAATGAAGGGCCTCACCTCGACCCACCGGACCTCACGCGGTGACACACCCTCTGCCCCCACGTCTCATTATATTCTCACACCCACACATACCAACACAAACACCACACACACAGAGAAAATTTCTCCTAGTGCCTCTATTCCCTCCCCCCTTGCATATACACACTCAAGGGAATGGAATCTCTTGTCGTGATGTCATTTTCGTCTCTCTCTCTAGACCACTCTCATTTCTCATGCTATCTCTCCCACGCCCCCCCCCCCCCCCCCCCCCGTCGGCCCCTCTATCCATGCCTCTCTCGAATACGTAATACACACACATACCTCTCTAGGCCCCGCCAAATGCATCACCTACACATTCACACATGTTACATCACGTACCCCATTGATCTAAAAAGCCCTCTCTTCACGTTTATTTCGCATACAACATTCCTTTTGAATAAAGTGTGGCCAAAAAATTATTTTAGAGTTTCTACATATATACAACATTAAAAAGTTATATGGAGGAGTAAGAACGCTAATTTGCATTGCATGGTGCCCACAATGATATTTATTCCGCACTGTGAATTTGTATATTTTTATACTATATACAAAGTTAGTCATAATAAAGAGAAACGAAGAGCATCTCTCTCTCCATCACATACCCCCCCCCCCCAATACGCCCCTTTCACGTATGCACACAAACTGCATCCACGCAACACTCACACAAACACATGCACCCATGCACCCATGCACGCATGCAACACTCACACGTACACACGCAGCCACGCACGCACGCAACACTCACACGCATGCACCCAACACTCACACGCACACATGCACGCATGCATGCACACACCAGTACACCACACGACCAACACACACTCTCACGCTCAAGTGCTCAACCTACACGTGCATGCGCACACATCAGGCCCTGACAGACACATACACAACCGGGTGATTCCCCCGCACGGGTTGGAGCCTTGTCGCACCTGTGTAAATTTGTGTTTATCTGACCTTTTGCCTATGCGAACTGACAGGTGGGACCCACAATGAACGTGGTCAATTTAACTAGTCAACATGGCGCCACACAGACTATTTGGCCGGTCAACAGAGTGCAATCCGATGCTGAGCTGTGAGCAAGTGACCGTATAATCACCGCAAAACGTATATAGTGACCGTAATCAGCTTATTCTGAAGTTCGATGACCGTATTACGCTTTTCTCTCTGTAGGCCCTCCAAAACTACATCTCTACACGTTCTCGCATGTTACATCTAACAACTATGCAATACAGCACTACTACTACACCCTAACACAATAAATCATATGTGTTTTTAGTTTTACTAGATATCATATTGTTACTTATAATTATTCAGTTTGCATACATTAAAATTGCCTTTGAAATGTATGGCCAGTATCATCTACCATGCGGGAAAAATCCCGCCCTTTCCTGTTTAATCGGGTTTGTATCGATGGATCGTGCGAAACGGCAAAACTATAGTACTATACAATACAAGTGAGAGTTCACTGGGCCGTCATGTCATCTACTCCTCCGTCGTAAGAGTGGAGCGCTCGCTTTCATAAATCTTCTAGTCCCCTTTCGCCGACATGTGGGACATCAAGCTACCAGGTCCATGTGCCATACCGGAATACAGTGCAGAGCAGCCGGGGTGAAGCACCCCAGTCATGGCGCCGGCGTAGTAATGAGCAATGAGGCGTCAAATCACAAAGTTGCACCTTTCCCGCAGTTAAGTTGGAGGGACGAAGCAACCATCATTTCACTCGTTGCTGAATCCGCTTCTACCTCATCTTCTTCAACTTAACCACGTGTTGCTTCTGCCAATGTTCTGCCTCATGTGGGACGCGGATCGGCTTGGTAAAGCACTGACACGTGGGACCGCATGTTAGCAAACTGCCAGGACAACGTCCTCCGAAAATAAGAAGCCTAATCCTAGACTTACAAAGGGCTACGTAGCTGCTACGTATACTTTCCATCTAGATCTATATATGCCCCCCTGATTATCAGGTGGGGTGGGCCTAATCCTCTCCTTTAATCCAATCAAATAGTCCCACATCACATCAGTTCGTAACTTTATGTAAACCATTACATGGACGTAGCATTGCTCAAATAAGAAACCTCCCCCGCCATCCGCGCGGCAAAATCACCTCCTTTTTACTAATCTTGATTCTATAATTTTTTAGATCAATATAATTAGATTTGTATAGATAGCACACAGGAGCAAAACCAAGTGGTACGGTTAAGGGCATCCACAATGTGTAGCCAAATGTGAAAATAGCTTTTGGCATCGTGGGAACCATTGTGGACGGTGTTGCCAAAGCCAAAAAGATGGAACCGAAGCTCCATGATTGATTGATTGAAGGAATATAAAAATGCAACATCTCTCCTCTTTCTCCCATGCTTGGACGCATGTAGTACAGTATAGAGCACAGAGTCTACTCCCCTGTCCCTTCTATCACAAATCACAAAGCAGTGAGGCATCAAATCACAAAAGCACGGACGAAGCAACCATCATTTCACTCTTCACTGACTCCGCTTCTCCATCGTCTTCTTTGAGAAGCCATCTCACCGCATTAGTTACTCATAGTAGTACTAGTAAAGGACTTTCTGGATGCAAATAAGGCGGTTGTCTCGGCTTGCACGCGGCACTTGTGAACGACTTACCGTGGTCTCCCTCAATGGTGTTCTCCGTCGAACGCACTTCGCCAAACCACCAAAAAAATTATCATTGACGTCACCGCAATGGGGAAGGAAGTCAAATATAGTTACTACCTCCATTTTTTGTACACAAGGCCGGTATATCAAAATTACAATTTGCAAAGGGCCACTAACACTAATCGAGGCAAAATTGATGGGGTTAGCAACCAAGGACAATAATATCCCCTGCATGCATGCGGAAGTGAGAAGGTTGCTTTGCATGGCGCTGCATTAATCAAGCGATGAGGAGTGAGATGGTTAGCTCTTTGGTCTTTGGAGAAAAAATACGCATTAATTGACACGTGAAACGAGGATTTGTATCGATTAAATCCCGCGAAGGAAAACCCAGCCTTTCTTTTTTAACACTAGTACTCCTAGTACGTACGTACTTATCCTGTTTGGGTCTAGGCCTTGCATTGCCAAACTTCGCCACACATTTTTGCCAAGCTTGCCTGAAGTTTTCAAAATGAGAAGGACGTACACTTGCGCACGGCTATCGCGGTCGCACCGCACCCTCACACGGTCACTCCTGCACGCCGCGGTTGCACCGCACCCTCACACAGTCGCTCCTGCACGCCGCAAACCAAACCAAGGGAACGCACCCTCACTGACACGTGTTGTCGCATGTGAACACACCAAACTCAGCCATCCTATCGCTGACACATAATTTTCGTTCATAGAGTATGTTTATCCAACCGCATGTTGGGGAGTATCCGTACGGCCCGTGCGGTGGTCTGTTGGGGAAGAAGAAGAGGTGAGGAAGAAGGAAAGAAGGGTTAGGAGACGTAGGATATTCATCCAACCAGCTGAAATGGTAGACTGACCCAAGTCAGGCGACTTGCATAACAAATATATGTTTTTACACAGCAAAAGATCCATAAAAACAACAACATAAATAAAAACTATCACTGCTCACGGAAAGAGACGACATCATCGTCTTTGGCTGCCAACGCGAACCAGCCGTTGCTGCCGACGTGTGTCTCCACACCGTGGTTGTCCTCGGCCTCCAGCTACTCGTTCAAGCGGAGCGTGCGAGCGCTCTGCACGGACGAGAGCATAGCCTGGTTCAAGTTGAGGACGTCCGGTTCCGCCTGCAGGAGGGCCTCGATGGCAGCGGCATCCGCGCGCTCCGCATCGAGTCGAGCCTCCGCCGCCCGGTTCAAGTCCAGGACGTCCGATTTCGCCTACAGGAGGGCGTCGATGAGAGCGGCATCCGCGCGCTCTGCGTTGAGTCGATCGTCTGCCGCCCGGTTCTAGTCCAGGACGTCTGGTTCCGCCTGCAAGAGGGCCTCGATGGCAGCGGCATCCGCGCGCTCCGCCTCAAGTTGAGCCTCCGCCGCCCGGTTCACATCCATGACATCCGGTTCCGCCTGCAGGAGAGCCTCGATGGCAACGGCATGCGCGCGCTCCGCGTCGAGTTGAGCCGCTGCCTCCCGGTCCTCCTTTAGTATCGCCATGTTGAACTGCTGGTCCGCCTGCACCATGGGGGACTCGGACGCCAGCACGAAGTCGACATCCATCATCTCATACCCATCGGGGGCCTTCTGCGCCGCGACCTCCGCCATGAACATTGGATCGGCTTCCTCCTCCTTGTAGCTTGGCTCCAGAGAACTTGGGGATTGGCCCGCCGCAAAGCGAGCTTGGGAACGGAGGTCTGTGGCACCGACCGCCGCCGCGATTTCTACGCGGCGCTCCGGCGTCAGCATCTTGTAGTAAGTGATCTTGCGGCGCACCATGGCTTTCCGGCGAACTAGGGGACGCTTGATGCGGGCTAGGGGATCGAAAGGTGGGGGAATGGGCTGGAGATTTGGTGTGGTTTTAGGGCAGTGGCTGGCGTAGGCCGAGAAGCGAAGGTTCTGGTGTGAACTAGTACATATGCCCGTACGTTGCAACGGGCGAAAAAAATTGAAAAAACCAGCTTCACCTGCCACTACGCTCCACTTATTTGGATTGTAAAGTGTTAATGTGAGAAGTCGGTTGGCGCATGCTTAAGCACTACACATCAATCGAATGAAAGAGTAGTGATGCATGTAGTAGTCTTTTAGTGGAAGAAGCATACAATCTGATACAATCTGATTCTTACATGTGGGAATAGTCTTTTATTGGGAGAAAGATACAATGTGATTCTTAGGGCATCTCCAATGTTGAACCGTAAAATGGACACCACATCCGTTTGCATGCCGCCGGGGAGGGAGGAGGGCACTCCAGACATTGCTGCAGGAGAAGACCATCCAAAGCTATCCGCATTTGTCTGGTTGTATTTCGGAAGAAATTTAATGAAAGTGAACAAATTTGATGGATATTAAAAAAACGAACGATATTCATTCATACTTGAATAACTTTTTAGATAAAACTGGATGCTTTTCATATAGACCAGAGCAAACTAATTCATTTCAATGTATTTGAACTAAATCGTACTCTAAACCTAGTCTAAATGATTGCCAAGAGCCGTTCGTGCATTTCTGGTGGCCATGAGCCCTGGGAACGGAAACTCCAGCTCCGATTACATAGCCTCGGCCTCCATAGCCTACAAGCGGCTAACCAACCGACAATTTTGAGCCCATCAAGCTTGGCTTCAGCGGGAGCGAGAGGGCGGTGGCCTTCCTGGGGTCCTAGCGTCGGCGAACTTCCATGATCTACTCTTCCTCGTTGCCAACGGCGCCCTTGGACGTGTCGGCTTCGTGGCCGTGGTGGCGAGGCGCGGGTGTGGCGGAGCTAGCAACGTCTTGCTCGTCCTCACTCTTGGTGTAGACTTCATCGTCCGCCTCGCTAATCTCCTCGGAGGCCGCTTCTATCTCTGCCTGACGCTGGCGGTACCGTAAGTGGCCACGGCGGATTTCGCAGGCGGTGCGATAGGAGTCAACCAACGCCTCCTCCTCCGCCTGCTCCACATCCGGTGCTATCACCGTGCTAGTAGCGAGTTGCTCGACCGCGCTCCGGTGCTCGTTGAGGAGGCGGAGGATGTACACCTGGACGGCTTGCGACTGTCGGAACAAGGCCTCCCACTCTACCAACACCATTTCAATGTAGTGAGCACGGGCATGCCGGCATGGGCCGATGAGGAGGGTGGCGTCAACCCGTCATTGTCCACTTCTTCCATTGGGATGTCCGCAGCGCCAACCTCCGTCAGCCTGCCAGCCTACCAGCTAGGAGCAATGGCGGCATCTCCGTCTTCTGGTCTGACGAGAGGTTGTCCCAAATGACTTTGGAGGTCAAGGAGGCCATGACGGTCGTGGTGCGGCGAGGAGGATGGATGCGGCTATGGTCAGGGCTGGAGTTTAAATAGTTGGCGGATGGCAGGGCAAGCGACGAGGTGGTTAATTAATGGCGGGTATAGACGAACGGCCTTGTGGCACCGGAGTAGGATCTTTGGCAACCGCCCATGTTTAATGCATGGAGGCAGAATGATGACCTACCATTCAAACGTGGAGTTGTCACGTGCATGTGGGAACGGCGCAGGCGGCGCTCTCAGTCGCGGCCGCTTCAATGCCAAAGTGCCAGTGAGAGGTCGCGTCGCTCTGAGCCGGCATGAATGCAACATTGGTGCTCTGGAGCGGTGCTGACCACTTCTGGTGGGAGGTACATGGGTAAGGGAGAGGTTTTTGGTTGGGCCATGGCAGATAGAATCGAACGTGGCAGTGGTTCGGATGGCCGCAAAGCCCTCAGTTTGTTTTCGGATTGTGGGAGAAAGTAAATCCGGACCGATACTGACCCGCGTTGTATGGCAAAACACGTCCGGACCATGAGATCTGGATGGTTGCGAGTATTTTGAGAGTCGGTGTTAAAAATGCCCTTACGTGCTCTTTGAGAGTTTAATAATTCTTTTTACGTATTTTATTAAATTATCAGAAGATTTGAATTCTAATGATTTTGAATTTTTTTACTGAAAGTTTTGTTTGATTTGAAAGATTATATTTCATTCCTAATATTTTGTTACACCGTTAAGTCCAAACACAAGAAAACCGCGAACAAAAATAATGTTGGGGCCTAACGACCGGCACGTAACACCCATCAGGCTGTGTACCTCCACCGCTAGTTATCTTATACTTATCCATTCATCTCCACCGAGATGCATTTGCGATTTTGCATCCATCTCCCTTCTCTCGCTCTCTCTCTTTCGCACACTACTGAGTAGCCAGCGGGATTAGAGCATCTCTAGCCGTGCCCCCAACAGGCCTTCCTCAGACGTTTTTGCTACTCCGGCGCCGAAAAAACGGCCCAATCGCGCCCCCAGAAGCCCGTTTTTCGCCGGCTCGGGCCGAAACTGGTGCCGACGGACCCAGGCTGAACCCGGTGCCCTGGGGGCGCCTGGGGCGCCGGCACAAGCGAAAAGGGCACGTGGGTCCGCCCTGTCGGTGAGTAGAGTTCCTCTTCCCACCGTTTCTTCTCGCTTTTCCCCCACTTCCCTCCCATACTCTTCCTTCCTCCCACCAATCTCCCTCCCACTCGCCTCCCAGCCGGCCGCCATGGCACCGAAGAAGTACGTCGCCCCCCGCGCGGCGGCAACTGCGACCGCCTCCGTCGCCCAACCGAAGCAGAGGAAGCCGAGGGCGCCGCCGACCAAGCCACCGGTCATGTCAAACGCCGAGTGGAGGGCGGAAGTTCAGCGGCGGGAGGCTGTCACCGCCGACCGGCGGAACAGGGCCATCGCTAAGAAGGCCCGCGACAACGCGGCGCGCGCGGCTGCGGCTGCCTCATCGGCGGACCAAGCCGAGGCCGAGGCGACTTGCGGAGGGATGATGAATCCACCCGGCAGCCACGCCCAGTACGCGCCCTGGGGCCAGCAAGGCGTCGGCTCTCCACAGCCATGGGGATCGCCCTCGCCGGGCTACGCCGACGGGGACGCGCACGGTGGGTTCAACCCAAACGTCACCTTCCCCCATGGACACCCGGCCTAGCGCACGTCCTCGCCCGCCTTCGCCGGTGTGCAGTACCCTCCATACAACTACTCGCCGCCCGCCTACGCTTCCTCCCCGACGCCCCCACTCCGCCATGGACCGCTGCCCTTCTCGCACCTCGGCGGCACCAACGAGACCGAGGCCGACATGGACGACATCATCGCGGTAGGTTCGGCCGCGGCCGCCGCGTCTCCCGGGTTCGCCACCCAGGACGAGACGGTGGATCTCTGCGGCGGCATGGACAGCAAGCTCGGCTACGTCTACGGCGAGGACGAGAAGGAGGAGCAGGAGCAGGACGACGACGACGACGAGGATGAGGAGGAGCCGGCGCCTGCTCTGGCGAAGGGGCGCAAGAAGAAGAAGCGGGCGGCCAGGTCAGGCGAGCCGCGCATCAAGTGGGCGTCCAAGGAGGAGGAATGCCTCGCCGAAGCATGGAAAGTCGTCTGCCTCGACCCGACCACCGGCACGAACCAGAGCATCGAGACGTACTGGGACCGCATCAAGGCCGAGTTCGACAAGCGCAAGCTCGTCGACCCCTACTTCAAAGGTGTCTACATGCAGCGCGGCTCCAAGGCGATGGCAAACCATTGGGAGCGTATCCAGGGGCATGCAACAAATGGCATGGGGTCGTCGAGGAGGTCGTAGCTCGCCCGGAGAGCGGCGCCAGCGTTGAGGATCAGGTATGCCACGCCGATCTCCCGCCTCTCTTCGCCGTGCACGCCCGCCAACTGTTTGTTCCTCCGCGCAGTTGTTGCGCATGTTCGCCCTGTACCGGCAGAGCAACAGCGACGCCGAATTCAAGTACCTCCATGTCTACAAGCGCATTGACAAGTGCGAGAAGTGGGCGGAAGTCCGGCGCACCCTCGACAAGGCCAAGGAGACCTACAAGCCGGACGCGCCGACTCCTGACGCATCGGAAGGGCGGCCGGACGGCAACAAAGGTGCCAAGAAGGGGAAATACGCCGACGCGGCTACCACTTGAGTGCAGGAGTCCATCGAGCACTGCCTCGCCGACGCGCAGGCCCGGGCCCTCCTTTGAGAAGAGAAGATCGATGCGTGGTGGTCGGCGTTGATGTCGAGCAGCGCCGTCAAGCTCGACCTGCTCTGGACCAACGTCGCCGCGAAGAAGAGAAACACCAACCTGGCTTTCCTGCTGGGCAGGGCGGACATGCTCCAGAGCACCGACGAGGCGGTCAAGGCGTGGTACTTGGTGGAGCGTGGCCTCATCCTAAACCAGCTTCCCTCGACAACACCGCCGCCGCCAAGCCTGCGTGATGACGCCTCCACGACGCCCAGCACCACCGAAGCCGCACTGACACCGCCGAACGCAGAAGCTGCTCCGACACCGCCAATCCCGCGCACGCCTGGGGCAGAGCCCGCCGAGTGATGCGCCAACGTCGGGAGCTTCTTGGACGTTCGTTGTCCGGATGACCTATGTTGCTTGCCGCAGATGTTGCCCACTCTTTGTTTCTCATTATCATCCGTCCACCCCACCTTCCTTTTGAGATTTCAAATCAGAATCATCTTCTTCCTTAGTTTCAGTTTCTTTCTTTGCCCATCTTTTCCTATTAATCCCAGCCGGCTTTTTGATTTCATCTTGCAGCAGTATTTAAATTGGTTTATTTGAGTGTTAGGGAGCGAGGTGGGATTATGTAATAGATATCAAATCCTCTTTATTGCACAGGATCATTGGTTAGCCCGGTCTATTGTTTGTCAGATTTGTTTGATGGGCTGAGGCCCATGCTAGCCGGTTGAGGCATAGCGCGGCTTCGGACTTTCGGTAGGGGCGGACGAAAATTACATGGACGAAAACAACGCTTAGATAGATTAGTACCACCTTAGATTTTGGAAAAAATATGGATGTGTTAGCAAAAATAATTGAAAGCGTAAATTCATGGGAAGAAGCGTATTGTGACGGTGAACCCACGGAGTCAATCCGTACTTTATTATTAGGGAAAGATAGTGGTTCCGGTGATGACCGGTCAATCGGTTTTGACTGTACATCGCTCTTGTCGCGTTCGCGTTGCAGCCCGGCACGCTGGACCCTCCACGTCGCTCACCGAATGGAATGCGCTTCGTCTTGCGTTTTCGCTCGCTTGTGGGACCGCAGTTGAGAGCAAACCAACGTCCCTCCCCCTCCCCCGCCCGCGTCATTTATTATACCACCACTCCCTCCATTTTATGCGGAGTAAATAAAAACAGAGGGAGTATACTACGGATGAGGATCCCCTGACGTGGCCGAACCCATTGAGTAACTGACATGCGGGGCCTAGCAAGCATGGGGTCCGTCAGTAAGTGACCCAAAGGGAGGGTAAGGCAGGGATACCTACGTTAGAGGATCCACTTCCACTATACTACTTTGACCAAATGTTAGAGTAATAATATATGACATGCAACTTACACAAATTTTAGAGTAATAATATATGACATGCCACTTACACAAAGCATATAGGGTCTAACGCATTTTTCGAGGCTAACTTTGACCAAATGTTAGAGTAATAATATATGGCATGCAACTTACACAAAGCATACGATTAAATTCGTATGTGAAAGGAGTTTCCAATGATATAATTTTCACATTATACATCTCATGTACTATTAATCTTGTCAATGGTCAAATTGGAAACCATCTCGAGTACAAATCTAGGAGTACGTACGAATCTAACAATATTGATTGGGCGTTGTTGAATGTTGATACCTTTTTGATCAAAGTAGATATACTTTGACTACACATAAAACTTATATGTAAACTAGAAAGGATAGGAGGGAGTATATTGTACGTTCAAAAACGAAAAGAACATTGAATACCCTTTATATATGATTTGCGGATGCTATGATCACTGGTTCAAAATTTTGAATCCTCCTTAGGTATCACGTGCCCCCACTCGTTCCCTCTCGATTTCATCTCGGGGTCTGGAGATCTATTGAAAGAGGACTAGGGTGGGTACATGCGAATGATACTCGGCGGAATGTTCAAATGAGGCATGTGGGAGGATGGACTCGACTGGAGGGCAACATGATCGATGGAGAAGAGGGTTGGAGAGGAATGAGAAATAAGCAAACACCACATGATTATAGTTGAACGGCTCAAATAAACAATAAGTTGTCTCGCTTGGCCTACATAGTGAAAGGCCTAATGCGCAACGCGGAGCACTGACGCTCGAATATGGCCGGGGAAACAGGGAAACAGACATGTGGGGCACACCCGTCGGGACGACGTAGCGCAGACTAGTCCAATGGAGGAGCTAGCGCACGACCTCCTCGCCACCGACAACCGTTCATGTGGGTCGTTGGGGCCAACAACGGGGCGCAGCTCCAGCACCGCCTCTGGACACGGCGACCGCGGCGAGCGACACGCTCATATCGTCGCTAGACACGGTCAGTTTCAGTTTGCCGAGGGTGGCGTTAGTGTTGTGGCACGACCAACGGTATGTTTGGTTTGTGCCCAAGGTTGCCCCATCAAAGCATTGGGTAGCCAAAATTTTGGTTGAGGTATTGGTTGCCCATGATTTGGCCGACATTGGCAAGAAAAATGAACTTGAGTTGGCTAGAGTTCATTGGCATGCCAAAGAAATGGCAACCATCCAAACAAAGACCAATCTTTGGGTCATGACCAAAATTTTGGTTGAGGTATTGGTTGCCCATGATTCGGCCGACCTTGGCAAGAAAAATGAACTAGAGTTGGCTAGAGTTCATTGGCATGCCAAAAAACGGCAACTATCCAAACAAAGACCAATCTTTTGGTCATGACCAAAATTTTGGCAAGGTGCACTTTGGCCACAATCCAAACACACCCCAACACCCGGCTCGTCGAGGATGCACGGGGCGCCGCGACGCGTCCGCGGAGTGGTGTAGCACGGCCAACTGCATCCTCTGGACCTGAGACCATGCCGGGCCGTCTTGCTTTTTCAATGACATGCGGGGATCGCATGTGAGCAAAGGGCATCTCCAACGTTGCCACGACCGCAGCTGACTACCCTGGCACACCAAAACCCTCGTCCCTCGCGCCGTCGCACGCTGTGTTCCCAGCCGGCGCCAGCTGCCTGCATTCATGCCGTCCGTTCGTATGTCGTCATTAAGAGGCTCGGTGCCCGCGGAACCAACTCCGGCAACTTAATGACGCACCCGGACGCTTGGCCACACCGGAATGCGCTACTTAAAGCGGCAACGTCCAGCTAACCTCCACACCATAGCGCATCGTCCTCCTACCTGGAACCACATCCGCCATGACCGCAAGCGCGAACGCTCTGCGGGAGAGCTTGTCTTCGGGGATGGAGCTCGAGGTCGCCGCCCTCGCTCAAGTCGCCACACAAGCGGTGGCCACGCTGGCGGCCGACGATGGGAGCACCGTCAACCACGCGTCCTACTTGCCTCCGTCCAACGTCCGGCACCACCGAGGTCGGGGACTCCTCCGAGGATGAGTAGGGCATGGGAGGCGGTAGGGCATGGTGTGCCAACTAGCCGGCCCATCTCCCGTGTTCTACTTTTCCTCGCCAGAGACCGCACCTTCAGTTCACGGGTCTTGAACCCCGCCCCCGTACATGGAGATCACAGATGGAGGACGTCGGTCGCCGCTGTAGAATAGGTTTAGGGTCGGGTTTCTTTTTTTTTGTCCTATAAAAGTTTGAAATGTAATGAAAATCTGTCGTGTTTGCATTAATCCCGGCCGGTGTATATGAACTTTCACAATAATATACATATTGTAGGAGTACTAGCAAGATGCCCGTGCGTTACACGGAAGATCAAGATCTTGTGGGAGAAAAGGATGAACGAGGGAAACCCTTATCTGCAAATGTGGAGAGGAGTGCGGGTAAATTGTCATAGTTTCCTTCCTATCTGTTAGATATAGATCGGACGGCCTATATTGCAGGATCGGACACATCTTTCTACATCTACGGGAACCTACGAAAGGGTTAACGTAAATTGCCTCTCTCTCTCCTCCCCTGATTTTCATGGTGGTGGGCCCCTCCCTCCCCCCAATCTACAATCAACAGCTCACATGTTTCATATTACGTTAATTACGTAACTGGGATTACGTAGGTGTAGCATTACTCGTCCTAAAAACCCAACTAAGCCAACCTCCCAGCATATCGCGCGGGAAAAGACCCGGCCGCGATGTTTTAGTCGGGATTACCGGATTACTAGTAGTAGTATCGATGGATCGCGCGAAGCAACATATTTTTTTTTGAGGGGGCAAAGCACCTAGTTTAAAAGGAAAAAATGCGGTACACTCACAGCACTCCTGTCGCGGTCGCATTGCACCCCACACACGTTCGGTCCTGCACACGGCTCACGCAAACGGAACGCGCTTCGGCTTGCCTCTTCACTGACACGTGGTACTGCACTTGGATAAACCGACCATGTGCCAAACTCCCCCCGCCCACTGCGCAAAAATCCTTCCCCCCCCCCACACCCAAAAATTCCCCTCAAATCCAATTCAACCGCCCTTCGGCCAACTAGCCAATAATATTCCTCAAACCCCCTCCCCCCTGTCCCCCTCCACTCCATTCGCTCCACCAAAGCCGCCCTCCCTGCCGCGCCGATACGTTGACGTCGCGGTTCAGTGATCCTCTCGCTTGCACAGTACGCTCTCGTAGACTGCCGTCCTCTAGCCGCGCCGCTACCTCTGGCTACATTCTTGTGGAGGCGCACAGTGGTCAGCGTCGCCATCACTGGCGACGTTCGTGTGGAGACGCACGGCGTCAGCTTCTCCCACGGTACGCGCATTCTAGACTGAGGCCCCGTTCATGTCGGTGTAGCGCTGAATGTTAGCTGATAGACGCTGTTAATCTCACTGTTTGCCGAAGTAGTTTACTGTCAATATGCTCTGCTTAAGAAGCTTCCTTGCCCTGTTCTGCACTCAATCTACTTAGCTGAGATGGCATGCCAAGGCCGATTAGTTGCTAAAATATCCTGCCATATATTTATTGTGATGTAGATTGCCATGGTCTAGTAGCCAATCTGTTAGCTGAAATAGCTCTACACCGTTTTATACTCGATCTTTGTTGCTGCGATGGCCTTCGATAGTTCGATGGATGTGTGCTCAGCCTCATTGACTGCTGAAACAGCCTGCCATAATTTGGCACTCAAATCTGTTTGCTGAATTAGCTTTACATATATTTCGTTACTTAGATCTGCTCGTCCAAATATCTTGCCATAGCTTGAGACATCGACCTAGGTATTTTTTTCTGGACTTCATAAAAAAGCATATATGTTTTTCCTGTAATATCTAGTAGAAGAACTAATTTGTATGTCTAACAGATGGACAGGACTTGGATAACTTCTGCTCAAACATTCTCCGCTGCATATGTCGAGGGGGTTTAAAACTTCATGAACTTTATCAGAGCTGAGTACGGTGGTCCGAAATCAGATGTGCTCTACCCATGTAGCAGTTGTATGAATTCAGTTGCAAGACCCTAGTCAACTGTGCAAAATCATCTACACTTGTATGGGATGTCGGTCACATATACTAGGTGGGTTCATCATGGTGAAGCTGTGAACGTCAATGTTATTGACTACGTGGAAGCAGCAGATCACCATCTTGATCTGCCTGATGCTCAGGTGGAAGAGGAGGAGGAGGTGGTGGTGGCGCAGCCAGTGAGTTTGACCAACATTGAAACAATGCTACGAAATGCTCGTGCATTCCGTGAACTTTCACCTGCAGAAGAAAAATGGTGGGCCCGCATGTTGGAATAATGCAACGTTGTTGTCACCCCAGGAAATAAGTTGTCAGTATTCTCAGCTATTGTCACCTTTCTTCAGGTGAAGACATCTGAGCAGATGACCAACAAATCATTCGATGCGATGTTGGCTGCTTTCCGCGAATCTTTCCCAGATGTGTCTGAGCTGCCACACACCTACAGTAAAATGAAGAATTTCCTTCGTGCAGTTGGAATTGGATATGATATGATCCATGTTTGTCAGAATAATTGTGTTTTGTTCCGGAAGGATTATGCCAACTTAAGTGAATGCCCGAAATGCAAATCATCAAGATGGAAAGATGGTGATGCTGTGAAGAGGATTCCTCATATTGTTCTGAGACATTTTCCAATTACACCAAGATTGCAGAGGTTGTTTCATGATGCTGAAACAAGAGAGGATGTACTGTGGCATTCTAGGAACCAGGAGTACAGAGATCAGAATGTAATGAGACATCCATCTCATGGTAGTGAGTGGAAAAGCTTCAATGATAAACACAAAGAGTTTGTTGCTGACCCGAGAAACATTAGACTTGGCTTAGCTTCAGATGGATTTAACCCATTTGGCCACCAGAGCGCCACATATAGCATGTGGCCAGTGCTTGTTATCCCTTACAACATGCCTCCAAATGTCTGCACCAAAGAATCAATCTACATGATGGCCTTGCTCATCCCAGGTCCAAAAAGTCCTGGAAAGGATTTTGATTTGTTCATGGAGCCTCTTGTGGAGGAACTTCAACAGCTATGGAAGGGTGTTCTCACTCGAGACCTATATAGCAGCCCACCAGCTGATTTCTTTCTGTGTGCTATTATAATTTGGTGCATCCATGATTATCCGGCTTTGGGCACTATGTCAGAGCGAACGACACATGGTTACAATGCATGTGTTCGCTGTGACAGGAATTCGCTGTCATACGCAATACTTAGCAAGATCAGTTACATTGGACACCGCCGTTTCCTTGCCAAGGACAAGCCGCATCCTAGAAAATACCGAAGACATGTGTTCAATGCAAAGCATGAAAACCGTGATGCGCCAAAGAGGCTCACAGCCGATGAGTTGCAAGTGGAATTAGAGAAGGTCAGGCATATTACACCAGGAAACCATCCTGGTAATGGTAGCAGGAAAAGGAAGCGTGGCAGGGTAGAAGAGAGATTATTGTTTACCCATAGGTCCACTTTGTGGGACTTGGAGTATTGGAAAGATTTGGATCTGCGGCATAATCTTGATGTGATGCACATCGAGAAAAATATATGTGACAGAATTATCGGCACACTTCTTAATATTGAAGGCAAGACGAAAGATACCTTAAAATCTAGGATTGATTTGACACACCTAGGTATCAGAAAGGATTTGCAGGTGCAAGATGAAGGTAAACCACGGGATATGGCACCAGCTGTGTACGTCTTGGACAAGATAAAAACAAAAAGAATTATGCGAGGTCCAGTCACGTGTGAGATTCCCACATGGATTTGCTTCCAACCCTGAAAGGAGAGTCGGTGCAGATGGAAACAAGGTACAAGGGTTGAAAACTCATGACTGCCACGTCCTACTTCAAAGGGTTTTACCTGTTATCCTTAGAGGATTGGGCCACCCTGACTTATACAGAGCAGTTGTAGAGTTGGGACAATTCTTCAGGGAACTCTGCAGTAGGAATATCAAGATAGATGCTTTGGAGCGTCTTAGAGACAAGATACCAACTATCCTATGCGACCTTGAGAAGATATATCCTCCAGCCTTCTTTGATGTGATGGTGCATTTGGCTGTTCATCTACCTGATGAGGCACTACTTAGAGATCCAGTACAGTATGGCTGGATGTACCCTATTGAAAGGTGGCTGGCACTTTCAAGGGCTATGTTAGGAATAGAGCTAGACCCGAGGGTTCCATTGCAGAGGCCTACATTGCTACAGAAGCGTTGACATTCTGCTCAAAATACATTGAAACAGCTGATCAGCTTAGCAAAGAGGTGGGTGAAGACAATCCCGGGCTCAATGTTTTCGATTATTCTGTTCGAGTTACAGGGAAGAGTCGACAAGAGGACAAACCTAAAGATTTGGACAAAATGGTTTGGTATGTGTTGAATAACTGTCCTGAGATACTACCTTATATCAAGTAAGTGCAGTACTGCAGCTTATACATCGTAATCTACTAAACTTGCAGCACATTCTTATATATTTAGATGTTTGATGTGATCACTATGTTGTGCGGCATCTACAAAGAGGAGTTACTACCGCAAAATCCAAGAAACACTAACAAACTGGTTATGGCAGGATTTGCGAAATGGTTCAAGAACCATGTAAGCTTTTGAAGTGCACTGTCAGTTTTTTTAATATATTGAGTACATAAGATGATTAGCTTGTCTATTTTCTAACCATAGGTTAAGAAGATGCGGGAGGATGGGCTGGCAGTTGATGATGCCATTTACTCAGTAGCAATGGGTCCTGATACTCGGGTAAGACATTATGAATCTTGCGTTGTTGGAGATGTGCGCTACAACACCCTTGCACGAGACGAAGGCAGGAAGACACAAAACAGTGCCATCATGAGCACGGATACGTATGACAAAGATACAACTGAAATGTATGGTAACATAATAGACATTATTTAGTTGCAGTATATCTCCAGTTTCGAGGATCATCGGTGTGTTGTTCTATTGTGCTGTCGTTGGTATAACCTGTTTTCCAGGATCGCAAAACCCAGAGTTGATGATTATTTCAAATCCATCAATGTCAAGGCAGCGTACCAGACCAACGAGCCTTTTATTTTGGCAAATCAAGCAACACAGATATTTTTCTTGCAAGACACATTTGCACGTAGCGATGACTGGAGAGTATTGCAAAGGTTTGAGCAGAGGAATTCGTTTAATGAAGTTGCACAACAAGATGATGCTTACACTGCTCCTGATGTACAAGATAACACAGATGTTCCTAATATCTTTGAGAACCATCACGTCAATGACGCCGGCGAAAAGATTGCCTGTCGTGCTGTGGACATACAAGAGTTGATCAAGAAGAAGCCAACGTTCGAGGATGTTGAGGATGAAGAAGAAGATGACACCGTGGGGAATTGCGATTCAGACTGATACACATGGCGAATATGTTGACGCTGCTGCTGCGGATGATGATTACATTGCTTTTGTCGTATTTGCCTGTCAGAAGATGTTTTTTTATCTACTATGTGAAATTGTGTTTGCTATGACAACTGAAACCTGATGAACATGTTGTTTAGTATTTTGCTGTGAGAACATCACTTGTTATGTATGCTGATTTGTGTTTGGTGATTGTATGACAACTAAAACATGATGACATTGTTGTTTAGTTGTACTCATATTTGGCTGTGAAACTTGAATTTGATGACGTAGTTTGCTGTTGGACTGCAATTTGCTCGACGTCTTCGAATGAGAACAAAGCTGACCCGACAGGGCCTCTGCTATTTATTTATTTATATGAGCAAAAGGGGATACCCCCTGATTTCCGTTAATAGAAATCATTAGATGTTCACAACACTATGCCCAGCCTGCTACACAGGTTTCATTCATTACTAGTTTCAGCAAAGTGCTCATGTCGTAGCCACTGAATACATCACGAGTGCTACATACGCTGCAAATAAAGAGACAATCATCCTACAGAGCACATCAATTTTGCCCATTATCTTCACAAGCTCTTTCATCTCCTCATTGCTGTCAAGGCCGTTTAGCAGCTGTTGCTTGGCCATGATCAGAGGAACTGCATCTTTAACCTTCTGCTCTGCATCTTCCTCTTCTGCTGTTCCTTCAATTACTTGTCCAACACCCCAACCTGCTGGTATTGGGATTCCTTGGCTAACCAAATAATCAGCGTAGTTGCATTCCCCCACATCAGCAACTTCCCAGAAATACAAATCACACGAATCTTCCCTTTCTGCACGAATCAAATTGGTAGATCATCAACCAAACTATTAAAAAAATCAGCAACTGAAAGCAGCAGAACAACACTTAAACATATTATTACCCCATGATTCGGGCATTTGTAGAAGACTCGGCCAGGGTTGCAGATTGTGGTTGAGATGCGACGGATGACTCTGCATGATTTGCAGCAGTGGCACCACACCAACGGCAGCGGGTTGCGATGAGCAATCGGCTGCGGTGCGCGTGCCGGTGAGGGTGTGATGAGACCCATAGGCGATGGTACGGGTTGCAACTTGGCGCATATCTGGTTGTTGCCTGCTGAAGAGCAGGTGGACGAGCAGCTAGCGGACATGGTTGCTGTCGTGGTTTTGTCACGGCAGATGTCCTAGAGAAAGGACTTAGTCGTGGAGCCATCGCGACGGGTTAGCTTGAAGGGGTTAAAGCGAACACAAGGACGCAAGAGAGTTTATACTAGTTCGGCCCCTTCGATGAAGGTAAAAGCATACGTCTAGTTGTGATGGAATTGATGGGGTTTCGATGACTAGGGAGCAAACAAGCTTCGCCTATGTCTCGAGCTGTTATCTGTTGTCCTTGAACCGCCACCGGGTCGTCCCCTTATATACACGGGTGACTCCCGTCGGCTTACGGAGTCCCAATACCGGCTCATAGATGTGTCCGGTTTGGTCTCTACTTATTCCTAACTTACAATATAGGTTAACTACTAACGCCGGTTTACGGCTACAGGCCTTGAACCGACCATGGGCCTTGAGCCCTCCTCTGTCTTCTTGGGCTTTAACATACTTAACTACTGACGAGGTTAATCCAGCCCAGATAGGCCGGTTTACGCCCAGTAGTAATATCCCCAACATTAGGCCCCAGATTGATTTGAACGGGTTCATGTCAATCCTTTTATAAAAACTTCACCTTCAACATCTTCTTATAAATTGGTAAACCGCCATGATGTCATCTTCTCTGATTGCTGTAAGCCAAAGTGACGTCACCTATCATAACGAAGCTATCCATTATGTTTCTTTGTTTAATAGATCAGCGGAAATCGAGGCGACAGCTCTGTTTTGTGGCCCCTTGATTGTCGCGCCTGACTTATGTTCTTTCGCCTTATAAATAGGACCGAAGGGTCATTCCTTTTCTCCTTCCGTGCCTTCTTCGTCTTCCTCGCGTCGCCAGCCTCGGAGCTCCGCCGCCGCCGTCGACCTCTGCCTCATCCTTGGCCGCTGCATCAACCTGAGCGCACCAAAACACCGCGCAACCTTCCGCATCTTCCTCAGCTCCGGTAAATCTTCTATCCTTTCCCCCGCAGATCTGGCCTAGGGTTTCGTAGTTCTTTAGTGTTCATCGTCTGCCTCTTGCTCATACGATAGATCTTTGGATGGATCCGTAAGTCTTTACTCTGTGCAATGATAGTTGTTTGACCTTTATCCTTCACTTATGCATCTCAAACCATAGATCTATATGAACGTTTTGCTCATTGGTTCGGTACTGCTCCCTTGAACCTCTAAGTATTTATCGTTTTTCTGAACTTGCTTCAGATCCAATGCTGTAAAGAACTCTTGTGAAACCTGTTTCTGCGTACCTGTCCATCCGCAATCTCAGTTTTTTAATGCTTAGATCCGGCAGTTTAACCTTATAGAAAATTTTCCAAACCGGTATATGCCATTAGTCCCCTTGTTGAACTGCCAGATGTTGGTTGCTTCATGAAAGTCCGGTTCAGATAGTTCTGTCTCCGGTTTACCAGTGCATATACCAACGTACCTTGATCAAATGCATTTTTGAACCGGGATCTTCTACCTTGTAGATTCCATCATGGCCAAGCAAGTATATGAGTGCAATTGGGTTCCTTCTCGCGTCACAGAGGATCAACTGAACGATTTAGTCCCGATTGGCGCTTTGGGCAGCAAAGATACCATCCATTGGAGGGATCCTGGCAAAGAATGCCCTCCCACACCTCGAGAAGGAGAGGTTGTTGTTTTCGTTGATCACTTAGCCCGGGGCTTTAAACCGCCCGGTTCTAAATTTTACCGGGATGTCTTAGCCGATTTCCAACTCCATCCGCAAGACACTGGCCCCAACTCTGTTACAAATATGTGTCACTTCCAAGTGCTCTGTGAGGTGTTCTTTCAAGAGGAGCCCACAGTGGAATTGTTCAGAGACCTTTTCCATCTAAACCGCTGTACCGAGTTTACTGATGGCTCTAATACGGAGTTGGGTGGCATGGCGATTCAGAAAAGGAAAGAGGTCGCATACCCTCACGCCAAGATGCACAGTCACCCCAAGGAGTGGAATCAGACATGGTTCTACTGCAAAGACACCTCCCCTGCTGGTGAGAATCCCTTGCCTGGCTTTCGTCCGGAGCGGCTCAGCAATACACACCCTTTTCCTCAGAGATTGACTGCCCAGGAGAGAAGCAAATATGCTCCCCAACTGTCAAAGCTCAGAGCCTTTATGGCCAATGGCTTAACAGGGGTTGATCTCGCTCGCTGTTGGATATCATGGAGCATACTACCCCTTAGTCGGCGCTCCGGTTTGATGTGCGAGTATACTGACAGTGTGGATGACCCACTGCGTCATTCAAAAATCCAGCTCTCCGATGAAGAAATCACAGAGGCTGTGAATAAGATGCTCAATGAACCGGAACACGTCTGCGCTAGAACCGGCCTGCTTCCCTTCTGCGCCACCAACAAACCGCCAGTTGTAAGACTTTAATTTTTCTCTTTGTTGAATCTGTTATTGATATGTCTGGTCATTGTTTAATATCAGTGTATGCGTAATCAGGGCAATGATCCGTTTTGGAGCAAAAAACTGCCGCAGGAGAAACCAGAAAAACCAGACAAACCAGAAAGAGCAACTCGGCAAAAGACTAAAGTTGTGAAGAAGACTGCCCACAGGAAAAGAACCACTGCATCTTCTAATCCGGCCCCTGATGATGATGTGGATAATCCGGACTTTGAGGTAGACCTTGACTCACTTGGTTTATTTTTCGTGCGTCTTATTGATGATGATATTTGTCAGGATGATGCCGAAGCCAGCCACGGGGATGTTGCAGAGGTAATTATTCTCTCTTCCGATTCAGAAACTTTGCCTTCACAAAAAATCCGCCAGGCAAACCGGAAAGTTAAATTTTCTCATCCTCTTACTTATTTGGATCCTAAATTTCTTATGAAGACCCAACAACACGAAGCTCGTCACACAACCCGGCACAGCAGCCAGGTAGTTACCTCCGCCGGTTTACCGAATAGTCCGGTTCGGAAACGCCATTTAGAGGTCTCTAATTTGCTTGTCAGTGCTTGTCCTAAAGAGGGCTGCTTTCGTCAACCTCTTAATCCGTCTGACTCCGATTACCAGGTTACTTCCCACTCATCTTCTGGCGAGTCATCGGCTACTCAGCTCCCACCGCTTAAAACGGTGCTTGGGTAAGCTATATTTCTTGTGATGTTTGCAGTACATCGCCTTAGAACATATGTTGTATTTGATTTTATTATTCTTCTTAGGTCCAAACCTAGGCCAAGCAAGAAGGCCCGTCTGGACAAAACGGCCAAAGAAGATGTCGTTCTTGAAGCAGGCAAGACACCCAATGTTGAAGCGGCTATTCCTGAGGATATTCCCAATGATCCACCGCAGCAAGATGATGATCCTATTGCTGAAGAGAGACCTACTGATACCTCAAGTCCTGTCAATCAGCCCACAAGTTCCATCCAGATTGAAAGCTCCACCGGTCCAGCCAAACCTACTAACAAGCCAACGGCTCCAGTGCAACCCGGCGGTACCAAGGATGATGAGGTTGTCATTACTGGCAGTAGCCATACTGAGCCAAGCAATCCTGTCGCTTTATCCAAACATTCTGCCAAGGAGGAAGTTGCTACCTTTGGCAAAGGCAAGTGGAACGCTGATCTGACGACTTACGCTGCTCTGAACGCCCAAGATATCCATTCCGGCTATCTGAACCGGCTGTATACCAGTCGCGACTATGAAGCCGGTCTGGTTAATATGATGAAAGATAAATATGAGGTAACTTCCATATGCTCCTTCCTGCTTGTATGCTTCCATTCTTGCTGACTCTCCTAGCCCCCAAGGGCCGGTTTGCAATATTCTTTCAAACTGGGACTTTATAAATCTTGATGCTTTGAAATTCGCTGATGTAGCCCCCAAGGGCCGGTTCAACTTAGCATAGTTAAACCGGTACTGGAAGTAATTGAAACTGCCGCATCAGAATATATATGAGCCCCCAAGTGCCAAGTTGAATACTTGTATTGATCTTGGGACTTTGTCAACATTTGAAAGATGAAGATCGAATATGCATTAGCCCCCAAGTACTAAGTGCATAACTTGTTATGTGATTGGTACTTGAATCCTTATACCGATTTGTTGAAGCATATCTCTGTATGCATGCAGGCGGAGCTAAAGACGAAAGAAAACCAAGTCACCGATCTCCAAGAAAACCTGAAAACCCAACAGGCTGAAACCTCCAAAGCAAAAGAGGAATTGGCCAGCGCTTTAAGCGCCATGGAACAGCTTAAGGAGAGCTTCAAGAAGAAGCGGGTGGATTGGGCCACTGAAAAGTCCGCTTTGATCAAACGAGCAGAGGATGTCGAGGCTGCACTTAAACCAGTAGCGGATGAACTGACCAGCATAAAGCGGCACGTGCATGCCATGACTACTGCTATCTTTGGTAAGCCAGCTTGCCTTCTGAATTGGCTCTGCCTTCTTACAGAGTCTCCGGTTTATTAACCCTTTATGGTATTTCAGGGACACGCATTGGTCACTTGGGGTTAGATGTGCGGAAGAAATTGAAAGCCGCCTATACATTGGTTGAACAATTGTATACCGGTGCCCAGCGGATCATCTGTACCACATCTCATAACAAACCGGCGCCCACTTTGATTCAAGATACTCTGATGAAACTGTCGGTGCTTCCTGCCAGGGTTGAAGAGCTGAAGAAATCTGCTGCTCGAACCGGTGCAATCAATGTCTTAATCCGAGCAAAAGCCTGGGTGCCGGATTTTGATCCTATTGAAGCAGCTCAGGGCTATCTCAGCTTGAAGGAAGACGGGTCAGAATTTGGTGAAGCGGATCTGCGAGCAATAAACTGGGAGGTACGTCCGCTAGCCTGTCAACTAGCTGAAGAAGCAGACTTGTCTCATTATCAAGCCCAATATGACAGTCAGAACAAGCGAATAGCCGCACCAATCCATGGATCGGAAAATTTGATCCCTCCAATCCGTAAGCATACTTACGCTCCCGATATTGACCCGTCATTGCTGATCCATGATGAAGCTGTTTTTCAAGCATTAATGGGAATCGACTGGACAACTGTGGATTTCCAGCCACTGGGTAGAGAAACGGAGGCTGAAGCAGCGCAGGATGACCCACAACCATCAGGCCGGGCTGGTGACCAAGCTTGAACCAGAAGCCGGTTTAAAAACTGCCTCTCCTTTGCGAAAAACAATTATATTATTATGGGCACCATGTTGCCTTGTAATAGGGTAGCTGATACTTTTGATGTTGATATGCCTTCGTGCATAATTTGTTCTTCCTGTGGTGATGAACTTTCCAAAGCACCTTCTGCAATAAAAAACTCTTCAAGTGCCACCGCGGTTGTACCGTCCCGCGGAATATGATGTCTACATCTATGAAGTCAAAACATCCAAAAAAATTCTTAAGTATATGACCAAATGTTTGTGATACATAATACCTGTCCTCGTTGAACATGAAGTTGGCTTGGCCAATCTTGAAGCGGAGTTTTGCAAACCCACACTGTTGGAGGAGATAACAGCTCTTGTACATATATGACGCTGGTTTACCAGGTAAACCGTGCCGGGTTATAATAAACACCGTGTTACTCCATAAGAGGATGTTAACAACAAGGATCAAACTGGGCAAATAGTCTCCGGATTGACGTGAACTGTGTTCCGTCAATTGATTGGTTAAAAAACTTTGTCAGTTTAAAAAACGCAATAAAAAACAAAAAAACCTTCAAAGAAAAGTGTAGATCAAGTGCAATGACAAAACCATTGCAAAAAAAGGTTTTATTTGAGCTGATCAGATGGTGTTACCATGGCCGAACACGACCAAGCTCCCGTTAGGTGTAACTATGGTTCTAGTCAGCCAGGTCCCCAAATGAAACCATGGCATTTATGCCGATCAAGTGGCATGGTCATGGTTCGGGTTCGACCAAGCCCCCAAGTGATTTTGTGGCCTTAGGCCGATCAAGAGGCATGACTGGTTCAGACATGACCAAGTCCCCAAGTGATCTGGTGGCTCTCGCCTATCAAGAGGCATGGTATTGGTTCGGACACGACCAAACCCCCAAGTGATATGATGCTTTTAAAAAGCAAACTCAATGGGTAAACCGGAGGCCTCTTTAGAGCAACTCCGTGTAACCTCACATGATATAAAAGAACAGATACCCCGCTTTAGCTAAGGTTCCGGTTTATTATATTTAATCATACTATATACATTGTCATAATATGTACACAAGTATAGCCAATGGCTCAGGTGTAGTAAGGCCCAAGATGAGCTATGTTCCATGGCCTGTTGGTCTCCTCCTTTGATGTGCGCGAGTCTTTATGCTCTCGAATATCGATCAGATAGTACGACCCGTTGTGCAGATTCTTGCTGACCACGAAAGGCCCCTCCCAAGGTGGGGATAGCTTATGCATATCAGTCTGATCTTGGATGAGCCGAAGCACCAAATCTCCTTCCTGAAAGGTTCTGGTTCTGACTCGGCGACTATGATAACGACGAAGATCCTGTTGGTAAATCGCCGATCGGGTGGCTGCGATGTCATGCTCTTCATCCAACCGGTCCAAAGCATCTTGCCGTGCTGTCTCGTTGTCCGCTTCAATGTAAGCCGTCACACGAGGTGAATCATGACAGATATCACTGGGGAGAACCGCCTCTGCTCCATAAACCATGAAGAACGGTGTATATCCTGTTGATCTGTTGGGTGTTGTATTGATGCTCCATAACACAGATGGTAATTCTTCTACCCAACAACCCGGTGTTCTCTGCAAAGGAACCATGAGCCGGAGCTTGATGCCTCTCAAGATCTCTTGATTAGCTCTTTCTGCTTGACCATTGGACTGTGGATGTGCCACTGATGAAACGTCGAGCCGGATGTGCTCCCGTTCACAGAACTCCTTCATAGCACCTTTGGACAAATTGATACCATTATCCGTGATAATACTGTGCGGAAAGCCAAACTGGAAAATCACCTTTTTGATGAACTGAACCGCCGTGGCCGCATCACACTTGCTAACAGGTTCTGCCTCCACCCACTTTGTAAACTTGTCAACCGCCACCAGGAGGTGGGTCTTCTTATCTTTGGATCTTTTGAAAGGCCCAACCATATCCAGCCCCCAAGTCGCAAATGGCCAAGTAATTGGAATCATTCTCAATTCTTGAGCCGGTACATGAGCACGTCTTGAAAACCTTTGGCAACCATCACATCGTCTGACCAGATCCTCCGCATCAGCATGAGCAGTTAACCAATAGAAGCCATGGCGAAACGCTTTAGCCACCAGAGACTTTGAACCGGCATGGTGACCGCAATCTCCTTTGTGGATCTCACGCAAAATTTCACGGCCTTCTTCAGGAGACACGCAGCGTTGAAAAGCTCCTGATACACTGCAATGATGCAACTCGCTGTTGATGATAGCCATGGACTTGGATCGCCGAATTATTTGCCAGGCCAGAATCTCATCCTCTGGCAACTCGCCCCAGTTCTTGTACGCCAGATAAGGAAGCGTCCAATCCGGAATAACATGAAGAGCGGCCACCAATTGAGCCTTCGGATCAGGAATAGCCAAATCCTCTTCACCAGGGATCTTGACCGACGGGTTGTGCAGCACATCCAGAAAAACATTGGGCGGGACCGGTTTGCGCTGAGAGCCCAGCCGGCTTAAAGCGTCCGCCGCTTCATTTTTCCGCCGGTCCACGTGGTCCACCTGATAGCCTTTGAAAGAACCTGCAACAGTATCCACCTCCCGACGATATGCTGCCATGAGTGCGTCCTTGGAGTCCCAAGTGCCAGACACTTGCTGAGCCACAAGGTCCGAATCACCGAAGCACTTAACTCGACTTAGATTCATCTCCTTAGCCATCCGGAGACCATGGAGTAAGGCTTCATACTCAGCTGCATTGTTAGTACAAGGGAACATTAAGCGGAGAACATAACAAAACTTACCACCTCATGGGGAAGTTAATACGACTCCAGCCCCCGAGCCTTCCAACTGCCTGGATCCGTCAAAATGGATGGTCCAATACGTGTGATCTGGCTTTTCTTCAGGTGCTTGCATTTCCGTCCAATCATTGATGAAATCACCAAGTGCTTGAGACTTAACCGCTGTCCGAGGCACATACTTCAAACCGTATGGCCCCAGCTCTATGGCCCACTTTGCAATCCGGCCAGTTGCTTCCCGGTTCTGGATGATATCTCCCAAAGGAGCAGAACTGACCACCGTAATTGGGTGCCCTTGGAAATATTGTTTAAGCTTCCGGCTTGCCATAAAAACTCCATACACCAGCTTCTGCCAATGCGGATACCTTTGCTTGGACTCGATTAGCACCTCGCTGATATATAATAGACCGGTCGTTGAACCGGATGCTCCTTGCCTGTCTCCTTTCGCTCCACCACAATAGCCACGCTGACCACCCGAGCATTGGTAGCAACATATAGCAGCAACAGCTCCTTGTCAATGGGAGCGGCGAGCACCGGCGGATTGGCCAATTGTCGTTTTAAGTCCTCAAATGCTTCATCAGCAGCAGAACTCCAGACAAACTGATCCGTCTTCTTCAACATCTGATACAAAGGGATTGCCTTCTCACCGAGGCGACTGATAAACTGGCTTAACACAGCAATCCGGCCTGCCAGGCGCTGAACATCATTGATGCACTTTGGTTTAGCGAGGGAGGTGATGGCTGTGATCTTCTCTGGATTAGCCTCAATTCCCCTATTGGACACCAAGAAGCCTAATAACTTGCCTGCCGGTACACCAAAGACACACTTGTCCGGATTAAGCATCATCTTGTATGTTCTCAGGTTACCAAAGGTTTCCTTCAAATCATCAATCAGAGTCTCCTTCTCCCTGGACTTAACCATGATATCATCCACGTAAGCATGTACATTACGGCCAATCTGCTTGTGAAGACAATTTTGTACACACCGTTGGTAAGTTGCTTGAGCACTCTTGAGCCCGAAGGGCATAGACACATAACAGAAGGCTCCAAAGGGAGTTATAAATGTCGTCTTCCCCTGGTCCTTAACTGCCATTTTGATCTGATGATAGCCAGAATACGCATCCAAAAAACTTAAACGCTCACAACCCGCCGTAGCATCAATAATTTGATCAATACGGGGAAGGGCAAAAGGGTCTGCTGGACAAGCCTTATTAAGATCTGTGTAATCCACACACATGCGCCAGGTGCCGTTTTTCTTAAGGACCAGCACCGGATTGGCAAGCCACTCAGGGTGAAAAACTTCAACAATAAAGCCAGCTGCTAAGAGCCTGGCTACCTCTTCTCCAATTACCTTGCGTATTTCTTCGTTAAACCGGTGGAGGAACTGTTTCACCGGTTTATATTTAGGACCCACATTAAGTGTGTGCTCAGCGAGTTGCCTCGGTACACCTGGCATGTCAGAGGGCTTCCATGCAAAAATGTCCCGATTCTCACGGATGAACTCGATGAGCGCGCTTTCCTATTTCGGATCCAAGTTGGCACTGATGCTGAACTGTTTGGATGAATCACCAGGTACGAAGTCAACAAGCTTAGTTTCTGCTGCCGATTTGAATTTCAAGGCCGGATCATGCTCCGTAGTTGGCTTCTTCAACGGAGTCATGTCCGCCGGATCAACATTGTCTTTATAGTACTTCAACTCCTCGGTGGCACAAACCGACTCTGCAGAAGCCGCATCTCCTTCCTCGCATTCCAAAGCAATTTTGCGGCTTCCATGAACCGTTATTGTCCCCTTGTGACCCGGCATCTTGAGCTGCAAATACACATAACAGGGTCGAGCCATAAACTTGGCGTAGGCCGGTCGCCCAAATAGGGCATGATATGGACTTTGGATTTTCACCTCTTCAAATGTCAATGTCTCTGACCTGGAATCATGATCATCCCCAAAGGCCACTTCCAGAGCTATCTTACCAACGGGATATGCTGATCTGCCAGGCACTACACCGTGGAATACTGTATTAGACGGTTTGAGATTCTTATCTGCTAGTCCCATACGACGGAAGGTCTCATAGTACAGGATGTTAATGCTGCTCCCTCCATCCATGAGCACCTTGGTGAACTTGTAACCTCCCACCTGAGGCGCCACCACCAAAGCCAACTGACCTGGATTATCGACCTGGGGAGGGTGATCTTCTCTGCTCCATATGATTGGTTGTTCAGACCAACGTAGATAACGGGGTATGGCCGGTTCAACAGAGTTGACCGCCCGCCTCTGAACTTTCCGGTCTCGCTTGTCCAAGCTAGTGGTGAAGACATGGTACTGCCCATTACTCAACTGCTTTGGGTTGCTCTGGTAACCTGACTGTTGCTGCTATTGGTTGTAACCACCCTGATTGTTCTGACTATTTTGACCATTATGTCCGCCCGGACTACCATTGAATCCTGAACCGGAACTTCCTCCACCGTAACCCAGCCCGGATCCTGAGCCACCGCCAGATTCGTGATCATACCGGAAATTATTAGAATTCTTGAACTCCTGCATAATAAAGCAATCCTTCCAAAGGTGGTTTGCTGGCGCCTCCTTCGTCCCATGTCTTGGACAGGGCTGGCTTAGCAGATAGTTTAGGCGGTTTGGGTTAGGGTTGGGTGCTCCATTACGATTTTTCGGTCTACCCTTGCGTCGCTGGCCATTGTCCTGTGCGTTGGTATTAGCCACAAAGTCCACGTTACCATCCGCTTTGCGCTTGCCTCCACCACCATTGTCTGCGCAGTGATGCTGCTGACCTTTGGAGCTGCTGTTCTTCTTCCCTTTCCCTGTCTTGTCATCATCGGATTCGGGATCCTTGGTACTATCAGAATCAGCATATTTCACCAAAGCGGCCATGAGGGTCCCCATGTCGGTGCAATGACGCTTCATCCGTCCCAACTTCAGCTTCAGGGGCCCAAACCGGCAGTTGCCTTCTAGGGTTAATACTGTGGTGTCAGCGTTGATGCGGTCTGAGGAGTGCAACACTTGTGAAACCCGGTGCACCCAATGAGTCGTTGATTCTCCTTCCTCCTGGACGCATGCCACTAAGTCCACTATCAACATAGGCTGTTTACAGGTATCCTTGAAATTGCTGATAAACTGGGCTCGTAATTGGGCCCATGAACTGATAGAATTAGCCAGCAAGCTTTTTAACCAAGTACGGGCCGTTCCTTCAAGCATCATGGTGAAGTACTTCGCACAAGCCGCGTCATCCACATCAAGCATCTCCATGGCCATCTCATAGCTCTCCACCCATGTCTCTGGAGGTTGATCCACCGTGTAATTCGGTACCTTGCGCGGGCCTTTGAAATCCTTGGGCAGGCGCACGTTGCTTAAAGCGGGGATAAGGCAAGGCACCCCCAAAGAACTAGAAATAACACCAGGTTCAGTCAAGGTGGTCGGACGAACCGGCGTGAGCTGCCGAGCCTGATGCTGTGTGGCTAACTCGGCCTCCCTGCGCGCGCGGGCCCGGTCCACCACTTCCTGAGCGTTATCAGCACCACCCGCCGGGTTGTTGTCACGGGGTGCCCCACGTCGTTCATTACTCGACACTGCTGATTCATCCATATGTCTGCTATAGCTCCGGCTTGGACGGGGGGTCGAGTGGATCCGGTCGCGGCTGTACGAGTATGCTTCCTGTTGGGCCAAAGCTGTCCTTAGAAGTTCCTTGACCCGTCGCATCTCTACTGCCTGCGGCGAGTCACCTTCAATTGGAATGGCCTCCAGGCGTGCAGCAGCGGCAACAAGATTGTCCATTGGGTTGGAGTAGTGACCCGGAGGTGTTAAAGCAGCCTGAGGTATAACGGTGTTTTGACGAGGCGGGTCCATCTGACGAGGCTGAACCGGTGCACCGGTCCCAAGGGCTTCTGCCCGGTTTCCCTCCAGCGGATTGCCGGCCCTTGGTCCTAGAGTGTTGAAAAGGTCTCTGGCCTCGAAAACCGAGGGTAAGCGGGATCGGTGCTTCCTCCTCATGACTTCATGTGACGCGCTCTGGTCCAACATAAGCCTGTAGGCCTGTGCGTCTAAAGCGGCCCGCTCTGTGGCCATCCTGATGTCCTCAGCCACCAGATCCGCCTTGGCCTGGGTGATCTATTCCTTTACCTTTGCAATCTCCGCGTTGTGAACGTCCTAATCCGGCGGATTAACTTCCGCCATAAGCACAGCCAACGCATCAAATAGTTCTGATAGAACCTGAGCCGGCGGGCGCACAGGGCCTCCTGCCCCGGCAGCCGTCGCCGCTGCTGAACCGGAGATCGTTGCCGCAGCTGTCGAAGAATGAAGTGCCGCTTGTATTACGGCCATGAATATTCCAACCCGGTTGGGCAGATCAGAGGGGTCCGGAATACTATCGCCATCGGAACAGCTCCCAATCCGGCCATCTTGTAGCTGATAAAGAGATTCGGTTTCTCCGGTCGAAGATTCGTCACCGGAACAAACAACGGTCGCGACGTGAAATTCCAATCCGTCCTCATAACTCCCTCCATGGATGACTCCCACGAAGGCACGCTTCATGGCCGGTTTAACCCGGGCAGATCGCGCACGCCGAGCCGTCTCGACGAGGTCGGTGCAGATGTCCGGCTCAGGGCCCGGTTCGCGATCTTGCCAATGAAAACGTGAATTCTACCAAAGGGGGCCCGGTACCCGTACTCAATTGAGCCGGCCTCGGGGCCCCAGCCTGCATCGTCGATGTAGAGCTTGCCGCGACGACTCTTAGTCATCCGGCCTACAGCGTAGCCCTCGAGTCCTTTAAAGCGGCCCTCCAAGAACTGGAAACCATCGTGCGATGGCCCCACGATGGGCGCCACCTGTCGTGGTTTTGTCATGATAGATGTCCTAGAGAAAGGACTTAGTCGTGGAGCCATCGCGACGGGTTAGCTTGAAGGGGTTAAAGCGAACACAAGGACGCAAGAGAGTTTATACTAGTTCGGCCCCTTCGATGAAGGTAAAAGCCTACGTCTAGTTGTGATGGAATTGATGGGGTTTCGATGACTAGGGAGCAAACAAGCTTCGCCTATGTCTCGAGCTGTTGTCTGTTGTCCTTGAACCGCCGCCGGGTCGTCCCCTTATATACACGGGTGACTCCCGTCGGCTTACGGAGTCCCAATACCGGCTCATAGATGTGTCCGGTTTGGTCTCTACTTATTCCTAACTTACAATATAGGTTAACTACTAACGCCGGTTTACGGCTACAGGCCTTGAACCAACCATGGGCCTTGAGCCCTCCTCTGTCTTCTTGGGCTTTAACATACTTAACTACTGACGAGGTTAACCCGGCCCAGATAGGCCGGTTTACGCCTAGTAGTAATATCCCCAACAGTTGTTGTGGCCAGAGCTTCTGATGCTAGGCAGAGTAAGTAGAGAAGAGGAGAAGCGGACGTTGGATATGTCAGTTTCATTACTTGCAGAGTAGCATAGCACCATATATAGTCATAGTCTAGGTTTGGATCCGAACCAACTACAGGAGCACGTCTTTCTTTTTTCTAAAACTCGGCAACGTCTCTTTACTGGTACACTAGCTTGTTCTGTACGCCTTCCCAAGTCTTTGATTTTCTTTCCCTTTTTTGCGAGGAAGGAAGGAGGAAAAAATTGAGAGTTCCTGGGACTCGAACCCAAGACTCTCGGTTGAAAACCAAGGGTGCTAGTCACTTATGTGGCGAACGTTCCCTGTGAGGAGGACGATAGATGAACACATTTTCCTCGTAGTTTTCTTCCTATATATAAAAAAGTATGCTATTTGGTGTCCGCTTAGTCAACAAACGATTGTGCCAACCTTGACCGTTGGATTGACAATCAATGTCTGTCGTGTTTCTTCAGTCTCTTCTTCCTCGAGCCGCCAAAGCCAAACCAGCGCCGGCGGGACCGCCTGCTCCCGCCTCCCACGGCTGGCTGTGATCTACCCCGGCTCCTGTTCGTTCCTGTCCAAGGCTTCACCATCGTCCTCCGCCTTGGTTCGCTCGCCATGGCGCCGCCCTCCGGTGTTGTCAACATGGTCAACAACCGAGAGGAATAAGGAGATGATTGTACATGGTGAGGACGACAGTAGGGACCCAGCAGCGCGCGCAGTAATTTTGTTTTTTCAGGACGGAGAAGGGTATCAACTGGGTTGTGCGGGACCCATGGCCCGTGTAGCCCGGGCTTTTATTTCATATGTTTAGCACATGACCAGCCCAGTTTGTTTTTTTCCTTTCGGAAAATTGCTAGCCAGCTATTTTATTTTTTGCAGAATAACCAACGTAGGCCTACTTGCTTTTCTATGCCTTGCTGGGCCGGAAATCTTTCAAGATGAGGAGGGATGCATTTTGCCCAGAAAATGGGCTATAAGTAATAAGAAATGGGCTATAAGTAATAATAAATGGGCTGTAAAATGAAAAAATACAGCAAACAGACAATTAATTCCAAAATACTGTTTTCTTTCAGATTTTGATATTTTAAATTTCATTGTTTTTGTGTGGGTAAAATTTCATTGAATTTAAATTAAGGTATATTTAGATTTAAAATTAATTTGAATCTGGCTAGAAATTTTGGGTTGTATGCTGTTTGGGACAGATTTGGAGGCTGACTTGTGGGTCCACTAGGTTGACATGTACTTTGGCTTTGTCAACTTAGTCCACAAACGATTCTAGCAGCAGTGAGCATTGGATGTTAATCCAATGGCCGTGCTGCTTCTTCAATATCTGATCTTCTTGCTCCAGCCGCCCAAACCAGCTCCGGTGGGACTGCCTGCTCTCGCCTCCCGTGGCCGGCTGTGCTGCCGCACAGGCCGCACCGCCCCACCCTACTTCATTGCTGGCCAGGCCATTCCTCTACTCACCCACACCTCCTGTTATTTTCCGGCAACGGCAGCCGTACTAGTAAACCCTCGTACTCCCCACTGCGTGGGCAACCATTGCCGAGTCTTCCCCGACTCCGTGTCGTTCCCTTCATAGGCCTCGCCGTCGTCCACCGCCATGGTGCTCTCGGCGCGGCCTGGTCAACGAACGACATCCATCAGCCGTGGACTGTACGCGCAAAATAATGATTCCTCCACCTGACAGCTGGGACCCACCGGAAGGGCCTCTGTATCTCGCGAAAAAAATGTTCCCCCGCTGACATGTCAGACCCACCAGCTATATCTTCGCACGCAAGGAAGTGCCTCCTTATTACGCACAAAAAAATGAATACCCTCCTGCTAGCTGGGACCCACCATAGTGGGAGGATGACTTGTGGGCCAACAAAGTTGACGGGGACGGAGGGCTTTGTCAACTTAGTCAATATGAACGATTCTAGCTCCAGTGACCGTACGATGTCCATCCAACGGCCGTAGTGCTTCTTCAACCTCTGGTCTTCTTGCTCCAGCCGCCCAAAGCAGTACCGGTCGTGCTGCATGCTCCTGCCTCCCGTGGCTGGCTGTGCTGCCGCGGAGGCCTCATCGCCCCATACTATTCCCACCGCTGGCCAGGCCCTGCGGCGACGGCAGCCTCACACCGCAGCCGAACCAGTGAACCCACGTACTCCTCTCCGCGCGGGCTTCCACTGCCGCATCTTCCCTGGCTCCGTGTCGTCCCCTTCCTAGGCCTCGCCGTCGTCCACCGCCGTGGTGCTCTCCGTGCGGCGTGGTCAACGTGGTCAAGGAATGACTTCCATCGGAAGAGTACTGTACGTGGAGAGGCTGACAGCTGGGTCCACAGCCACAGCCCAGTTTTTTTGTTATTTGCCAAGTAAGTCGCTTTGTCAGGCCTGTTGTGCTGCAAATCTTTCAAGACAATGAGAGCTTTCATTCGGCTGGCCGAGAAAATGGCCCATCAGTAATGAGAAATGGGCTGTACATTTTTAAAACACATCAAACCGGCAATTAGTTTCAAATATCTTTTTTTTTCATTTCAAGATTTTGAATTACATTAATTTTTATGCGTGGAGAATTTGTTGGATTTTATATTGATATACATTTATTTTTAAAATCAGTTTGAATGTGAGTCGAAATTTCGGGATTAAAAACAGTTCGGACCGCACCGAAATATGCAAAATTTCATATAATTTTTTAACCGTGGCCACAATTTGGGTTGTAATGCTAACAAAAAGAATATGGGCTCCAAAAAAACATTAAGAATTAGCAAATGGGCTGAAAATTATTAGAAATAATGGCAGATGGGTTGTATGCTGTTTTCCACAGATTTGAGGCTTTCCTAAAAAAAGGTTGACGCACAAGCAGTGACTATTGGATGTCCATCCAACGGCCGTCGTGCTTCATCAATCTCTGCTCTTCCTGCTCCAGCCGCTCAAACAAGCGCCGGCGGGACTGTCTGCTCCCTCCTCCCCGCGGCCGGTTGTGCTGCCGCGCAGGCCTCACCGCCCCACCGTAATCCCATCGCTGGCCTAGCCATCCCTCTACTCACCCACACCTGCTGTTATTCTCCGGCGACGGCAGACGAACCAGTAAACCCTCGTACAGTCGTACTCCCCTCCACGTGGGAAACAACTGCCGAGTCTTCCCTACCTCCGTGTCGTTCCCTTCCTAGGCCTCGCTGTCGTCCACCGCCCTGGTGCTCTTGGCATGGCCTGGTCAACGTGGTCAACGACCGACATGCATCTGAAGTGGACTATACGTGGAGAGGCCGACAACTGGGTCCAAAACCGCGCGCAAGGAAATGCCTCCTTATTACGCGCAAAATAATGATTCCTCCACCTGACATCAGGGACCCACCGAAAGGGCCTCTGTATTTCGCGAAAAAAACGTTACCGCCGCTGAAAGCTCGGACCCACAAGCTATATCTTCGCACGCAAGGAAGTGCCTCCTTATTACGCACAAAAAAATGAATACTCCCCCTGTTAGCTGGGACCTAGTATAGTGGCAGGCTGACTTGTGGGCCTACTAAGTTGACGGGGACGGAGGGCTTTGTCAACTTAGTCAATATGCACGATTCTAGCTCCAGTGACCGTACGATGTCCATCCAATGGTCGTAGTGCTTCTTCAACCTCTGGTCTCCTTGCTCCAGCCGCCCAAACCAGCGCCGATCGTGCCTCGTGCTCCTGCCTCCCGTGGCCAGCTGCGATGCGATGGAGGCCTCACCGCCCCCTACTACTCCCACCGCTGGCCAGCCATCCCTCTACTCACCCACACCCCCTGTTACTCTGCGGCGACGGCAGCCTCACACCGCAGCGAACCAGTGCCCTCGTACTCCTCTATGCGTGGGCATCCACTGCCGCGTCTTCCCCGGCTCCGTGTCGTCCCCTTCCTAGTCCTCGCCGTCGTCCACCGCCCTGGTGCTCTCGGCGTGGCGTGGTCAACATGGTCAAGGAACGGCTTCCATAGGACATGGACTGTACGTGGAGACGCTGACAGCTGGGTCCACGGCCACAGCAAGCAAGTGCCTCCTTATTACGTGCAAAATAATTATTCCTCCACCTGACAGCGGGGACCCATCGGACGGGCCACCGTATTTCGCCCCCCTGACTGCTGGGACCCACCAGCTACATCTTCGCACGCAAGGAAGTGCCTGACAGTTGGGACCCACCTGGTCGAAGCGTACGTAGCGTTGTCATTCTAGTCACGAACGTGTACGTACATATATACTGGTGGATGTACAGCCACGCACGTGTCGTAGTAGAGGCGGCCAGGGTGCAAGAAAGAAAATACGGCCACGTATATGTACATACGGGCGGGGTCTCGAACGCCTACTCGCGCATACGTACGGTGAGGGCTCGTTGACATGGCTGGGTCGAAACAGAGAAACAGCGTCGTCGTCGTGTTCATGGGGAGGCAACGAAATGCGTCGTGTTCATGGGGAGGCAACGGAATGCGTCGTATTCATCGGGAGGCAACGGAACGCGTGGGAGCCAACCGGCTGGGTCGGAACGGAATGTGTGGTCGTGTTCATCGGGAGGGCTTGGACGGAACAGGCGATGGAAACGAGGCCTGGCGTACCGCACAACGAAGGAAATGGACCTCCTACGTTCGGAACGGGGTCCTGTTGATCGGGAGGGGTCCGGCGTACCGCAAAACAGAGGAAACGGACCTCCTACGGTTGAAACGGGGGTCCTGTTCATCGGGAGGGGTGTGGCGTACCACAAAACGGACCTCCTACGGTCGAAACGGGGGTTCTGTTCATCAGGAGGGGTATGGCGTACCGCAAAATGGGACTCCACCGGATACTGTTCATCTCCACCATCGACCCCCTCCAGCCTCCACGAGCTACTGTTCATCCACCATCGACCTCCTCCAGCCTCCACCTGCGACTGTTCATCCACGGGCTCCTGTTCATCCAGCCTCCACCGCGCGCTACTCCACCGGCTACTGTTCAACCAGCCCTCTCCACGGGCTTCTGTTCAACCACCCCTCCACGGGCTACTGTTCATCCTGCCCTCCACCATCTACTGTTCATCCTGCCCTCCACGGGGTGGTCCTGTTCATCCAGCCTTCCACGGGGTCCTGTTCATCCAGCCCCAACCGGCTCGATCGATCGGGGTCCTGTTCATCCAGAGGCAACACCACGGGGTCCTGTTCATCCACCCCCACCGGGAACTGTTCATCCAACCCCCCTGCAACACTCAGTGTTCATCCAGAGGCAGCATCGATCGGCTTCAGTTAGCAGCAGTAGCGAAGGAATCGCTCGATCGGGTTCAGTTAACAGCCATCGATCGATCGCTCGGGTTCAGTAACGCGTAGCCTGCAGTGCAATCGCTCGAGTTCAATTAGAGCCCAACGCCTCGCTCGGGTTCAGTTAGAGCCAACGCCTCGCATACATGCGCGTACGTGTATGAGAGAAACGCGCATCGCTCGGCCCCCGACCTCCCACCGTAACCGGGAACTCCCCGAAATTTTCCTCGCCCTCGCTTCTACCACAGTTTTTTCCGTCATGGATGGCCTAAAGAATGTCATGCAGCTGCATCTCCAGCCCGCCCAGGACGAAAAGCCCATTTTCTGTCATGATTTTTTGTCATAGAAGTAGGAGCCCACCACATCTATGATGATACCGGGTTTTGTCACAATTATCGTCATAGAAGTGTCATATGTATGACAGAAAAATTCGTTCGGCCCAAAATGTCACGGATGTGTCTTTTTTGTAGTGTTGCTTTTGATATTATAAAAAACTTTCATATAAGTGCATTGAATACTAAGAGAAGTTTGATACTTGATGATTGTTTTGAGATATGGAGATAGTGATATTAAAGTTATGCTAGTTGAGTAGTTGTGAATTTTAGAAATACTTGTGTTGAAGTTTGCAAGTCTCGTAGCATGCACGTATGGTAAACGTTGTGTAACAAATTTGAAACATGAGGTGTTATTTGATTGTCTTCCTTATGAGTGGCGGTCGAGGACGAGCGATGGTCTTTTCCTACCAATCTATCCCCCTAGGAGCATGCGCGTAATACTTGGTTTTTGATGACTTGTAGATTTTTGCAATAAGTATGTGAGTTCTTTATGACTAATGTTGAGTCCATGTATTATACGCACTCTCATCCTTCCATCATTGCTAGCCTCTTCGGTACCGTGCATTGCCCTTTCTCACCTTGAGAGTTGGTGCAAACTTCGCTGGTGCATCCAAACCCCGTGATACAATACGCTCTATCACACATAAACCTCCTTATATCTTCCTGAAAACAGCCACTATACCTACCTATTATGGCATTTCCATAGCCATTCCGAGATATATTGCCATGCAACTTTCCACCATCCCATTTATTATGACACGCATCATCATTGTCATATTGCCTGGCATGGTCATGTAGTTGACATCGTATTTGTGGCAAAGCCACCGTTCATAATTCTTTCATACATGTCACTCATGAGTCATTGCACATCCCGGTACACCGCCGGAGGCATTCATATAGAGTCATATCTTGTTCTAGTATCGACTTGTAATCATTGAGTTGTAAATAAATAGAAGTGTGATGATCATCATTAATAGAGCATTGTCCCATAAAAAAGGAAAAAAGGAAGAAAGGCCAAAAAAGATAAAAAAAGAAGGCCCAAAATAAATAAATAAATAAATAAAAAGGGGCAATGCTACTATCCTTTTTCCACACTTGTGCTTCAAAGTAGCACCATGATCTTTATGATAAAGAATCTCTTGTTTTGTCATTTTCATTTACTAGTGGGAATTTTTTCATTATACAACTTGGCTTGTATATTCCAACAATGGGTCTCCTCAAGTGCCCTAGGTCTTCGTGAGCAAGCAAGTTGGATGCACACCCACTTAGTTTCTTTTGTTGAGCTTTCATACATTTATAGCTCTAGTGCATCTGTTGCATGGCAATCCCTACTCCTTGCATTGACATCAATTGATGGGCATCTCCCTAGCCCATTGATTAGCCATGTCAATGTGAGACTTTCTCCTTTTTTGTCTTCTCCACATAACCCCCTTTCATTATATTCTATTCCACCCATAGTGCTATATCCATGGCTCACGCTCATGTATTGCGTGATTGTTGAAAAAGGTTTGAGATTACTAAAGTATGAAACAATTGCTTGGCTTTTCATCGGGGTTGTGCATGATGAGAGCATTCTTGTGTGACGAAAATGGAGCATGACCAAACTATATGATTTTGTAGGGATGAACTTTCTTTGGCCATGTTATTTTGAGAAGACATGATTGCTTAGTTGGTATGCTTGAAGTATTATTATTTTTATGTCAATATTAACTTTTATATTGAATCTTTCGGATCTGAACATTCATGCCACAATAAAGAAAATTACATTGAGAAATATGTTAGGAAGCATTCCACATCAAAAATTCTGTTTTTATCATTTACCTACTCGAGGACGAGCAGGAATTAAGCTTGGGGATGCTGATACGTCTCCAACGTATCTATAATTTTTGATTGTTCCATGCTATTATATTATATGTTTTGGATGTTTATGGGCTTTATTATACATTTTAATATTATTTTTGGGACTAACCTATTAACCGGAGGCCCAGCCCAAATTGTTGTTTTCTTGCCTATTTCAGTGTTTCGAAGAAAAGGAATATCAAACGGACTCCAAACGGAATGAAACCTTCGGGAGAGTTATTTTTAGAACGGAAGCAATCCAGGAGACTTGGAGTAGACGTCAGGGAAGCTTCGAGGTGGCCACGAGGCAGGGAGGCACGCCTGCCCCCCTGTGCGCGCCCCCCACCCTCATGGGCCCCTTGTGGCTCCCCTGACCGACTTCTTTCACCTATATATGTCCATATACCCTAAAAACATCGGGGAACAGACACTAGTGCAGAACCGGGCAATAGCACCGGTTCGTAAGGCCCTTTAGTGCCGGTTTAGGAACCGGCACTAAAGTTTCGGCACTAAAGGCCCCCCCCCCTTTAGTACCGGTTCAGCACGAACCGGTGCTAAAGGGAAACCACGTGGCACGAGCCAGCTCCGGGGGCCGGGAGCCCTTTAGTACCGGTTGGTAACACCAACCGGTACTAAAATGTTTGGGGGGTTTTTGGTTTTATGATTTCTTTTTCATTTAATTTTGTGTTTTCCATTTTAATTCTTTTTCGTTTGTTGGTATTTTACGGTACTACACATTGTACACGTTATGCATATATATATAAATAGAATTTCTAGTAGAACCAATCATATATATATCATCAATGTCTCACAAACCACCATATTAATTTACACATACACACATGTATAGCTATATACAATTTCTCCTACATATGCATGTTGCCTTCGGAGCCAGTGGCATTAGCCTAATTGGTGCCTTCGGAGCACGATGACAATTGGAAGTGGTTCATGACCTGGTCGATGGGGGCGGTAGCGGGTAATAGTATTCTCCCTTCGGATTTATGACCTGGTCGAGAAAAAATCCCGCTATTTCCTCTTGAAGTGCTTCTACGTGCTCCGTTTGTAGGAGCTTGTCCCGCACCTCTTTGAACTGTTAAGAAGGAGATCAATATGCATGTGTATTAGTTGTGTGACTAGATATCGATAATGGTGTAAAAATTGTGAATAGTGTTCTGACAAGCGTACCCATTCCTGTCTTTGAGATCTGCTCCTTTCGGACGCCATCATGCAAATGTTCTCGCAAACGCAGAATGCACACAGATCAGTCCCCTGCGCCTGCTTCAGGGCCTTTATTACAAGAATGGAATTTAATTTGATCAGATAATAATTAATCAAGCATGATAATTAAAGAGATGGCAGCTAGCTAGCTAGCTAGTACTACTTAATTACTTACCTTGGGTCGAAACCATTTCAGCTGTGGTTTCCATTCGCCTTCTGTGACGCTGATGAACCTTGCCCAAGCCCTGCCCGCCGACAAAGAAAATGAATAAAGGGGTTATTAAATAGTTCATATCATGAAATGACGAACTAAATAGGCCGAGATATATAGTTAATAATGATTGAAATTACCTATTGACTATCCCAAACAAGATGTTATAGTCACTATTTGCTTTGAGTAGCGAGTCCAGTATTTCAACTGTTCCGGCGTCAACTTTAATGATACACAAGATCCAGTGAAATCTGCATGCACACACGTTTAATCTCGAATACATCGTCTCGAATAATAGATATAATCTCGAATACATCGTCTCAAATAATAGATTTACTCTTGAATACATCGTCTCGAATAATATATAATATTGAATAGTACATCACTGGCTAGGCGGTGGACACCCAAAGAGAAGGAACCCTCACAGGATCATAGCTGAAGTGAGATCCCTGAAGAAACTGCCAGGTATTGGAGAACCTGCCACCCTCTAACGCAACCATGTAGCGATGGACGTGCTCGTCCTCCTCCCTGACACGACGACGTACCACCTCCGGCGGGGCCGGCTCCCTCCGCACCGAAACTGGCCCACGCGAACGCCACCAAACGAGATCAGGGTCGACGACGGGACGCGGGGCCGGGTTCCTCATCAAGCGGCGCGCCCCTCCAGGCAGCACCTCCCAGTGCCAGCCCGGCGGAGCCCAGTCCCGAACATGGGTCAGCTGGACGTCGTCGCGGACGTGTCGACGGCGAGGATGCGGGCCGGGCATCGTCGACAACAAATACTATATGCCGCAAAAGTAAAGTAACATTTTTTAAATGATGGATTGTGATGATTTCATATATGCAAATTCTAAATTTTATAACTAAAAATATAAGAAACTAAAAAAACATCGATCATTGTCTAACAATTTGAAATTAATCTAATTCATCTAGCTAGCTAAAACTAACATTTCCAAAATTTCTAACATTTCTATAACATTTGACATTATATATATTATAACTAACATTTGTATATACTATTTGACATTAATCTAATCTAATTAATTAATTCATCTAAAACTTTGTATGAAAAACAGAAAAACGGAAAAAAAAACTAAAAGCTAAAAACAGAAAAATTGTGTGTGTGTGTGCGCGTGTAGTGTGTGTGTGTAGTGTGTGTGTGTGTGTGCATGTAGTGTGTGTGTGCGCGTGCGCGTGTGTGTGCGCTACAGTCGGCGCCGGCGCGCGGTGTGGCTTTGATCGATTGGAGGGAGGAGAGGGGCCGGGGGAGGGGCTCACAGCGCGCGGGGGCAAGGTCGAGGCGACGGCGACGGCGAGGCGAGGTCGATCCAAAGGCGACGGCGACGGCGAAGCGAGGGGATCGGCGACGGGCCAGTGCGGCGACCGAGACGGCGACGGGCCGGTGCGGCGACAGGCCGGCGACGGGGGCGCCGCGGAGTCGACGGGGACGACGCGACGAGGACGGGGGCGTCGCGCAGTCGACGGGGACGGCGCGACAGGGGCGGCGACGGCGCGGGACGGGGCGGCGGCAGAGAGAAGTGGGAGATGAGAAACTGAAAATTTTCGAAGTGTTTCTTATATAGGGGACACCTTTAGTACCGGTTGGAGCCACCAACCGGTACTAAAGGCCTGTTTTGGCCAGGCCAAGCGGCGGGAAGCGACCCCCTTTAGTACCGGTTGGTGGCTCCAACCGGTACTAAAGGCCCCCCCTTTAGTACCGGTTGGTGCCACAAACCGGTACTAAAGGGGGGTGCGCTGCCAGGCGAGGGGCGCAAAGTTTAGTCCCACCTCGCCTAGCAAAGGGCAGCCGCACTGGTTTATAAACCCAGCCGTGGCTGCTCCTTCGAGCTCCTCTCAAATGCAGGCCTTCTGGGCCTACCTGTGATGTGCTGCCCCGTGGGCCTACTGGGCCTTTGCGGGCCTGCATCCTGGCCCAACAACGGGTTGGGTTTCTAGTCATATGCAGGCCGCTCTAGCCTAGTAGGCGGGCTTTTTTTTGCTTTATTTATTTTTGAGTTGTTTTTTTTTGTATTTAGAGTTTCTTTGTGAATATTTTTGCTTTAGGTACAAAAAATTACAAACTTTCTGTTAGTGCCCGTAGTTTTCAAATTTGAATAGTTTAAATTTTGAATTGTTTGAAATTAGTGTGAATCTCTAGTTTGTGAATAACTTAACTTTAAAAATCAGTAAAGGCATGAAAGAATTTGTTTGCACATAAAATTTCTTCGCGTTTCAAATGCCAAAACACATAATTAACTACCCTAACTATTACAGAGATTCCCTTCTGGGTGTGAAACACAGAAGAAAGTGATGATAGCTAGTGAAGCCGATCACATCCCAGATCTTTGGGTGTGAAACTTTTTCTTCACGTGTGTCCCTTTGCACCGTAACCATGGAAAATCTTCATCATTTAACGGGATGCTCGGGTCAATATTCACTGTGAATGGAGCAATTTCATCAAACTTTTCATAATCTTCTGACTTGTCTGTCTTGTCATCCACTCCCACGATGTTTCTCTTCCCAGAAAGAACTATGTGCCGCTTTGGCTCATCGTACGATGCATTCGCTTCCTTATCTTTTCTTTTTCTTGGCTTGGTAGACATGTCCTTCACATAGAAAACATGTGCCACATCATTGGCTAGGACGAATGGTTCATCTGCATACGCAAGATTGTTGAGATCCACTGTTGTCATTCCGTACTGCGGGTCTTCCGTTACCCCGCCTCGTGTCATATTGACCCATTTGCACCGAAACAAAGGGACCTTCAAACCATGTCGATAGTCAAGTTCCCATATGTCCTGTATATAACCATAATATGTTTCCTTTCCCGTCTTGGTTTCTGCATCAAAGCGGACACCACTGTTTTGGTTGGTGCTCTTCTTAGCTTGGGCGATCGTGTAAAATGTATTACCATTTATCTCGTACCCTTTGAAAGTCATTATATTCGAAGATGGTAACTGGGACAGCAAGTACAGGTCATCTTCAATAGAGGTGTCATGCATGGTACGTGCTTGCAACCAGCTGGCAAAACTCCTGGTTTGTTCATGTGTAATCCAGTCATCAGACCGCTCCGGGTGTTTGGAGCGTAGCAAATTCTTGTGTTCATCCATATACGGAGCCACCAAGGCAGAATTCTGTAGAACTGTGTAGTGTGCTTCAGTGAGAGAATGTCCGTCCATACATATTATTTGTTCCCCTCCTAGCGTGCCTTTTCCATCCAGTCTGCCCTTATGCTGCGATTCAGGAACACCAATCGGCTTAAGGTCAGGAATAAAGTCAATACAAAACTCAATGACCTCCTCATTTTGACGGCCCTTGGAGATGCTTCCTTCTGGCCTAGCACGGTTATGAACATATTTCTTTAAGACTCCCATGAACCTCTCAAAGGGGAACATATTGTGTAGAAATACAGGACCCAAAACCTTTATCTCTTCGCATAGGTGAACTAGGACGTGCGTCATGATGTTGAAGAAGGATGGTGGGAACACCAACTCGAAACTGACAAGACATTGCACCAAATCATTCTGTAACCTTGGTATGATTTCTGGATCGATTACCTTCTGAGAGATTGCATTGAGAAATGCACATAGCTTCACAATGGCTAATCGAACGTTTTCCGGTAGAAGCCCCCTCAATGCAACCGGAAGCAGTTGCGTCATAATAACGTGGCAGTCATGAGACTTTAGGTTCTGGAACTTTTTCTCTGCCATGTTTATTATTCCCTTTATATTCGACGAGAAGCCAGACGGTACCTTAATACTGAGCAGGCATTCAAAGAAGATTTCCTTCTCTTCTTTGGTAAGAGCGTAGCTTGCATGACCCTGATGTATGCCGTCTTTTCCGTGCATACATTGCTGGTCCTCCCGTGCCTCAGGTGTATCTTTTGTCTTCCCATACACGCCCAAGAAGCCAAGCAGGGTCACACAAAGATTCTTCGTCACGTGCATCACGTCGATTGCGGAGCGGACCTCGAGGTCTTTCCAATAGGGCAGGTCCCAAAATATAGATTTCTTCTTCCACATGGGTGCGCGTCCGTCAGCGTCATTCAGAACAGGTTGTCCACCAGGACCCTTTCCAAAGACCACCTTCAAATCCTTGACCATATCATGTACATCAGCACCAGTACGGTGGCGAGGCTTCGTCCGGTGATCCGCCTCACCTTTGAAATGCTTGCCTTTCTTTCTTACGGGATGCCTGCTCGGAAGAAATCAACGATGTCCCAAGTACACATTCTTATTAGCCAAATATATACTGTCAGTATCGTCCAAACAGTGCGTGCATGCGCGGTATCCCTTGTTTGTCTGTCCTGAAAGGTTACTGAGAGCAGGCCAATCATTGATGGTCACGAACAGCAACGCATTTAGGTCAAATTCTTCCCCCATGTGCTCATCCCACGCACGTACACCTGTTCCATTCCACAGTTGTAAGAGTTCTTCAACTAATGGCCTTAGGTACACATCAATGTCGTTGCCGGGTTGCTTAGGGCCTTGGATGAGCACTGGCATCATAATGAACTTCCGCTTCATGCACAACCAAGGAGGAAGGTTATACAAACATAGAGTCACAGGCCAGGTGCTATGGTTGCTGCTCTGCTCCCCAAAAGGATTAATGCCATCTGCGCTTAGACCAAACCATACGCTCCTTGCGTCATCTGCAAACTCCTTCCCGTACTTTCTTTCGATTTTTCTTCACTGCGACCCGTCAGCGGGTACTCTCAACTTTTCGTCTTTCTTACGGTCTTCTCTGTGCCATCGCATCGCCTTGGCATGCTCTTTGTTTTGGAACAAACATTTCAACCGTGGTATTATAGGAGCATACCACATCACCTTGGCAGGAATCTTCTTCCTGGGGCGCCGGCCCTCGACATCACCAGGGTCATCGCGGCTGATCTTATAGCGCAATGCACCACATACCGGGCAAGCGTTCAAATCCTCGTACTCACCACGGTAGAGGATGCAATCATTAGGGCATGCATGTATCTTCTGCACCTCTAACCCTAGAGGGCAGACGGCCTTCTTTGCTTCGTACGTACTCTCGGGAAATTCATTGTCCTTTGGAAGCATATCCTTTATCATTACCAGCAACTTTCAAAATCCCTTGTCAGATACACCATTCTCTGCCTTCCATTGCAGCAATTCCAGTGTGGTGCCCAGCTTTTTCTTGTCACCTACGCAATTCGGGTACAACAATTTTTTGTGATCCTCTAACATGCGTTGCAACTTCTTCTTCTCCAAATCACTTGCGCAGTTTCTCTTTGCATCGGCAATGGCCCGACCTAGATCATCAACGGGCTCATCTGATGCCTCTTCTTCAGCTTCTTCCCGCATTGCCGGCTCAGCTTCTTCCCGCATTACCGGCTCAGCTTCTTCCCCCATTATTGTATCATCGTATTCAGGGAACCCATGGCCAGGATAGCTGTCGTCATCCTCTTCTTCTTCATTGTCTTCCATCATAACCCCTCTTTCTCCGTGCTTGGTCCAAACATTATAATGGGGCATGAAACCGGACTTAAACAGGTGGACGTGAATGGTTCTTGACGTAGAGTAATTGTGACCATTCTTACAGCGAGCACATGGACAAGGCACAAAACCATCCGCCCGCTTGTTTGCCTCAGCCGCAAGCAGAAAAGTATGCACGCCCTCAACGAACTGGGGAGAGCATCGGTCATCGTACATCCATTGCCGGCTCATCTTCATTACACAACACCGAATAGACCAAATTAATACAAGTTCATACATAAAGTTCATACAACACTTAAATGCAACAAACAAATAACTCTCTAGCTAAAGCATTTAAATGCAACAACAAATACGATCAAGATCGCAACTAAGGTAACAATGGATCCAACAGCATAATGATACCAAGCCTCACTATCGATGGCATATTTTCTAATCTTTCTAATCTTCAAGCACATTTTCTCCATCTTGATCTTGTGATCATCGACGACATCGGCAACATGCAACTCCAATTCCATCTTCTCCCCCTCAATTCTTTTCAATTTTTCTTTCAAGTACTCGTTTTCTCTTTCAACTAAATTTAACCTCTCCGCAATAGGGTCGGTTGGAATTTCCGGTTCACATACCTCCTAGAAAAAATTTCTATGTCAACTTGATGGGCATAATTTGTCATAAACACGAAATGCAACTAGTTTTAAAAGAGAATATACATACCACATCCGAATCATAACAAGGACGAGGGCCGACGGGGACGGATATCAAAACCATGGCACTATATGTATAACAAACAACGTACGGGTAAGATAATTATACGAGTAACTATATATCCAAATCACACAAACATCAATTTTTATATAAAATTTCATGAACAAGAGGCTCACCACAAGGTGGTGCCGGCGACGGGACGGTGCGGGCGATCGACGGTGGCTATGATGGAGATTTAGAAGGCACTAAGTAAACCACACCTACATATGCAAACTAAGTGTTATTTTTGACCTCAAATTGCATATAAATCAAATACTAGCACATATATATATATATCCTCCCAAATTACTAAACTCACAAATTAATCACTATATAAAGCATTGCAAGAGCTAATCTAGCAATGAGAGATGAAAGGACAAAGTTGCTAACCTTTGTGATCATTTGAATGGATGGGGGCCTTCAAATCTTGACAAATTTTGGGCAAAATGTGTGATGAGCTCGAGAGGAAGAGGGGAAGAACAGAGAGGAGAGGGGAAAGGGGAAGAACAGAGCGAGCTCGGGTGGACGAAGGGTTTATGTAGGACGACCTTTAGTACCGGTTCGTGCCAAGAACCGGTACTAAAGGGGCTGGAGGGGCCCTAGTCTGACAACATCCTGCCACCACTCTCATTAGTACCGGTTCGTGGCACGAACCGGTGCTAAAGGTTCGCCACGAACCGGTACTAATGAAAGCGGCCCGGCTAGCCGTTGGAACCGGCACTAATGTATACATTAGTGCCGGCTCAAATACAAACCGGCACTAATGTGCTTCACGTTTGACCCTTTTTCTACTAGTGAGAATATATCGGGAGTTCCTCCGCCAGAAGCCTCCGTAGCCACTGAAAATCAATCTAGACCCATTTCGGCACCCTACCGGAGGGGGAATCCCTCTCCGGTGGCCATCCTCATCATCCGGTGCTCTCCATGACGAGGAGGGAGTAGTTCTCCCTCGGGGCTGAGGGTATGTACCAGTAGCTATGTGTTTGATCTCTCTCTCTCTCTCTCGTGTTCTTGAGTTGGCACAATCTTGATGTACCGTGATCTTTGCTATTATAGTTGGATCTTATGATGTTTCTCCCCCTCCACTCTCTTGTAATGGATTGAGTTTTCCCTTTGAAGTTATCTTATCGGATTGAGTCTTTAAGGATTTGAGAACACTTGATGTATGTCTTGCATGTGCGTATCTGTGGTGACAATGGGATATCACGTGATCCACTTGATGTATGTTTTGGTGATCAACTTGCGAGTTCTATGACCTCGTGAACTTATGCATAGGGGTTGGCACACGTTTTCATCTTGACTCTCCGGTAGAAACTTTGGGGCGCTCTTTGAAGTTCTTTGTGTTGGTTGAATAGATGAATCTGAGATTGTGTGATGCATATCATATAATCATACCCACGGATACTTGAGGCGACATTGGAGTATCTAGGTGACATTAGGGTTTTGGTTGATTTGTGTCTTAAGGTGTTATTCTAGTACGAACTCTATAATAGATCAAACGGAAAGAATAACTTTGAGGTGGTTTCTTACCCTACCATAATCTCTTCGTTTGTTCTCCGCTATTAGTGACTTTGGAGTGACTCTTTGTTGCATGTTGAGGGATAGTTATATGATCCAATTATGTTATTATTGTTGAGAGGACTTGCACTAGTGAAAGTATGAACCCTAGGCCTTGTTTCCTAGCATTGCAATACCGTTTACGCTCACTTTTATTACTTGTTACCTTGCTGTTTTTATAATTTCAGATTACAAGAACCTATATCTACCATCCATATTGCACTTGTATCACCACCTCTTCGCCGAACTAGTGCACCTATACAATTTACCATTGTATTGGGTGTGTTGGGGACACAAGAGACTCTTTGTTATTTGGTTGCAGGGTTGTTTGAGAGAGACCATCTTCAACCTACTCCTCCCGCGGATTGATAAGCCTTAGGTCATCCACTTGAGGGAAATTTGCTACTATCCTACAAACCTCTGCACTTGGAGGCCCAACAACGTCTACAAGAAGGTTGCGTAGTAGACATCAAAAGCTGCTAATATAATGGGCATCAAGATCTATAGAGATAGATCAAGACGCTTAATTGGACTTTCACAAAGCACATACCTTGATAAAGTTTTGAAGAAGTTCAAAATGGATCAAGTAAAGAAAGGGTTCTTGCCTGTGTTACAAGGTGTGAAGTTGAGTCAGACTCAATGCCTGCCACTGCAGAAGATAGAGAGAAAATGAAAGGTGTTCCCTATGCTTCAGCCATAGGCTCTATAATGTATGCAATGTTGTGTACCAGACCTGATGTGTGCCTTACCATCAGTCTAGCAGGGAGGTACCAAAGTAATCCAGGAGTGGATCACTTGACAACGGTCAAGAATATCCTAAAATACCTGAAAAGGACTAAGGATATGTTTCTCGTATATGGAGGTGACAAAGAGCTTGTCGTAAACGGTTACTTTGATGCAAGCTTTGACACTGATCCGGATGACTCTAAGTCACAAACCGGATACGTGTTTTTATTAAATGGTGGAGCTGTCAGTTGGTGCAGTTCCAAGCAGAGCATCGTGGCGGGATCTACGTGTGAAGCGGAATACATAGCTGCTTCGGAAGCAGCAAATGAAGGAGTCTAGACAAAGGAGTTCATATCCGATCTAGGTGTCATACCTAGTGCATCGGGTCCAATGAAACTCTTTTGTGACAATACTGGTGCAATTGCCTTGGCAAAGGAATCCAGATTTCACAAGAGAACCAAGCACATCAAGAGACGCTTCAATTCCATCCACGATCAAGTCAAGGAGGGAGACATAGAGATTTGCAAGATACATACGGATCTGAATGTTGCAGACCCGTTGACTAAGCCTCTCTCATGAGCAAAACATGATCAGCACCAAGACTCCATGGGTGTTAGAATCATTATAACGTAATCTAGATTATTGACTCTAGTGCAAGTGGGAGACTGAAGGAAATATGCCCTAGAGGCAATAATAAAGTTGTTATTTATATTTCCTTATATCATGATAAATGTTTATTATTCATGCTAGAATTGTATTAACCGGAAACTTAGTACATGTGTGAATACATAGACAAACAGAGTGTCACTAGTTTGCCTCTACTTGACTAGCTCGTTGAATCAATGATGGTTATGTTTCCTAACCATAGACATGAGTTGTCATTTGATTAAGGGGATCACATCATTAGAGAATGGTGTGATTGACTTGACCCATCCGTTAGCTTAGCACGATGATCGTTTAGTTTGTTACTATTGCTTTCTCCATAACTTATACATGTTCCTATGACTATGAGATCATGCAACTCCCGAATACCGGAGGAACACTTTGTGTGCTACCAAACGTCACAATGTAACTGGGTGATTATAAAGGTGCTATACAGGTGTCTCTGATGGTGTTTGTTGAGTTGGCATAGATCGAGATTAGGATTTGTCACTCCGATTGTCGGAGAGGTATCTCTGGGCCCTCTCGGTAATACACATCACTATAAGCCTTGTAAGCATTGTGACTAATGAGTTAGTTGCGGGATGATGTATTATGGAACAAGTAAAGAGACTTGCTGGTAACGAGATTTAACTAGGTATTGAGATACCGACGATCGAATCTCGGGCAAGTAACATACCGATGACAAAGGGAACAACGTATGTTATGCGGTTTGACCAATAAAGATCTTCGTAGAATATGTAGGAGCCAATATGAGAATCCAGGTTCCGCTATTGGTTATTGACCGGAGACATGTCTCGGTCATGTCTCCATAGTTCTCGAACCCATAGGGTCCGCACGCTTAACGTTCGGTGACGATCGGTATTACGAGTTTATGTGTTTTGATGTACCAAAGATAGTTCAGAGTCCCGGATATGATCACGGACATGGCGAGGAGTCTAGAAATGGTTGAGACATAAAGATTGATATATTGGATGACTATATTCGGACACCGGATGAGTTCCGGGGGTCACCGCATATTTATTAGGGTGCCGGAGGGGTTATCGGAACCCCGGGGGAACTAATGGGCCAACATGGGCCATGTGGGAGAGAGAGGAGAGGGCCTAGGGCTCGCCCCCCCCCCTTGGGAGTCCGAATTGGACAAGGAGGGAGTGGCGCCCCCTCTTTCCTCCCTCTCTCCCTCTCCTTCCTTCCCCCTTCCCCTTCCTAGTTGGAATAGGAAAAGGGGAGTCCTACTCCTACTAGGAGGAGGACTCCCCCTCTCCCTTGGCGCGCCTCTAGGTTGGCCGGCCTCCCCCCTTGCTCCTTTATATACGGGGGCAAGGGGGCACCCTAGAACACACCAGTTGATTGTTTCCAGCCGTGTGCGGTGCCCCCTCCACCATAATCCACCTCGGTCATATCGTAGCAGTGCTTAGGCGAAGCCCTGTTCCGGTAGCATCATCATCACCGTCATCACGCCGTCATGCTGGCGAAGCTCTCCCTCGAAGCCCTACTGGATCGTGAGTTCGTGGGACGTCACCGAGCCGAACGTGTGCAGATCGCGAAGGTGACGTACCTTCGGTGCTAGGATCAGTCGATCGTGAAGACGTACGACTACATCAACCGCGTTGTCATAATGCTTCCGCTTACGGTCTATGAGGGTACATAGACAACACTCTTCCCTCTCGTTGCTATGCATCACCATGATCTTGCGTGTGCATAGGAATTTTTTTTGAAATTACTGCGTTCCCCAACAGGGAGGTGGTTGGTGGGGAAAGTGCGGGCTGAAATGTCCCCCCACCAACCGCTTCTGCTTATATGCAGGGCACCACAGCGGCGAGGGGGAAACCCGCGAATACGCTGGTTGGGGCTGAGATTTTGCCGTGCCCCTAAAAATTTTGTGCGGGCCGGGGCGGGATGCTAGGTCTGATCGGGCAGGTTTTTCCGCCCCAACCCGCATTTTGGCAGTTATTTTGCCGGTCGGGGGGGGATGCGGGGTCTGCTAGAGTTGCTCTAACAGTCTCTAGGTCTGGAGCTACATGCGTTCATGAGCGAGTGGGCTCGAGAACGTTTCTGGCGCGTGTGCATTCATTCTTTAGGGATTTTTAGACCCCTACAATCCCCCCAATGGACCAGCCCACTTGGCCTGCTCCCTATGCGTTGCACCGCCTATGGGCTGGCTCACTGGGTTTCTTAGAAGGTGATGACCAGTCCTAAGTTCGTGGGAGGTTAGTATATACCACCTCATCAAAATATACATGATCATAAATAGTTTTCAAGCCCTATCTACAGAAAATATATGTCGTCCTCGTCACCATCGTTGTCGTCATCGCCATCGTTGTTGAGGAGCATACACACCGTCCCCACCACCAAAGACAGAACTAGCAGTAGTGCTTGCCCTGTTGCCCAACTAGCTCCTGAGCTAGAGTACCATGTGAGTATCTGCCATGGCAACAAACCCAAGACCCTGGGCCTTGTTGTCTAGAAGGTGGCTCAGAGCAACCATCAAAGCCTCTTGGCTGGAGCCACCTTGGTCCATGACGACAGTGTAGTGGTCAGAGTGGACATCAATCGATTTTCTCTCCCTTATGGTGGTTGCCACCTCCTTGACGATCCCAGTCATGCTGGTGAGGAAACTGATCTCGTCCTCCATCAAGCTACCCCTCTTCCTCTTCCTATGAAGCATGGTGACGTACTCAAATCCCTTATCAGGACCATCAAGGACGATGCTCTCAGACTCCTGGGTGTATGGGAACTAAGGCATGGGCGAACCAAGGGGGCTTGCCGGTTGCTAGCCCAAAGGAGAAAGTGTGTTACATTTGGTTGTACTTTTGGATGGGTGTGTTGAGGAACTCTGCATCTTTGGGGTGGTCCTAATAAAGAAACACAACATGGTTAGTTGCAGGGAAACAATGATTGACATGCTTAAATAGGGGGACGTGAGCTAACCGCGGTATGGCTTTGGTAGTGCTCTGCCTCTAGAATGATCGAGCAAGTGGTCTGATCCCATGAGGCGCTGCTAAGGTCTCTAAGCTTGGACACTTTTATCCATCTAGATCTTCACTTCCTGAGGTGGTTGTAGACTTGGGTGGAGGTCACCTCCTGACCACAAAACTTGAAAACTCGCTTCGCAATGGTGTTCAAGTGCACCTCCTTGAAGGCCTTGTCAGTCCTAACCCCACTAGATATGAGCTCACCCATATTGATAAGCACCAACATGACATGAACGATAGCCACTTCATGTTGTCCCCCCAACGACCCTTCTTGTCCTTTGCGGTTGTCATTTGTGCGGCGACAACAATAACATTTGGCACAATGAGCACAAATGATATAGGCACGAAAGGAGGACCCATGCCTGAACAATCAATCACATCTGAATCAGGAGGCATCTGGTCCTCAATGGGAGGTTGGAAGTCCTCGACATAGGATGACAGGAGTTGTTTCTCAGACAAGACAATTGTCTGACTAGCCTCTTGCATTTGTGTGGTCATGTCCTACAATCGTAGCACACACATGGACAATACATATAACACACACTACCAAACCATCTATCTCAACACAACACGATATGAGCAGCATACACCAACAAGCTTTCTACCAATTCATCACAACTAGCTACCAATCTATTGTGTTCAACACTATGATACACCCCTAGCATGCTACAAATCCATCACCAATAGCTACCACAACATCACATTCTCACATATCGGCAGTATACAATGCTACAAGATGGTCATAGATCAAACCCTACCACATGCTCTCAGATCAAAACCTACCACATGCTCTCAGATCTAGTTAGAAAAAGTACATCGAAGGGGGTGATTGACTCACACAGGTCATCGTTGCAGCTCGAGGGAGACGCGGAACAGGTCAGAGAAGAGGAGGACATGAGTTGCTGCCACTATGGACCGTCGGCCGGAGAAGAAGCACCGCTTACCTGCTCGTCGGTGCTGATCCACGTTGGAGGGAAAGCTCTAAAGGGGAGAGAATGGTGGCGGGAGTTTCAATGGTGAGGTGAAGGGGGCTATATAGGGTGACCGAATCGGCGGGAAGTAACCCGAAATCCTCCCGCTAATTTTTTGGAGACACGCGCGAGCTTGCACCATCTACGTGATTGCATGACCTCTGTGCCGTGTTCCCCTCCCATGCTTCGACAGAGCCTGGCTCGCTAGAAACTGTCACGGCGCCTAGCGGGAATGGCTATGAGGTGTTGTACAGATCGTCTGATGCAGGACAAACAATGAACCCGAGCAACCAAACAACCCAATTTCTTTCCGCGTTGGCCAGGTTAGGCCTCATGGGGGCAACCAAACACATACACGGTCTTTTTTAGGCATAACACGCCCATAGTCATTCTTAGGAATCTGTGAGAGTAAGTAATTACGGAGTACTTCCTCGGAAGCCCTCCCAAGGGTCACTTTGGGTTGGTTGGGAACGTGCCACTTGGCGCGCTCTCAGCCGCCGCCACGTATCTGTTGGGGAACGCGGTAATTTCAAAAAAAATCCTACGCACACGCAAGATCATGGTGATGCATAGCAACGAGATGGGAGAGTGTCGTCCACATACCCTCGTAGACCGTAAGCGGAAGCGTTATGAGAACGCGGTTGATGTAGTCGTACGTCTTCACGATCCGACCGATCCAAGTACCGAACGTACGGCACCTCCGAGTTCAGCACACGTTCATCTCGGTGACGTCCCACGAACTCCGATCCAGCACAGCTTCGAGGGAGAGTTCCATCAGCACGTCGGCATGATGACGGTGATGATGATGCTACCGACGCAGGGCTTCGCCTAAGCACCGCTACGATATGACCGAGGTGGATTATAGTGGAGGGGGGCACCGCACATGGCTAAAAGATCAACTGATCAACTTGTGTCTTGGGGCCCATTAACTCCCGGGGGTTTCCGGTACCCCCCCCCCCCCCCCCCCGGCACTCCGGTAAAATCCCGATTTCACCCGGAACTATTTCGATGTCCAAATATAGGCTTCCAATATATCAATCTTTATGTCTTGACCATTTCGAGACTCCTTGTCATGTCCGTGATCATATCCAGGACCCTGAACTACCTTTGGTACATCAAAACACATAAACTCATATTACCGATCATCACCGAATTTTAAGCGTGCGGAGCCTACGGGTTTGAGAACTATGTATACATGACCGAGACTCGTCTCCGGTCAATAACCAATAGCGGAACCTGGATGCTCATATTGGATCCTACATATTCTACGAAGATCTTTATCAGTCAAACCGCATAACAACATACATTGTTCCTTTTGTCATCGGTATGTTACTTGCCCGAGATTCGATCGTCGGTATCTCAATACCTAGTTCAATCTCGGTACTGGCAAGTCTCTTTACTCGTTCTGTAATGCTACATCTCGTAACTAACTCATTAGCTACATTGCTTGCAAGGCTTATTGTCATGTGCATTACCGAGAGGGCCTAGAGATACCTCTCCGACAATCGGAGTGACAAATCCTAATCTTAATCTATGCCAACTCAACAAGTACCATTGGAGACACCTGTAGAGCACCTTTATGATCACCCAGTTACGTTGTGACGTTTGGTAGCACACAAAGTGTTCCTTCGGTACTCTAGAGTTGCATAATCTCATAGTCATAGAAACATGTATAAGTCATGAAGAAAGCAATAGCAACAAACTAAACGATCATCATGCTAAGCTAACGGATGGGTCAAGTCAATCACATCATTCTCTAATGATGTGATCTCGTTAATCAAATGACAACTCATGTCTATGGTTAGGAAACATAACCATCATTGATTCAACGAGCTAGTCAAGTAGAGGCAAACTAGTGACATTCTGTTTGTCTATCTATTCACACATGTACTAAGTTTCCGGCTAATACAATTCTAGCATGAATAATAAACATTTATCATGATGTAAGGAAATATAAATAACAACTTTATTGTTGCCTCTAGGGTATATTTCCTTCAGTGTCGTGCTCTAGGCGCTGTCTTCGGATTTTATTTTTATTTTTATTTTCTGTACGCGCTTTCGACTTTTAGATGATTTTTTTTGAGTTGGCTTCCGGTTTTCCCCTCGTTTTCCTTAGCATTTGGGCGAAAAACAATTGCGCGAAAAAATGTATTTTCTTTTTTTTCTACGAGAGGCACAAATTTAATTTTCATGGAGGCACAAATTTGTTTACGCGAGAGGCATGGCCGTGCATCCTCGCAAAAAGGAAAAAGAACCACATCAGGCACGGATTTGCTTATGCGAGAGGCACGACCGTGCCTCTCGCAAAAGGGAAAATAACATTTTTTTTTCTTTTTTCTTTCATGAGTGGCACGGATTTACTTCTCGTGGAGATACGGATTTGCTTCTGCGAGAGGCACGGCCGTGCCTCTCGGAAAAGGAAAAACGTGTATACTTTTTGTTCCTTCCGCGAGAAGTGCCTCTCGAAAAAGAAAAAAAATGTGTTTTTCCTTTCGTGAGAGGCGCGGATTTACTTCTCATGGAGGCATGTATTTGCTTCCGCGAGAGGAACAGTCGTGCCTCTCGGAAAAGAAAAAGATGCGTTTTCGGTCGTACCTCTTGAAAATGGAAAAAATATGCTTCCGGTTTGGTTTTTTCGTCCTTATTTTCGTGCAAAAAAATTTCATCAAAACCTATGAAGATGGGTTCTAGTCTTGACAATCTTGTCGTGAGGAATTCAATGATGAAAACAGCTCGAGATTTGGATGTGCGGTTTGAGATATAAAATGTTTTGAATAAACAAAACTACGAAAAAACTATCAAGTTGCGACAAGCGACGCACATGCAATATGGCACTTGTCGCAATCTGAGATGAGAGTGATCTTTGGAAAGAGTACTCCTTCATTTGTTAGTTATGTCGGGAATCTGCAGCCCAAACAAAGAGGCTAAGGCCCCGCTCGGAAGCAGTCCACGAGCTAGCTTCCAAAAATTGCTTCGAGAAGCCGCACCGTACAGCTACACTTCGAGAAGCTGGCTCCGCGGAGATGAGGATTCGACAGTGCAAATATCGCGGAGACGGTAAGCTGCGCTGGCCCGGCTTCGCAAATATCAGAAGTGAGAGTTTCTCAAAATTACGGTAGCAATGCCACTTCGATGTAACCAGCGAATCGTTTTTCTCGATTCCTCTGCTCTCGCGACCTCCTCTGCTCGTACAGAAACGAACGCCCACCTCCTCCTCTGTTGTAGCAACCCTAGCCGCCGCCGCGCCGTCGCCGGCCGGTCGGCCACCGCGTTGCCGCCCCTCGGATCTACGCCTTGTCCCACAAGTCTCCGTCCATCACCGCTCGCAGCAGCCGCCCAAAGTCCCCATGCTGTTGTCTCCCCATCTGTCGCCACTCCCTCCGTTGGTCGGCGCTGACAGCCGCGTGAAGTAGAGCTCCTAACGGGCCTGGCCGCAAGATCCACGCCAGAGAAGCCATTCCCCCATCTCAAGGTGAGCAGCCACCTCCCCCCTCTTGTAGTACTCTGATTCAGCCTAGCTAGTTCATGCGCTGTCTGTGAACAACCCCAATTTCTTGTGATATGAAACTGATGTGTGCACATTTTTCGTATATGTGTGTAGTGCAGTCTGTAGTGATATAAATTGATTTCAGATCAAATCAATAATTTCCTTATGTTGGTAGTACATGTTCATGCTGGTACTGTTTATTTTCAATATGAACATGCTTTGTTCGGGTGCAGCAGTCATATTTGGCAAGTATTGTGAAAGTTGGGTGATGAAGGCCAAGCCTCGGAAATCTATTTTGAGTGGATTTGGATGGCTTCAAGAGACTATTGCCACACAGGGAGAGACCTACACAATGTTGAGAATGACGGCAAGTGTGTTCTTTGGTCTTCATGACTTGGTACGTAACTATGGTCTAAAAGAAACAAGCTTTGTTAGCACTTATGAGTCTCTTGCTATGTTCTTGTGGACATTGGGAGGTTGTGAATCAAATAGAAGAACTCAAAATCGCTTCAAACATTCAGCGGGTACAATCCATCGTAAATTCCATGAGGTTCTACAATGTGTAGTGAACGTGGCATCTCACTACCTTAAGCCACAAGACCCAAACTTCCACATTGTGTATGATCTAATTAAAAAGGATAGGAGGGCTTATCCCCATCTCAAAGATTGCATTGGTGCAATCGATGGGACTCATATAAGAGCTTCTATTCCTGATGGGCCACCGAAAGTTAGGTACATTGGGAGGACGGGCATGATAACTCAGAATGTGATGGCGATATGTGACTTCGATATGCACTTTACTTATGCTTCAATTGGGAAACCTGGTTCTATGCATGATACAAATGTGTTATACCATGCAATTGAGAAGGACAGACCCTCCTTCACCCATCCACCAAAGGGTGAGCGTTTCTTTTCGTTACAAGTTTACACATGATGTACTCTATCCTCCAACTAACATGTATGTGTCCTGTCAATTTAGGCAAGTATTACCTTGTAGATGCCGGGTATCCTAATAGAGATGGATATCTAGTACCATACAAAGGAGAACAGTATCATGTCCCTGACTTTCAAAGAGGTGCACCTTCAAATACTCCTACGGAGAAGTTCAACAAGATTCACTCCTCCAAACACAATTGCATAGAGAGAACCTTTGGAGTGTGGAAAATGAAATGGCAAATTCTCCTCAAGATGCCAAACTACTCGTTCCAAACACAGATAAAGATTGTTGCAGCTACTATGACATTGCACAACTATGTTCGCTTCCATGACAAAGATGATCTCCACTTTATTTGATGTGAAAGAGATCCAGATTATGTTCCAACAATTACGGATAGATATAAGAAGTATGTTATTCCTTCCAGTGCATCGGATGCTTCCACTTCGGAGGCAAGTGCTCCTAACATGGATAGGTTTAGGAATGAACTAGCTACCGCCATTGCTCTTGGTTGGTGAAATCATGCTCGTGGTGCAATTTGTAGCTCTTATGATTTGCAAACATATGCAAATTTGATTAAGCTTTTGTTGTACGACATATGTCAACAAACCTTGTTGTTCTTGATCTAAAATCTGGTAAAATTAGAAAACTTAAATGTTTTGTATAGTTCTTGGACTTGTACTATCATAAATTGCTCAGTGTACAAATGTAAGAAGTGCTCTCTGTACAAAATAAATCGCAGCAAACAAAGCAGAAAAAAATGTTGTGCTGTCCAAAATCTGGCCTGCACTTCCCCACCGAACTGGGCCTTCAAATAAGGCCCACTGCATGGCCGAGCAGGCCACAGCCTGGTTTCCTGGGCTACCAGCCCTGCCTGTGATAGGAGCCACAGCTAGCGAGCCGAAGGATCGTCGAAATCACTAGTTGAGGAGTACTTGTTGGAAAGATCACTCCAATTCTCTTGGTTACGATAAGTGGCGTATATGCAGTGCGTCACTTGTCGCAACCTGGAAGTTTTTCCTTGTTTCGTAGACCCGTTTATTCAAAACGTTTTATCTCTCAAACCGTGTGTCCAAATCTCGAACCATTTTCACCGTTGGATTTCTCGCGTCGAAATCTTCAAAACTAGATTCCATGTTGATAGGTTTTGATGAACTTTTTTTCACGAAAAAAACTGGACGTAAAAAACTGGACGAAAAAACTGAACCGGGAGCACGGTTTTTTTCCGTTTCCGAAAGAGGCATGCCCGTGCCTCTCACGAAATCACATCCGCACCTCTCATGGAAGCAAAACTGTGACTCCCGCAAAAAAAACGTGTTTTTTTATTTTCGAGGAGGCACGACCGTGACTCTCGCGAAAGCACAATCTTGCCTCTCGCGGAAACAAAACCGTGACTCCCGCGAAAGGAAAAAAATACAGAAAATACGTTTTTTTCGTTTCCGAGAGGCACGGCCCTGACTCTCACGAAAGCACAACCGTACCCCTCGCGGAAGCAAAACCGTGACTCTCGAAAGAAAAAAACAGAAAACGTGTTTTTTTTTCATTTTCAAGAGGCACGACCGTGACTCTCGCTAAAGCACAACCGTGCCTCTCCCGGAAGCAAAAATGTGACTCTCGCGAAAGGAAAAAAACAGAAAATATATTTTTTTCGTTTTCGAAAGGCACGGCCGTGACTCTCGCGAAAGCACAACCGTGCCTCTTGGGGAAGCAAAACCATGACTCTCGTGAAAGAAAAAAAACAAAAAACCATTTTTTCCGTTTTCGAGAGGCACGGTCGTGACTCTCGCTAAAGCACAACCGTGCCTCTCACGAAAGCAAAATCGTGACTGTCACGGAAGAAAAAAACGCGTTTTTTGTGTAATTTTTTTTGTCAAAATATTGTTTTTAATCGAAAAGCTAAGGAAGATCGATGGAAAACCAAAATGTCGGAAAAACCGTTTAAAAAACCGAAAACGCGTTCGAAAAAATTCCAAAAAAAACGCTCAGAGCGCGACACGTGGCGAATGGCTGATAGCGCGTCAAGTGACGCTGATCCTAACTAGCGTTCCCGAGGGCTAGTTAACTAGTTGCTCTCGTGGATCGCTCCTCCTTCGAGAAGCTGGAGCCAGCGATTTTTGGAAGCTGGAGCGCTTTTGAACGGGCCCTAAGTGCGTCACCTTTTCGTCTTGGGCCGGAATTCAGCCCGTGGCAGCCACGTGCTGGTCTGCCGTAGAAATAGCCCAGGCGGCAGCGAAACCGGTTCGCCCGTTGTGTTTTTCCAGTTTGTCGTCCTGCCCACTGCCCCCACCAGTGATTCAGCCAAGTCGAGCGGAGGCGCCGGGCAGCTTAGGGATCGCCGGGAACCGCCGACAGCGGCCGGGGGGTGCGTGGCCGGCGGGGACCGGCGGATGAGTGCCTGCCGGACTCGCAAGGGAAACGGCTTGAGGTAAGGATCGAACGCGATTAGCACATATTTTCTACAGTTATTTAGAGAATTTTGGTTGAGATTTTTTTCCCCCTGTTGCTGAGAATCTGTGTTGGATCTCCACCGACGGCGGTTGTGTAGGCTGGTTGCGTGAATTCTCCATTCGTATGTTCTGAGATTGGACCCGTAACATGAGAATAGTTAGGCAAGCAGTCTTTTTACTAAATATATGTCAGTCGACTGTCCCCAAGATCCCCAAATCAAACCCCAATGTTACATATGGTTTAGTCTTAGCTTGCTAAAATAGACAATATACTGTATACACCGTGTTAGACTAGTTCCAGTTATCTGCAAGACTGCAACTGCATTTTTCTCCTGCCGGCGAGGGCCCTGGCTGATAGAAAAAAAATTGACTATGCATTTCGCAAATAGCTCTACGGTAGTTCAGATGAATCAAGATTAGACTACTGAAACCGGTTTTACAGAGCAGTAATTTGTGTTTCTTTCAGAGGACAAATAACTTATTTTACCAACTTATTTCGCAAGCTACTCCAGATCAGGCTACATCACTCATGACATGAATAAGCCAGTGAACTCTATTTAATAAAATTGACGCGACAATGAGGCCTCTTACTGGTAGATTACCTTGAAAGCGTTTCGATGTATGGTCCTGTGTGGAACCTTTCCCTCATCCCATGGTCAACTCTTCCATTGTAATAGCCTCATTTGCCCTACTAGTTGGAAATTACTTATTCTGATGTAATTTGTCCCCACGGTCATTTCATTCTCTTAAAAGAATGTGCCTTTGTCAGGTCACGGTAGTTTAGACTATTGTTGCCGAGGCACACCCAATTCTTGATTAGTAAGCTGACTTTGTTTTAATCAGAGTGGCCATCACCGAATAGACCAGCTGTAAGTCACTAGCGACAATAGGAGAAAAATAAGGAAGAAGATAGACACGATAGGAAGTGCTCCCTCTGTAAAGAAATGTAAGCATGTTTATATCACTAAAGTAGTGATCTAAACGCTCCTATATTTCTTTATAGGGGTAGCTATTTGAAGCAGAAACCTGATACAGTACAAGATAATGTAGATCAAGGGGATAAAACTTGAACTAAAAGAGGTATGAAGTGGCCTGCAAAAGGCATACAATCACACAAAAGTGTCCATATATAGCACATTCTGATCAGATAGTTGAAACATAAACCAATTCTATAAGAAGACAGATTGTTGGCAAAAAAATCACCACACTCCGAATCAATCTTTTGCACTTCAGAATCACATTCAGATCTTCATTGTGTCGATGACTAGTGTCCCTTCCGCAAAAGTTTCAAAGAGTTTTGTTAGGTAATCCTTGGTCTTTATCTTCCTGTACCGCGCTGGCCTCTTCTTATCCACCAGCTCCGGCACTGGCTCAAGTTCGCTCTCTGGGTCCGCCGTGTAGAACATAACCAACGAGACCCGATCTTGCTCTGCATTGGTCACGGCCCTGTGAACCGGGCTCTTGAAGAACCCATTGCTAAGTATCTGCATGTATCAGGTGTAATAGAGCTCAGCTTAGCTGTTCACAGGGCAAGATCGAACAACTTTTGCAACTTCCTGCACACACGTACCTCCATTGCATCTCCTGTGTTCACAAGTAATGCATTCGGAACTATTGGAACTTTGTACCAAACGCCATTTTTCTCCACCTGGAGCCCACTGACGTTATCGTCAATGAAGACAACTGTTATCACCGTGGCATCAGTGTGGGGCTTCAGGCCTAAGACTTGGTCCGGCTTGGGACAGGGAGGGTAGTAGTTGAATCTCGCATATGTGACGGCATCCTCTTCAATCATTTCGACAAAGTAGTCCTCATGTAAATCGAGCATCTTGGCCAGGTGCCTGAGGACAAGGCTGGCAATCTCCCTGCACCTTACTGTGTACTCGCACAGAATATCTCTGAAGAAAACTGAATGATCAGAATCGTTCAATTGCTACTCATCAGTTGACATTTTTTTAAATCATGCATATCGATCATGGATTCCTGATAAAATTCTAGAAGGTACCTGAAAGAAGGAGGATGCGCGGGCCACATGCTATAGATTCTCCGGGACTCCGGTTCCACTACGAGGTACAACCGGTCACTCCAGTCCAGGGTCTGCTTCTCTGATACGACTATGTCATTCCCGTATCCTTCCATACGGAACTCCTGGCCATCAACCAAGTTTGAGTACTTCTGCTTCTCTTCTTGTGGGAGTTTGTAAAATTCTCTCGTCACTTTCATCACCTCACCAAGAAAACTTGGCTCTATTCCATGTCCAACAGCCTGGAGAAAGATCGGTCACCACTCTTATTCGATTGATAAAAGATAACACAAGGAGTTCATCAGGGCAAGCTTACCAGGAAGAGGCCCCAGTTCTTCAAGGCCGACTGCATCTTATCAACCTCATCAGAGCTGTTACCAGGGGCAGGCAGACGGCTGAGATCGATGATTGGGATCGGATCGGGCATCTCGTAACAGGCCATGTCTGGGCGGTTTTGCTCAGGAACCACATACTGGCTTGGTGGCTCCTGCACGCAAGTCACCAGCTCTTGCACAATCGAGGGTATGTTGACTATCTTTGATGGTTCTTCACAAGCCATGGTTGCTTGCTACTGTTGTTTTGCTTGAGTTCCCTTGTCTCGCTTTGGCAGTTTTATGGGCATAGATCTGCGAAAGCGAATAGTTTGTTTCAAAGCAAATGGGTATCTTGACTTTCAAGCGCGCAGCTGGATCCACTACTAACTCCTTTGTCCACTTCTGTAGACCCAATTTTTATGCGCACAAGTGATTAGTTTAGGATGTAGTCATCACTTTGACCCACACGCCAATTAGTGAGAAGCACAAACCGGTGAAATATATATATTTGCGTGTCTGCGTAGCAAAATACAGAGTAGTGCATGCCACTGCCACCAAATGCCATGTTATCTCTGTCCCCCCACTTGTCTTCTTATATAACTTGTTTTGGCTTATTAGGTTAATTCTTCAGAAAAAAAGAGTAGCCGCCATCTTTCTGATCTTTTTGGTGTTAGTTGCAGTGGTTGGTGGCTGGTCTATTCATCGATAACCATGTGGACTGAGACGGGACTGAGACAAAGACAACTTCATCTTGCTTACTGCAACCTCTTTCTTCAAGAGAGCACAACCACCAAGGAGAGCAAGACCAGGATCAGCAAAGAAACATCCAAGAACTCCAATGGCTGATGAGTCATGGAGGCTGCCGAGTTCAGTGCAGCAACTGGCTGCCAGCACACAGGAGCCACCAAGGCAGTACTTGCTCAGAGAGCAAGAACCGCTTGGTGGGAACCTGGCTGGTACCGAGATGCCGGAGCCCATTCCAACAATCGATCTCGGCCTGCTGTCTGCATCCAACGATGCGGAGGAGGCCGCCAAGCTGCGGTCGGCGCTGCAGACCTGGGGATTCTTCAAGGTGAGATTTCGTTTTCGAGTTTCCTGTTCCTAAGTTGTACTTTGGTCTTTGCATTTTCGGTTCACAGTGTACTTGCTATTTCTGTAACCATGCGTGACCAGGTTTCTAACCATGGAATGGAGACCTCTCTGATGGATTCTGTGATGACCACGTCAAGGGATTTTTTCCGCCTACCGCTCGAAGAGAAGAGAAAGTACAGTAACATAATAGATGGGAAACATTTCCAGATGGAAGGGTATGGAACTGACCAGGTGAAAACGCAAGACCAAAGACTGGACTGGTCCGATCGACTGCATCTTAAAGTGGAGCCAGAGGACGAGAGAAACCTTGCCCTTTGGCCCATACATCCAAAATCTTTCAGGTAATCTGCCAGATACATGTCTTCAAATGGATCTGTCTTAGCTGTCAGTTTTGCAGAATAGAGCTCATTTCCTTATTTATGTCACTAGTGATCTAGCCTGACCTGGAAAAACTTCATAAATAATTACATATGAAAGAAACCATAGTCAGTATACCAGACTTGGCTTAACTGAACTACCCTGGTGGTATTTGCAGGGATGACCTGCATGAGTACACATTGAGGAGCAAGAGAATCAAAGACGACGTCCTTCGGGCAATGGCCAAGCTATTGGAGCTCGATGAAGATTGCCTAGTTAACCAGTTTAGCGACAGGGCTCTCACTTTTGCTAGATTCAATTACTATCCTCCATGTCCAAGACCTGATCTTGTCTTGGGCATCAAGCCTCACTCTGATGTCTATGCTCTTACGGTTCTTCTAATGGACAAAGATGTCGCTGGGCTGCAGTTTCTCAGAGATGGAACGTGGTACAACGTTCCAGCTGTGTCTAACTACACCTTGCTGATCAACGTTGGTGTTACAATGGAGGTAGCCATCTCTGAACCTCAAGTAAATTTCTCCCATATTCGCGTCGATACAGATAAATGTATGTACTCAAGTTTCTCTCCTGCACAGATAATGACCAACGGGATCTTAAAAGGGCCAGTACATAGGGTTGTGACTAATTCTGAGAAAGAGAGGATCTCAGTGGCCGTGTTCTATGGTCTGGATCCTGAAAGAGAGATTGGACCGATAGCTCAGATGTTGACTGAGGACCGACCGGCGCGATACAGGAAAATGAAGGTCAAGGATTTCCTAGCCGCGCACTTTGAGCATTTCTCTCGAGGAGAAAGAGTCGTCGATTCGTTAAGGATACGATCAAGGTGAGTTTGCTTTGGTGCTACAATACCCATGAATAAAGAATTCATGACTTGCCGATTCATTTAGGATATAAACAAGGTGACTTTACTTCTATAAGGCGATGAATGTGGTGAAAATAAAGAATTTGATCCCATTTATGTTGCATTTTGGGTTAATTTGTTCTGTGGTAGATTTGGCTGTATGGACATCTTTGTATTCTCTTAGCTCAAGTGTCTCGTCCCTTTCTCCATAACTTACTTTCACTTTGTTAGGTTTCTTCATGCATGTGCCGGAAAAACTTAAATTCTACAAAGAACAAATTTTAATCACGATTTTCAAGAGAAGGTATTTTTGAATGAAATTGCTGCTCCTGTACACATGGTATACACTATAGGTGTAGCAACAAGAAATTTCATGCATGCATGTTCCCGTGACCCTGAGGCGATGATCATCACCTATGAGAACGAGCACAGACATGGGTAGTCCAAAACACAAATGCAGAAGCGAGGCATTCCAATATTAGAAGAAAATAGATCATCGACTCGATGTCACTAAGCACATCATTTGGTCATTCATTGTTCAGAAAATGGAATGCAAGTGAAAATTATAGAAGAAAGATGCGCATATAGTGGCATGCCGGCGGCAATGCTATTTATGATTTTCAAGTATTAGTGCCATGTTGGCAACAACATCCTGGCAATTCGGTGTGGTCCGCAAATTTCACCTTTTGTATGCTTGACGAGAATTCGGTGTCATTATCTTAGGTGGCCGTGGTTACCACCTTCAGTCAATTTTCACCAGAATTTCTGAAACTAGTCATTTGATTAGGTACTGAAACATGTGTCTGTCTTTTGGTCCAAACATTTCAGTCATTTTAGTTAAGGATATGATCAAGGTGAGTTTGGTATGGTGCTACAATAGCCATGGAATAAAGAATTCGTGACTTGCTGATTCTAGGATATAAACAAGGTGACTTTACTTCTATGAGGCGATGAATCTGGTGAAAATAAAGAATTCGATCCTATTTATGTTGCATTTTGGGTTGCTTTGTTCCATGGTAAATTCGGCTGTATGGACACCTTTGTATTGTCTTAGCTCAAGTGTCTCCTCCCTTTGTTAGGTTTCTTCATGCATGTGCCAGAAAAACTTAAATTATATTCCAGGAAAAAAGTATCACTTGTGAATTTTAATCAGGATTTTCAAGAGAAGGTATTTTTGAATGAAATTGCTGCTCCTGTACAGTGCTATACACTATAGGTGTAGCAACAAGAAATTTCCTGCTTGCGTGTTCCAGTGACCCTGAGGTGATGATCATCACATCACCTACGAGAATGAGCACAGACCTGGGTAGTCCAAGACACAAATGGAGAAGCCAGAGGTTGCCAATATTAGAAGAAAATAGATCATTGACTCAATGTCACTAAGCACGTCATTTGGTCATTCATTGTTCAGAAAATGGAATGCAAGTGAGAATTGTAGCAGAAAGATGCACATATAGTGGCATGCCAGTAGCAATGCTATTTATGATTTTCAAGTGGTAGTGCCATGTTGGCAAAAGCATCTTGGCAATTCTTCAGTGTGGTCCAAAAATGTCACCTTTCGTATGCCTGACGGGAATTCGGTGTCATTATCTAGGTGGCCGTGGTTACCACCTTCAGTCAATTTTCACCAGATTTTCAGAAATTAGTCATTTGATTAGGTACCGAAACAAGTGTCTGTCTTTCGGTCCAAACATTTCAGTCATTTTAGTTGGCACACATGAATCCAAATAAAATTCAGAACAACTGTAGACATTCCTGAAACTTCGGTTGGATTAAGCCAATCTCAAAATTCTGATCCTTTGTTCCAAATGCAGAACAAAAGAAAACGAAAAGTCAATATTAGCGTTGTGGCTCCTGCTCACACTCCTGCTGATTCGAAACTTCACATCCCACTCGGAATTCATGCTTGCACTGAACCTGAATCATGCTCCCATTTGGTTTTTGACTGTGTTGTGGCACGATAGATTCGGTCTCTTATTTCTGGTGGTGTCACCAATCCAGTCATTTTAGTTTTTTGACTGTGTTCCGCTGGGTTCTGACTTTGAGTCGATGGCCAGATGGCGGATAAGAGGATAGTAAAAAACGGCGTCTTGAACCTGCTTTGCTCTGCAACCCTGTGGCTTATTTGGAATCTGATGAATGAACTTTGTTTTCAGGGAAAAGAGTGGCGCGCCATGACTACTCTGGCGCAGTTCTCTCGGATGCTATGGTTTTCTTTAATGAAAATCAGAAGCGGGAAGCCCTTCTTTTATATACTCCCTCCGTTCGGAATTACTTGTCGTAGAAATGGATGTATCTAGATGTATTTTAGTTTTAGATACATCCATATCCGAGACAAGTAATTTCGAACGGGGGAGTATAAAAAAAAGACTACTCTGGCGCAGGTGATGATGCACGTTGAGAGTTCCAGAGATGCTCACTCAAGGTTGCTGGATGAAAACGTGGAGAGTTGCTTGGAGTTGAGCCATGTCGACTTCGATTTCATCACCAGGGTGCTCCTTGGAGGTCTCCAGGAAGAAAAAGCGCTCTTGAAGCAAGCTTTTCTCTGGAGCACATGCGTCGGACAGTGATGTAGGACTATATTTGAGTAGTAGACGACTTCTCTTTCTCCGCTAAATGTTCTGCTCCTTTGCTAGGTGCTGCGTGGTCTTGTCTGGATGTAACGACTGAAAACCTGGATGCCTTTTGGTAGGAAGAGGGGGTAGGAATAGCCCTTGAAATATTTGCAAAACTGGGGTTTGAAACGACTGGATCATATCGAGATGGACCCCTATATCAATCTATATTGGCTACATGTGAAAAAAAATGATATACACGAATTGGTATGTTGAACCTTGTGAGAAACGGGATTTTGTCGGGTAAATGGTACAAAACCATCTGAATAGAATTTTAGATGATTTGATTTAATCCGAACTCATGTGTTGGATGGGCAAAATGAAATGAAGAGAGACAGGGTGAGGCTTGCGGCACCGATCATGGAGATTTGCAGAGCGAAGCAAGAGCGGTGCACTAGGCAACTAGCTAGCACGTGTACTACGACGTATCCACCGCTATCCATCCATCCACATCAGGCCATACTACACTACAGACAGCCACGGCACACAATTCCCCGACGGCTATACCTGCACCGCTCTTGCAGATCTGAATTTATCATCTCGTGACATCGGCTCGTACTACAGAGGATATAAATAGCCTAAAATCTAAAAAGTGCGCGCTTGTTGGGGAGAACGAGTGGCCGCTGTCACTCGCATACGTACATGCATATTTTGTCGTTAGTGCATGTGCCTGCTGGCATTAAATGCTGTTAGACTTGTCACATGTAATGGAATAAACAGATTCACTTTTATTTATTTCGGGTTTTAAATTTTTAAAAAGTCATATCTTTTAAACCACGCGTCGGAATTCAGATCCGTCTTCATCCTTGGATTTCTCGTGACGAGATCTTTGAAACTAGATCCCACATGGGTATATTTCGACGAAATTTTTTTGATGTCAACTTTCTTGCTATATGGTGTAATTTTAGTACTGTATTGTGCAACTTTATTACTATATCGTCCAACTTTTTTCAAAACCAATTTTTTAATATGCATGATTCAACTTCCATGAGGTTGTAATCTAGCAACCATGACAATTTTGATGTGCAACTAGTCTACTGTCCCGATCATGACAATTTTGATGTGTAATGTAATCTAGTTGCACACAAAATAATGTTTAGTTGGCAGGAAGACTAATTACACACATATATGCTTTGCTGACTTGTAACGTAGTCTAGTTGCACGCACATTAATGTTTAGTTGATTTTTAATGTAGTCTAGTTGCACACACATTAATGTTTAGTTGACTTGGAATGTAGTCTAGTTGCACACACATTGATGTTTAGTTGGCAGAAAGACTAGTTGCACACACACATATGATCAGTTGGCTTGTAATGTAGTCCAGTTGCACACACATTGATGTTTAGTTGGCAGGACACTAGTTGCACACATATGTGCAATTGATGTGGCAATGTAGTCTAGTTGCACAAACATTGATGTTTAGTTGGCAGGAAGACTACTTGCACACACATATGCTCAGTTGGTGCGACAATGTAATCTAGTTACACACACATTGATGTTTAGTTGGCAGGAAGACTACTTCATCGAAATATCTCTATGGGGGATCTACTTTTGAAGAGGACGTTGCGAAGATTTCAACGGTGAAAACAGATCTGAATTTCGACACGCGGTTTAAAAGATATGTCTTTTATAATTTTAAAAACAAAAAAATTAATGCACAAAGGATGAATATAAGAACAGTTTTGCTAAAGCACATCTAGATGTGCCATAAGTATTGCACATCTAAGTCCTATATCATTGATCTTACGTTAAGATTCGTGTGGATATTTTCTTTTTCTTTTCTTTTTCCTTTTCATACTTGATTCATTCATTTAGATGTGCAATAAGTATGGCACATCTAGATGTGCTCTAGACATTCCCATATAAGAAATATTAATGCAGCGGTATACAGGCATCCATCACGTGAGAAGAGAATACGTAGGGATAATTAACTAGCAATGTCCTTTTTAATCACAAAAATGATTACGTACACTATTTGAAAAGGAAACAGGCCGCCGAGGAGCGCGCCCAGCCGCCCGCTAGACGCGTCCTATAAATAGCTGCTGTACTCTACTGCATGTTGCCATCGATCATTGACAACAACCATCGACCACAGTGAGGAGGGAAGAATCAGCAATGGCTGACGACCAGCAGTGGAAGATCCCACCCAACGTACAGGAGTTGGCGGCGGCCGGAGCGGAGGAGCCGCCGAGCCGGTACGTGGTCCGCGACCATGACCGTCCCGCCCTCGCCGGCGCTGGCGGCGACGTCACGGACCCTATCCCCCTCGTCGACCTCGGCCGCGTCTCCTCCGGCGACGCCGACGAGGCGGCCAAGCTTCGGTCCGCCCTCCAGACATGGGGCCTCTTCCTGGCAAGAAACCCAGCACCACCTTCCTCTGCATCCTCTGCTTCTTCTTCTTGCACCTTTTTACTTTCATCGTCAGCTAATCGATGGTCTGATCGACGTCCATTAATTTCTGGATTTCTGCAGGCCGTCGGGCACGGGATCGAGCCGGCGCTCCTGGGCGAGATGCTGGCGGTGACGAGGGATTTCTTCAACCTCCCGCTGGAAGAGAAGCAGAAGTACACCAACCTGGTCGGCGACAAGAAAGAGTACAGGATCGAGGGGTACGGCGGCGACATGGTCCTGTCGGAGACGCAGGTCCTGGACTGGTGCGACCGGTTCTACCTCGTCGTGGACCCGCCGGAGTCGCGGCGCCTCCACGACCTCTGGCCGACGCGGCCCCCCTCGTTCCGGGACGTCCTGCACCGGTACTCCGCGCGGTGCAGGGAGCTCGCCGACGCCGTGCTCCGGGAGGCGGCCCGCGCGGCGGGGCTCCCCGACGAGGGGCGCCTTGCCGACATGCTGGACGAGAAGGCCGTGACCTACGTCCGGCTCAACTGCTACCCCCCGTGCCCGCGCCCCGACCAAGTGCTCGGGTTCAGGCCCCACTCCGACGGCGGCGTGCTCACCGTCCTCCTCGCCGAGACCGCCGGGCTCCAGGTGCGCCGTGACGTTGACGGCGGAGGCGGCGGCGAGTGGCACGACGTGCCCGTGGTGCCTGGCGCGCTGGTGGTGAACCTCGGGGACGTGGTGGAGGTGGTGAGTAACGGGGTGCTGAGGAGCCCGGTGCACAGGGTGGTGGCGGGCGCGGAGAGGGGGCGGGTGTCGGTGGCGACGTTCTACACGGTGGACCCGGAGCGGGAGGTGGAGCCGGCGCCGGAGCTGGTGAGCGAGGAGAGGCCCAGGCGGTACGGGAAGACCAAGAAGAGCGGCGACTACGTCAGGGAGCTGCTGGAGAGCTTGGCGCGTGGGGAGCGGGCCATCGACAGGGTGAAGCTCGTCTGATCGAGCAGCTTTGATCCAACGGTTCGCTGCATGCATGCATGCGCGGTGGGCTTATGTGTGTGTGACGCGTGTGCCGTGGAGCATGGTGGCTACACTACTTTACTTTTTCTTAGGGGCACTTACACTTACTTTATGTACGGTAATAAGATACTCCTCCCTTCGAAAACACTCGTCGAATAGATGAATAAAAATAGATGTATTTAGAATTAAAATACGTCTAGATAGGTTAATTTCTTCGATAAGTATTTTCAGACGGAGTGAGTATATGGGTCTGACATTAAGCTAGTAGCCAGTTCAAAAAATACGAGTACCTAAACCCTCAATCCTAAAAGCAAGTACAATAATGGGCTTATATCCCGCTTACATTGCAATTTTGTTTATGTGAAAGAGAGGGACAAGAAAAAGTAAAGGGAGTAGGAGGAAATACACATTAGGAGAGGATCGGTCATTAGTCCCGGTTCGTAAAGGCCTTTAGCCTTCACCCTTTAGCCCCGGTTGACCACGAACCGGGACTAAATCCCTTCCACATGGCCGGTAGCACGCGCCGGGTTTGGGGTCCCGGTTGGTAACATCAACCGGGACTAAAGATTTAGGGGTTTAGGTTTATGGTTTATTTTTTCTTTTAATTTTATGTTTTTCATTTAATTCTTTTTCATTTTAAACATATTTGACGCTACTACATGTTATGCATATATAATAGACTTTCTCGTATAGAACCAATCATATATCATAGAATTTCTCGTACAACCATGCGCGAACACGCACGCACACACACATACACATATATTCTCATACAATTTGCAGATCATTACATGCAGGCATTAGGTGAAATGGCATTCTCCGTCGGGTGCTATGACCTGCTCAAGCAAATATCCCGCAATTTTCTCTTGAAGTGCTCGCATGTGGTTCTGTGGTATGAGCTTATCCCTCATCTCTTGCATCTTTGAAGGAGATCAATATGAATATATTAGTTGTGTGTATATATATTAGATCATGATATGAAAATTGTGATTGATGTTCTGGCAAACATACCCAAAGTTGTCTTCCAGATTTGCTCCTTTCGGACGTTATAATGCGAATGTTCTCGCAAACGTAGTATGCACATAAATTATTTCCCGATACCTGCCTCATGCACTTTACGAGAATAGAATTCAATCAGATACATAATGGTATTGAAACTAGAATTAAAGAGATGCACGGACGTAGCTAGTACTACTTAATTACCATGGGTCACACCCATTTCAGCTTTGGTTCCCATGCACCGAGTTGGTGAACCTTTGTAAAACCCTGCCTAACAAAAAAAGAATAAAAGAGTTATTAATTAATTACTTGATATCAGGAAATGAACTAAAGAGGCCGACATAGTGCGATATTGATTGAAATTACCTGTCGAGTATCAAATGCAGGCTTCTGTATGTTTCAAGGTCTTTACTTAGTGAGTCCAGTACTTCAACTTTTCCCGCGTCAACTCTAATGATTAGCAGGATCCAGTGAAAACTGCGCACACGTTTGTATACGCGGGCATGTATAACTCATCAACTACACTTAACATTGAGTAAGCAAAATAGAATTTATAGTACAAGACAGTAACACTCACCTGAAGTTGTAAGGAAGTACTATTTCTGTTTTGGCATGTAGTTCCTTCAGAAACTGCAACAAGTTTTTCTCTGTGTCGTCTGGGTACTTTTTTAACACATCTTCATAAACGATATTTGGGTCAATGAACCAAATGCCATAGACTCCATCTCGGTTCATTTCAAAATCTTCATTCTGCATAATACCATACAAAAGAGTATAGTGAGGATAATTACGCGCAATGAACGAGCTGAGCTAGACTTAAATTACAGAAAGAAATCACTTACAGACAATACCAATTGACGAGGGATTTCTCGAGTGCGTCTTGATTGAATAACAAAAAAAAGTTCTGGAAAGTCAATCCACAGATCTTTTTCATTAAAGAAATGCTCTGGCTTGACTTTCACCATGAGGCTCTCTCGCCCGACCTTCTCTCAGGTACCAGTCATGCAATCTGCGCATTTGCGTTGATAGAAGTGGGACCTCCTCAGGCCTGACCAGAGGGTTCCCGGGACATATTTCCATAGATCTTTCGGACTCGTGGGAAGGGCCTCGGTGCCTAGGAGTTGTTCAACAGTGATACCGGCCTCTCTAGCCATCTGTCTAACAGCGTCGTCGGTTACCGCCAAATCGGTACTCACCTTGAGCAGGGGGGTCGATTGCACTGCCTGTTCTCCGAGCTGGGGAATAGTTTTCCTGCTTTTATTACTACTTGTAAGGCTCAACTCCTTATCTTTTTGTGCATGATATGACTTGCTAATAGAGCGTTCATAGTCTGATCGCCTTCTCACCACAGCCAGTTTAGCAAGATCCATAAAGTGTTGTATGACTTTATCAGATATTTCCTCCTTTGGCGGCGGGGGCGGTTTCGGTGCAAAATGGGCCTTCACTTCGGCAGCCACATGGGCATTGTTTTCCTCGACAGTCATGTCGTAAGCCAACTTCTTTTTGGCAGGAGGCTTCCTTGGTGCTCTCTTCCGCTTTGGAGTCTGCTCACGCAGCAGAGATCGATATGGCGGACACGCAATGGGCGTCGTCGCGGGGTGGGCTGGAGTCGGCTGACGCGGCGGACTTGGAGGAGGAGTCGGCTTACACGGCAGACTTGGAGGAGGAATCGGTTGACACGACGGACTTGGATTCGGAGTCGGCTGACGCGGCGGACTTGAAGGAGGAGTCGGTGGCCTTGGGAAGACGATGCATTCCGTTATCCATACGCAGAGACCACGCATGACTTCTCCCAATGTCTGCTCCGCTTCACCCCCCCAGGAAAGTCAAGCTCTAGTGAGTCATATGCCGACATCACTTCATCCACCCCGACCCGAGCATAGCCAGCTGGAATCAGATTGCCATGGAAGGTTGCTTTAGGGGGATTTGGTAAAGCATAGCCGACCGCTACCTTCATGGATATGTTCTTCATTTTTATGTGTAGCTCACAAGTTGTCGTCTCTTTGATATCATCCACGGGGTAGCGAGCCAGCAGTGCATCATCGGCCGGACCCCCATGGAACCCACGCTGCTTTTCGGCATAGATGGGATGGTGCTATCCAATGCTGGATCTGCTTGCTGCTGCCGCTGAGACGCCCTTTCCAGGCTAAGTGTGTCGATCTGCTCCTGCTACTGCATGAAAGCGCGTTCCAACTCCGCGTGCTTTGATTGTACCTGTTGAAACCGGTCTGCATCCTGCTTCTTCTTCTTCTCTTCTTCCCGCTTCTTCTTTCTCGCACGGCTTCTGTAAGTGGTGTTCCACTCCGCAAACTCCTCAACCCACGGAACAACGCCTTTGCCTCGTGTTCGTCCCGGGTGTTCAGGATTCTTGAGGGCGCGTGTAAGCTCGTTGTTCTCTCTCTCTCTCGGGCTGGAACCCCCCGTTCGAGCCTCTTCTATTGCAACAAGTAAAGCGTCTGATTCTTCTTTAAGACTTGCCTGCTCAATAACCTCCCATGTGTGTCCAACTTTCCCCCATGCGCATAAAACCAAGTCCTGCACCTGTCGGGCCAACCCAATGTTTTTGGAGTGACCCCTGCATCAATCATCTTTTCCTCAGATTCATCCCACTTAGGCCGGCCAGTCTTGTAGCCACCTAGCCCCAGAACATGGTGAAACTTTTTTTCTCAACATTTATCTTGTTTTTCCTCGACCGTTCCTTAGTTGCTTCCGATTCCTTGAACTCCACAAATAAGTCCCGGTGATCTTTTACCTTCTCGAGTGGTCCACCGAATTCTGGATTCTGCTTTCCTGCTTCGACGTAGCCGGCCCATAATCTTTTCTTGTGGTTGCAGAATTGTGTGCCATCTTCTTGAGAGCACTCTTCTTGACTTTCTCCCGTTCTGCATCTGTGAAATACTCTGGTAGGGTGAAATGCTCTGGTAGGGTGAAATGTGACATGAGCATATCCCAAAGTAGATCTTCTGCTCTTTCGTCGACAAAACTAACTCCTGGATCTTCCTTTGGCTTATTCCATTCTTGAACGGAGATCGGGATTTGGTCCCAGATAATAACTCCGCATTGACGTAAAATTTTCTGTGTTCTTTTTAGGAGCAAGCGGTTCGCAATTTAGTTTGATCTCATCGATGTTGTACTTTATGCCAGCCTGTAACTTTTTGGCTGGGCCTCGTATTGCCCTGCTTGTAGAAGATTTGCTCGATCCGGAGGGCTGAAAGAAGAAAGATTCGTTAATATGCATATATATATATACAAATCAATTAATATATGTAATGATCACCAGAGGCCTTATATATACACACACACATATATATATAATAATATATATACCTCGCCGGTCTTTGTTAATTGAAGAACATTTCCTTCGCCATCATTGTCCCTTCGTCTCTTAGTTCTTCCTCAAATATTCCCTCACCGGAATTGTTCAGATATTATGAGCCGTCATCTTCAGGTTCATTCTCTGGGCTCGGGGAGTGTATGATGTCAAACATGATCTTGTCTTGATCATGGCCATCTCTATATTTGCCGCTATCGTCCATAGCTTAACTAATCCAGAAGAAAGATAAAACAATGCATTCAATAAGCAAAAATTGAATCATAGTAGTTAGCCGCCGAAGAGGTTCGATTTGAGGGGTGATACGTCTCCATCGTATCTAATTTTCCAAACTATGTTGCCCTTGTTTTAGACTCTAATTTGCATGATTTGAATGAAACTAACCCAGACTGATGTTGTTTTCAGCAGAATTGCCATGGTGTTATTTTTGTGCAGAAATCAAAGTTCTCGGATTGACCTGAAAATTTACGGAGAATTTTTGTGGAATATATATAAAATATTGGCGCAAGAAGTTACCAGAGGGGGCCACAAGTCCTGGGGGTGGGCCCACCCCCCCCCCCCCCCGGGGGGGGCGCCCTGCAGGCTTGTGGGCCCTCTAGACCTCCTCCGACCCTAACTCCAACTCTATAAGTACCTATTCACGGAGAAAAAAATCAGAGAGAAGGATTCATCACGTTTTAGAATACGGAGCCACCGCCGCCTCCTATTCTTCATCGGGAGGGCTGATCTGGAGTCCATTGGGGGCTCCAAAGAGGGGGATTCGTCGCCATCATCATCACCAACCTTCATCCATCACCAATTTCATGATGCTCACCGTCATGCATGAGTAATTCCATTATAGGCTTGCTGGACGGTGATGGGTTGGATGAGATTTATCATGTAATCGAGTTAGTTTTGTTAGGGTATGATCCCTAGTATCCACTGTGTTGTGAGATTGATGTTGCTATGACTTTCCTATGCTTAGTGCTTGTCACTAGGGCCCGGGTACCATGATTTCAGATCTGAACCTATTATATTTTCATTAATATATTTGTGTTCTTGATCCTATCTTGCAAGTTGTAGACACCTATTACGAGTTATGATCCGCATACCCCAAGGTGACAATAATTGGGATTCTTTCTGGTGATTACCGTAGTTTGAGGAGTTCATGTATTCACTAAGTGCTAATGCTTTGTTCCGGTTCTCTATTAAAAGGAGGCCTTAATATCTCTTAGTTTCCATTAGGACCCCGCTGCCACGGGAGGATAGGAAAAAAGATGTCATGCAAGTTCTTTTCCATAAGCACGTATTTCTATTTACAGAATACATGCCTACATTATATTGATGAATTGGAGATAGTTCTGTGTCGCCCTAGGTTATCACTGCTACACGATGAATATCATCCAACACAATTATCATTATCGATCCATTGCCTACAAGCTTTTCACATATTGATCTTTGCTAAGTTACTTTTGTTGCCACTGCTGTTACAATCAATACAAAACTGCTATTGTTACTTTTGCCACTGTTACCGTTACTTCCATACTACTTTGCTACTAAATACTTTGCTGCAGATATTAAGTCTTACAGGTATGGTTGAATTGACAACTCAACTGCTAATACTCATGAATATTCTTTGGCTACCTGATACGTCTCCAACGTATCTACAATTTCTGATTGTTCCAAGCTCTTATATTATCATTCTTGGATGTTTTACAATAATTTTATAGCAACTTTATATCATTTTTTGGGACTAACCTGTTGACATAGTGCCCAGTGCCAATTGATGTTTTTTGCTTGTTTTTTACTTCACAGAATATCAGTACCAAAGGGAGCAAAACTTTTTGGAGATTTTTTCTAGACCATAAGACACCTACTGGGACAAAAAAGTACCATAGGGGGCTCCGAGGGGAGCACAACCCACCTGGGCGCGCCTGGGGGCCCAGGCGCGCCCTAATGGGTTGTGCCCACCTTGGCCGCTGATACGTCTCCAATGTATCTATAATTTTTGATTGCTCCATGCTATATTATCTACTGTTTTGGACTATATTGGGCTTTATGTTCCACTTTTATATTATTTTTGGGACTAACCTATTAACCGGAGGCCCAGCCCAGAATTGTTGTTTTTTGCCTATTTCAGTGTTTTGAAGAAACAGAATATCAAACGGAGTCCAAACAGGAAAATCCTTTTTGGAACGTGATTTTCTTCTCGCATAAGACCCAGGAGACTTGGACCCTACTCCAAGAAGTACCGGAGGCGCTCACGAGGGTAGGGGGCGCCCCCCCCCTACAGGGTGCGCCCCCTGCCTCGTGGGCCCCTCGGTGCTCCACCGACGTACTCCTTCCTCCTATATATACCCACGTACCCCCAAACGATCAGAACAGGAGCCAAAAACCTAATTCCACCGCCGCAACTTTCTGTATCCACGAGATCCCATCTTGGGGCCTATTCCGGAGCTCCGCCGGAGAGGGCCGTCATCACGGGGGGCTTCTACATCATCATAGCCCCTCAGATGAAGTGTGAGTAGTTTACCTCAGACCTTCGGGTCCATAGTTAGTAGCTAGATGGCTTCTTCTCTCTTTTTGGATCTTAATACAATGTTCTCCCCCTCTCTTGTGGAGATCTATTCGATGTAATCTTCTTCTTTTGCGGTGTCTTGTTGAGACCGATGAATTGTGGGTTTATGATCAAGTCTATCTATGAACAATATTTGAATCTTCTCTGAATTCTTTTATGTATGATTGGTTATCTTTGCAAGTCTCTTCGAATTATCCGTTTGGTTTGGCCAACTAGATTGGTAGTTCTTGCCATGGGAGAAGTGCTTAGCTTTGGGTTCGATCTTGCGGTGTTCTTTCCCAGTGACAGAAGGGGCAGCAAGACACGTATTGTATCGTTGCCATCGAGGATAACAAGATGGGGTTTATTTCATATTGCATGAATTAATCTTTCTACATCATGTCATCTTGCTTAAAGCGTTACTCTGTTTTTAACTTAATACTCTAGATGCATGCTGGATAGCGGTCGATGAGTGGAGTAATAGTAGTAGATGCAGAATCGTTTCGATCTACTTGTCACGGACGTTATGCCTATATGCATGATCATGCCTAGATATTCTCATAACTATGCTCAATTCTGTCAATTGCTCAACAGTAATTTGTTCACCCACCGTAGAAAACTTATGCTCTCGAGAGAAGCTACTAGTGAAACCTATGGCCCCCAGGTCTATTCTCATCATATCAATCTCCATCACTTTAATCTTGTTTTGTTTTTACTTTGCCTTTTACTTTTCACTTTGCATCTTTATATCAAAAATACCAAAAATATTATCTATCGGATCTCACTTCCGTAAGTGATCGTGAAGGGACTGACAACCCCTACTCGCGTTGGTTGCGTTGAGCTCTTTGTGTTGTGTAGGTAGGAGGGACTTGCGCGTGGCCTCCTACTGGATTGATACCTTGGTTCTCAAAAACTGAGGGAAATACTTACGCTACTCTGCTACATCATCCCTTCCTCTTCAGGGAAAACCAACGCAAGCTCAAGACGTAGCAAGAAGGATTTCTGGCGCCGTTGCCGGGGAGGTTCGCGCAGGTCAAGATTTGACTCCTGACAACGAGCCATTTCTGGCGCCGTTGCCGAGGAGTCTGCGCAAAAAGTCAACATATCAAGTACCCATCATAATCCCTATCTCCCGCATTACATTAGTTGCCATTTGCCTCTCGTTTTCCTGTCCCCCACTTCACCCTTGCCATTTTATTCGCCCTCTCTTTCTCCTTCCTCTTCTCCTTCTCTGTTTGCCTTTTTCTCGCTTGTCTTGTCGTCATGGCTAGTCTTATATCTTCTCCGTTATCTCCCGAGAACGAAGTTCTAAATTTTAAACAAAGGGAGGGAGAAAATCTGAAAGACGCTTGGTATAGAATTTGCAATGCTCAAAACAGAGCTACCAGGAAGCAATCTACTTCAGTTCTTCTTCGTAATTTTTATGTGGGTGCTAGTCCTTGGTATAGATATATCCTTAATACCATTACTGGAGGGAATTTCTTGGGTAGCCATACTTTTGATTCTTATAATGTTATGATAGACTTATTCGGCTCACCGCCTCTTTTGGTTAATGGAACTATGTTAACTTTGGAGCATGTTATGCAAAGGCTTGAAATTATTGAAAACAAAGTTGCTACTATTGAATCAATTGAAAATCTAGATAAAAATATTCATAATCAAATCACTCAATATGGGTCTAAGGTAGGAATGACTTTGAAAAATATGAAGGAGAAGGAACCCATGGTAGATGAGAAAATAAATCTAGATTCCTCTAGAATCGATAAACTTGAGGGTATCATTACCAATTTGGGAACCTATTTTTCTTCCGCAAAGAATACTCCTAGTCCTCCCACTAAAATTTCTGAGCTTATGTATGTTCCTAAGAATAAGGGTGAATCATCTAGTAAGGAAACTACGGATCTTAAATCTATAAGTATTCATCCTGATATTTTTGATTTCATTAAGGAACCATTTGCTACAAATGAATTTTTCGATCTTGTGCCTAAAAGTTTGATAATTACCAAAAAGAAAGAGATCTCTAAGAAAGGTAGATGCCTCATTGAAGAATTGCCTTCCAAAGATGGCAATACCTAGATCTATCCTCGCTTTTATGCCTAGCTAGGGGCGTTAAACGATAGCGCTTGTTGGGAGGCAACCCAATTTTATTTTTTTGTTTTTTGTGTTTTTCTTCTGTTAGAGAATAAATAACCCATCTACCCTCTGTTTGGATGTGGTTTTGTGTTTTGATTAGTGTTTGTGCCAAGCTAGACCTATTGGATCTTCTTGGATGATAGTTATTTGATCTTGCTGTAATTTCCAGAAACTTTGCGTTCAGTGCCCGAATTACTAAAAATCATAAGAACGAGATAAAATACTGATTCAAATTGCTGCTGATCAATAAACAAATTATCTAGGTCGTCTAATTTTGGTAGATTTTTTGGAGTTCCAGAAGTTTGCGTTAGTTACAGATTACTACAGACTGTTCTGTTTTTGACAGATTCTGTTTTTCGTGTGTTGTTTGCTTATTTTGATGAATCTATGGTTAGTAAAATAGTTTATAATCCATATAGAAGTTGGAATAAAGTAGGTTTAACACCAAAGTAGATAAAGAATAAGTTCACTATAGTACCTTGAAGTGGTTTTATGTTTTCTTTCTCTAACGGAGCTCACGAGATTTCTATTGAGTTTTGTGTTGTGAAGTTTTCAAGTTTTTGGTGAGTTCTTTTGATGGATTATGGAACAAGGAGTGGCAAGAGCCTAATCTTGGGGATGCCCATGGCACCCCCAAGATAATCCAAGGACACCAAAAAGTCAAAGATTGGGGATGCCCCGGAAGGCATCCCCTCTTTCGTCCATTTCCATCGGTAATTTACTTGGGGCTATATTTTTATTCACCAACATGATATGTGTTTTGCTTGGAGCGTCTTGTATTATTTGTGTCTTTGTTTGTTAGTATGCTACAATCATACTTGCTGTACACACATTTTGAGAGAGCCATACTTGAATTGAAATTTGATAGAATACTCTATGTGCTTCACTTAAATCTTTTGAGCTATGTAGTTTTGCTCTACGTGCTTCACTTATATCTTTTGAGCGTTATAATTTTGCTCTATGTGCTTCACTTAGATCTTTTCGAGCACGGTGGTGGTTTGTTTTAAAGAAACTATTGATCTCTCATGCTTCACTTAAATTATTTTGAGAGTCTTAATAGCATGGTAATTTGCTTAATATAAATATGCTTAGTGTTCAAGATATGTGAAATTTTCTTTTGAGTGCGTTGAATACTAAGAGAAGATTGAAACATGATAATTGTTTTGAGATATGGAGGTGATAATATTAGAGTTATGCTAGTTTAGTAGTTTTGAATTTAAAGAATACTTGTGTTAAAGTTTGTGATTCCCGTAGCATGCACGTATGGTGAACCGTTATGTGATGAAGTCGGAGCATAATTTATTTATTGATTGTCTTCCTTATGAGTGGCGGTCGGGGACGAGCGATGGTCTTTTCCTACCAATCTATCCCCCTAGGAGCATGCGCGTAATACTTTTCTTTGATAACTTCTAGATTTTTGCAATAAGTATATGAGTTCTTTATGACTAATGTTGAGTCCATGGATTATATGCACTTTTTCCCATCCTTCCACCATTGCTAGCCTCTCTAATACCGCGCACCTTTCACCGGTATCATACACCCACCATATACCTTCCTCAAAACAGCCACCATACCTACCTATCATGGCATTTCCATAGCCATTCCGAGATATATTGCCATGCAACTTTCCACCGTTCCGTTTATTATGACATGCTCCATCATTGTCATATAGCTAGCATGATCATGTAGTTGACATCGTATTTGTGGCAAAGCCACCATTCATAATTCTTTCATACATTTCACTCTTGATTCATTGCATATCCCGGTACACCGCCGGAGGCATTCATATAGAGTCATATTTGTTCTAAGTATCGAGTTGTAATTGTTGAGTTGTAAGAAAAAAAAGTGTGATGATCATCATTTTCTAGAGCATTGTCCCAAGTGAGGAAAGGATGATGGAGACTATGATTCCCCCATAAGTCGGGATGAGACTCCGGACAAAAAAAAGAGGCCATAAAAAAAGAGAAAAGGCCCAAATAAAAAAATGAGAGAAAAAGAGAGAAGGGACAATGTTACTATCCTTTTACCACACTTGTGCTTCAAAGTAGCACCATGATCTTCATGATAGAGAGTCTCTCGGTATGTCACTTTCATATACTAGTGGGAATTTTTAATTATAGAACTTGGCTTGTATATTCCAATGATGGGCTTCCTCAAATTGCCCTAGGTCTTCGTGAGCAAGCGAGTTGGATGCACACCCACTTAGTTTCTTTTGATGAGCTTTCATATACTTATAGCTCTAGTGCATCCGTTGCATGGCAATCCCTACTCACTCACATTGATATCTATTGATGGGACTCTCCTTAGCCCGTTGATACGCCTAGTTGATGTGAGACTATCTTCCCCTCTTTTTGTCTTCTCCACAACCACCCTTCTATTCCACATAGTGCTATGTCCATGGCTCACGCTCATGTATTGCGTGAAGATTGAAATTTTTTTGAAAAAGTTAGAGTATGAAACAATTGCTTGGCTTGTCATCGGGGTTGTGCATGGTTTAAATACTTTGTGTGGTGAAGATAGAGCATATCCAGACTATATGATTTTGTAGGGATAACTTTCTTTGGCCATGTTATTTTGAGAAGACATAATTACTCTTTTAGTATGCTTGAAGTGTTATTATTCTTTATGTCAATATGAAATTTTGTCTTGAATCTTTCTAATCTGAATATCCATACCACAATTAAGAAATTTTGCATTGAAATTATGCCAAGTAGCACTCCGCATCAAAAATTCTCTTTTTATCATTTACCTACTCGAGGACGAGCAAGAATTAAGCTTGGGGATGCCTGATACGTCTCCAACGTATCTATAATTTTTGATTGCTCCATGCTATATTATCTACTGTTTTGGACTATATTGGGCTTTATTTTCCACTTTTATATTATTTTTGGGACTAACCTATTAATCGGAGGCCTAGCCCAGAATTGCTGTTTTTTTGCCTATTTCAGTGTTTCGAAGAAACAGAATATCAAACGGAGTCCAAACAGAAAAATCCTTTTTGGAACGTGATTTTCTTCTCGGATAAGACCCAGGAGACTTGGACCCTACTCCAAGAAGTACCGGAGGCGGTCACGAGGGTAGGGGGCGCGCCCCCCTGCCTCGTGGGCCCCTCGGTGCTTCACCGACGTACTCCTTCCTCCTATATATACCCACGTACCCCCAAACGATCAGAACAGGAGCCAAAAACCTAATTCCACCGCCGCAACTTTCTGTATCCATGAGATCCCATCTTGGGGCCTGTTCCGGAGCTCCGCCGGAGAGGGCCGTCATCACGGAAGGCTTCTACATCATCATAGCCCCTCCGATGAAGTGTGAGTAGTTTACCTCAGACCTTCGGGTCCATAGTTAGTAGCTAGATGGCTTCTTCTCTCTTTTTGGATCTCAATACAATGTTCTCCCCCTCTCTTGTGGAGATCTATTCGTTGTAATCTTCTTCTTTTGCGGTGTGTTTGTTGAGACCGATGAATTGTGGGTTTATGATCAAGTCTATCTATGAACAATAGTTGAATCTTCTCTGAATTCTTTTATGTATGATTGGTTATCTTTGCAAGTCTCTTCGAATTATCCGTTTGGTTTGGCCAACTAGATTGGTAGTTCTTGCCATGGGAGAAGTGCTTAGCTTTGGGTTCGATCTTGCGGTGTTCTTTCCCAGTGACAGAAGGGGCAGCAAGACACGTATTGTATCGTTGCCATCGAGGATAACAAGATGGGGTTTATTTTATATTGCATGAATTTATCTCTCTACATCATGTCATCTTGCTTAAAGCGTTACTCTGTTTTTAACTTAATACTCTAGATGCATGCTGGATAGCGGTCGATGAGTGGAGTAATAGTAGTAGATGCAGAATCGTTTCGATCTACTTGTCACGGACGTGATGCCTATATACATGATCATGCCTAGATATTCTCATAAATATGCTCAATTCTGTCAATTGCTCAACAGTAATTTGTTCACCCACCGTAGAAAACTTATGCTCTCGAGAGAAGCCACTAGTGAAACCTATGGCCCCCGGGTCTATTCTCATCATATCAATCTCCATCACTTTAATCTTGTTTTGTTTTTACTTTGCCTTTTACTTTTCACTTTGCATCTTTATATCAAAAATACCAAAAATATTATCTATCGGATCTCACTTCTGTAAGTGAACGTGAAGGGATTGACAACCCCTAATCGCGTTGGTTGCGTTGAGCTCTTTGTGTTGTGTAGGTACGAGGGACTTGCGTGTGGCCTCCTACTGGATTGATACCTTGGTTCTCAAAAACCGAGGGAAATACTTACGCTACTCTGCTGCATCATCCCTTCCTCTTCGGGGAAAACCAACGCAAGCTCAAGACGTAGCAGCCGCCTCCCGCACCTCCTCTTTGCTTTATAAATACCTGCAAAATCCAAAAACCCTAAGGGAGTCGACGAAACACAATTCCAGTCGCCGCAAGTTCCAAAACCACTAGATCCAATCTAGAAACCATCACGGAGGGGTTCGTCATCCTCATTGGTGCCTCTCCGATGATGCGTGAGTAGTTCATTGTAGACCTACGGGTCCGTATGCAGTAGCTAGATGGATTCTTCTCTCTTTTTGATTCTCAATGCAATGGTCTCTTGGAGATCTATTTGATGTAACTCTTTTGCGTTGTGTTTGTTGGGACCGATGAACTTTGGGTTTATGATCAGATCTATTTTATCCATGAAAGTTATTTGAGTTTTGATCTCTTATATGCATGATTGCTTATAGCCTCGTATTTCTTCTTCGAATCTTTGGTTTAGTTACGCTGACTAGATTGATTTTTCTTGCCATAGGAAGAGGTGCTTTGTGATGGGTTCAATTGTGCGGTGTTCTTTCCCAGTGAAAGAAGGGGCAACAAGACACGTATTGATCATTGCTATTAAGGATAACAAGATGGGGTCTATTCCTACATGAATAGATCTTGTCTACATCATGTCATCGTTCTTATTGCATTACTCCGTTTCTCCATGAACTTAATACACTAGATGCATGCTGGATAGCGGTCGATGTGTGGAGTAATAGTTGTAGATGCAAGCAGGAGTCGGTCTACTAATCTTGGACATGATGCCTATATAATAATCATTGCCTGTATATCGTCATAATTATTTGAGATTCTATCAATTGCCCAACAGTAATTTGTTTACCCACCGTATGCTATTTTCTCGAGAGAAGCCACTAATGAAATCTACGGCCCCGGGTCTATTCATTATCATATTTGCTTTGAGATAAATTTTTATTTGCTTTTGTTTTCAGATCTATTATTCTAAAAACCCAAAAATACCTTGCTACACTTTTTATTTATTTATTTTGTTTTATCGCGAGATCTATTTATCCAAAATCATACAAACCAATCTATCTTTTACCCGAGAGGGATTGACAACCCCTCTCACGCATTGGGTTGCAAGTATTTGTTCTTTGTGTGTAGGTACCGTTTACATAGTGTTGCTTGGTTATCCTACGGTTCGATAACCTTGCTTTCCTAACGGAGGGAAATACCTACCGTAGCTATGCTGCATCATCCCTTCCTCTTCAGTGAAATACTGACGCGGACACGAGCCATCGCTCCCCTTGTGTCAAACCAATAAATTTGGGTTGAATACTCTACCCTTGAAAACTGTCGGAGTCCCCAATACTTGTGGGTTATCAAGACCTTTTTCTGGCACCGTTGCCAGGGAGCATAACTCTATTTGTCGAGTCACTTGGGATTTATATCTATTGATCACTATGAGGAATTTGAAAGATACCAAAAACAAGATTCCCCCCCCCCTACTACGAGGGGAGGTAAGGAACTGCCATCTAGCTATGCACTTGATTCACCTTCCGTTTTGAGTAAGCTTGCGACACCTACACCTGCTATTAATTGTGATATGTCGCAAGTAATTGATGATGCTACTTTTGCTATGAATAATGCTTATGATGATACTAGTACGGTAGTACCTTGCTTGATAAGACCGTGCCACTAGGTGAATTTCTTGATGAACAACTTGCTAGAGCTAAAGATATTGAGAATGTTGAAACTGGTGATATTTCTAAAACTGATGAAATTATTGAAACTGAACACTTTGAAACACCTGTTAGACCTAGCTCTCCTAGATATGAACTTCCTGTTTTACTTGAGGGTTATCTTATGGATGGATAGGTAGCTAGGGACTTTATTGCTTGTAAAGATAGAGAGGATCTTAAGAAACTACTAGTCAGGTTGAAAGAAAAATCTTTGAATGCTAGAATGCAATATGATCCTAAGTTTTCTACTTCACCTATCTTTGTTACTGATAAGGATTATGAATTCTCTATCGATCCTGGGTTAATTACTTTGGTTGAATCTGATCATTTCCATGGTTATGAATCTGAAACTCTTGTATCACATCTTACTAAACTGAATGATATAGCCACCCTATTTGCTCATGAGGAAAAAATTTGCTATTACTATATTCTTAAGTTGTTTCCTTTCTCATTAAAGGGTGATGCTAAGATATAGTTTAATTCTCTTTCTCCTGGTTGTGTGCGTAGTCCCTGGGATATGATTTACTATTTCTCTAGAAAATATTTTCCTACTCTACAGGAAATATTTAACTTTGTGCAAATTAAAGGAGAGAGTCTCCCACAAGCTTGGGGGAGGTTTCTCCAATTACTTAATGCTTTGCCTGATCATCCTCTCAAGAAAAAATGAAATACGTGATATCTTTTATAATGGACTAAGCGATGCTTCTAGGGACCACCTAGATAGTTGTGTTGGTTGTGTTTTCAGGGAACGAACTATTGAACAAGTTGAAGAATTATTGAACGATATATTGAGTAATGATAATGATTGGACTCTTCCTGAACCACCTCCTAAGCCAACTCCGAAGAAGAGGGGCATCATATTTCTCGGTCCTGAAGATATGCAAGAGGCAAATAAATCTATGAAAGAAAAATGTATTAAAGCTAAAGATGTTAAGAATTTACCACCTATTGAAGAAATACACGGTCTCAATACCCCAATAGAGGTAGTAGAGGTAAATTCTCACTATAGATTTGATGAAGGTGATATTCCTTATAATAGATCTGCTAGTCAATGCTTGGATGAATTTGATAACTTTATTGTTAAATAAGAAAACTTTAATGCATATGTTAGTAGACAATTGAAACAAAATGCTTTTATGCTTGAACACTTGGGTGATTATATGTGTAGAACTGTTAATAATCTCAAGATTGTTAGTAAACATGCTTCTATGGTAAAAATTCAAGTAGAACAAGTTCTCAAGGCACAAAATTCTTTGCTTAATGAGATGAATAATAAGGTGAATGATCCTGTTGTTAGAGTTGTGACTAGAGGTGGTAAAATGACTCAGGAACCTTTGTATCCTGAAGGGCATCCTAAGCGAATTGAGAAAGTTTCTCAGAGAATTAATACTGATGCACCTAGTCCACATAAAAAGAAAAAGAAAGATGATAGGACTTTGCATGCTTCTACTGAACCTACTGTAGACACACCTGAGAACCCAAATGGTATTTTTGTTTCTGATGCTGAAACACAATCTAGTGATGAACATGAACCTAGTAATAATGATAATGATGATGTTCATATTGATGCTCAACCTAGTAATGGTAATGATGTGGAGATAGAACCTGCTGTTGATCTTGATAACCTACAACCTAAGAATAAAAGGTATGATAAGAGAGACTTCATTGCTAGGAAACATGGTAAAGAAAGAGAGCCATGGGTTCAGAAACCCATGCCCTTTCCTCCTAAACCATCCAAGAAAGAGGATGATGAAGAATTTGAGCGCTTTGTTGAAATGCTTAGACCTGTCTTTTTGTGTGTGCGTTTGACTAATATTCTGAAAATGTCTCCTTATGCTAAGTATATGAAAGATATTGTTACACATAAAAGAAAGATTCCAGAAGCTGAAATTTCCACCATGCTTGCTAATTATACATTTAAGGGTGGAATACGAAATAAACTAGGAGATGTAGAAATACCAACTATGAAGGAAATATACCCTAGAGGCAATAATAAAGTTATTATTTATTTCCTTATTTCATGATAAATGTTTATTATTCATGCTAGAATTGTATTAACCGGAAACTTAGTACATGTGTGAATACATAGACAAAACAAAGTGTCCCTAGTATGCCTCTACTTGACTAGCTCATTTATCAAAGATGGTTATGTTTCCTAACCATAGACAAGTGTTGTCCTTTGATGAACGGGATCACATCATTAGGAGAATGATGTGATGGACAAGACCCATTCGTTAGCTTAGCATTATGATCATTACAGTTTCATTGCTACTGCTTTCTTCATGACTTATACATGTTCCTCAGACTATGAGATTATGCAACTCCCGAATACCGGAGGAGCACCTTGTGTGCTATCAAATGTCACAACGTAACTGGGTGATTATAAAGATGCTCTACAGGTGTCTCCGATGGTGTTTGTTGAGTTGGCATAGATCGATATTAGGATTTGTCACTCCGTGTATTAGAGAGGTATCTCTGGGCCCTCTCGGTAATGCACATCATTATAAGCCTTGCAAGCATTGTGATTAATGAGTTAGTTGCGGGATGATGCATTACGGAACGAGTAAAGAGACTTGCCGGTAATGAGATTGAACTAGGTATGAGGATACCGACGATCGAATCTCGGGCAAGTAACATGCCGATGAAAAAGGGAACAACGTATGTTGTTATGCGGTTTGACCGATAAAGATCTTCGTAGAATATGTAGGAGCCAATATGAGCATCCAGGTTCCGCTATTGGTTATTGACCGGAGATGTGTCTCGGTCATGTCTACATAGTTCTCGAACCCGTAGGGTCGACACGCTTAACGTTCGATGACGATTTGTATTATGAGTTATGTGATTTGATGACCGAAGTTTGTTCGGATTCCAGAATGAGATCAGGGACATGACGAGGAGTCTCGAAATGGTCGAGAGGTAAAGATCGATATATTGGAAGGCTATATTCGAACATCAGAAAGGTTCCGAGTGATTCAGGTATTTTTCGGAGTACCGGAGAGTTACGGGAATTCACCGGGAGAAGTATTGGGCCTTATTGGGCCATACAGGAATAGAGGAGGCAGGTCAAAGGGAAGGAGACGTGCGCCCCCATGGGTCCGAATTGGACTAGCGGAAAGGGGGCAGCGCCCCCCCCCCTTTCCCTTTCCTACTCCCTCTCTCTTTCCCTCTTTCTTCTCTCCTACTCCGGAAAGGAAAAGGGGAATCCTACTAGGACTTGGGAGACCTAGTAGGACTCCCCACACTTGGCGCGCGCCCTCTAGGGTCGGCGTCCTCCTCCTCCCTCCTTTATATACGTGGGCAGGGGACACCCCAAAGACACAACAACCAATCTCTTAGTCGTGTGCGGTGCCCCCCTCCACAGTTACACACCTCGGTCATATCGTTGTAGTGCTTAGGCAAAGCCATGTGCCGGTAACTTCGTCATCACCGTCACCACGCCGTCGTGCTGACGGAACTCTCCCTCGGCCTCAACTGGATCAAGAGTACGAGGGATGACACCGAGCTGAACGTGTGCAGATCGCGGAGGTGCCATATCTTCGGTGCTAGGATCGATCGGATCATGAAGACGTACGACTACATCAACAACGTTGTCATAACACTTCCGTTTTCGTTCTACGAGGGTATGTGGACAACACTCTTCCCTCTCGTTGCTATGCATCACCTAGATAGATCTTGCGTGTGCGTAGGAAAATTTTGAAATTACTACGTTCTCCAACAGTGGCATCCGAGTCAGGTTTATGCGTAGATGTTATATGCACGAGTGGAACACAAAGGAGTTGTGGGTGTGGGTATATACATATTGCTTGCCGTCAGTAGTTGATTCTTTCTTCGGCGGTATTGTTGGATGAAGCGGCCCAGACCGATATTACGCGTACGCTTACGCGAGACTGGTTCTACTGCCGTGCTTCGCACACAGGTGGCTCGTGAGTGTCTGTTTCTCCAACTTTAGTTGAATCGGTTTCAATGAACAGGGTTCTTTCTGAAGATTAAAAAGCAATCACTATACTACGTAGTGGTTTTTGATGCGTATGTAAGAACGGTTCTTGCTCAGCCCATAGCAGCCACGTAAAACTTGTAACAACAAAGTAGAGGATGTCTAACTTGTTTTTGCAGGGCATGTTGTGATGTGATATGGTCAAGACATGATGCTAAAATTCTATTGGATGAGATGATCATGTTTTGTAACACAGTTATCGGCAACTGGCAGGAGCCATATGGTTGTCGCTTTATTGTATGAAATGCAATCGCCATGTAATTGCTTTACTTTATCACTAGGCGGTAGCAATAGTCGTAGAAGCAATAGTTGGCGAGACGACACCGATCATTCGATGGAGATCAAGGTGTCAAGTCGGTGACAATGGTGATCATGACGATGCTTTTTGGAGATGGAGATCAAAGGCACAAGATGATGATGGCCATATCATATCACTTATATTGATTGCATATGATGTTTATCCTTTATGCATATTATTTTGCTTAGTTTGACGGTAGCATTATAAGATGATCTCTCACTAAATTTCAAGGTATAAGTGTTCTCCCTAAGTATGCACCGTTTCTACGGTTCGTCGTGCCGAGACACCACGTGATGATCGGGAGTGATAAGTGCTACCTCTTGAGCTTGTGTTGGATTTCCCCGAAGAGGAAGGTATGATGCAGCAGAGTAGCATAAGTATTTCCCTCAGTTTTTGAGAACCAAGGTATCAATCCAGTGGGAGGCCACGCTCAAGTCCCTCGTACCTGCACAAAACGATAGCTACTCGCAACCAACGCGATTCGGGGTTGTCAATCCCTTCACAGTTACTTACGAGAGTGAGATCTGATAGATATAATATTTTTGGTATTTTTGGTATAGAGATGCAAAGTAAAAAGTAAAAGGCAAAGTAAAAAAGCAAATCAAGATTAAAGTGATGGAGATTGATATGATGAGAATAGACCCGGGAGCCATAGGTTTCACTAGTGACTTCTCTCAAGAGCATAAGTATTCTACAATGGGTGAACAAATTACTATTGAGCAATTGACAGAATTGAGCATAGTTATGAGAATATCTAGGCATGATGATGTATATAGGCATCATGTCCGTGACAAGTAGACCGAAACGATTCTGCATCTACTACTATTACTCCACTCATCGACCGCTATCCAGCATGCATCTAGAGTATTAAGTTAAAAACAGAGTAATGCTTTAATCAAGATGACATGATGTAGAGAGATAAATTCATGCAATATGAAATAAACATCATCTTGTTATCCTCGATGGCAATGATGCAATACGTGCCTTGCTGCCCCTTCTGTCACTGGGAAAGGACACCGCAAGATCAAACCCAAAGCTAAGCACTTCTCCCATGGCAAGAACTACCAATCTAGTTGGCCAAACCAAACGAATAATTCGAAGAGACTTGCAAAGATAACCAATCATACATAAAAGAATTTAGAGAAGATTCAAATATTATTCATAGATAGACTTGATCATAAACCCACAATTCATCGGTCTCAACAAACACACCGCAAAAAGAAGATTACATCGAATAGATATCCACAAGAGAGGGGGAAAACTTTGTATTGAGATCCAAAAAGAGAGAATAAGCCATCTAGCTACTAACTATGGACCCGAAGGTCTGAGGTAAACTACTCACACTTCATCGGAGAGGCTATGATGATGTAGAAGCCCTTCGTGATGACGGCCCTCTCCGACGGAGCTCTGGAACAGGCTCCAAGATGGGATCTCGTGGATACAGAAAGTTGCGGCGGTGGAATTAGGTTTGTGGCTCCCGTTCTGATCGTTTGGGGGTACGTAGGTATATATAGGAGGAAGGAGTGCGTCGGTGGAGCACCGAGGGGCCCACGAGGTAGGGGGCGCGCCCTAGGAAGGTGGGCACGCCCCCCACCCTTGTGACCGCCTCTTTGACTCCTTGGAGTAGGGTCCAAGTCTCCTGGATCACGTTCGGTGAGAAAATCACGTTCCCGAAGGTTTTATTCCGTTTGGACTCCGTTTGATATTCTGTTTCTCCGAAATACTGAAATAGGCAAAAAACAGCAATTCTGGGTTGGGCCTCCGGTTAATAGGTTAGTCCCAAAAATAATATAAAAGTGGAAAATAAAGCCCAATATAGTCCAAAACAGTAGATAATATAGCATGGAGCAATCAAAAATTATAGATACGTTGGAGACGTATCAATAAGCTCTACGTTCACATACAACGGGTGCAAGCCAGTTTTGCACACGCAGAATACTTGGGTTAAACTTGATGAGCCTAGCATATGTAGATATGGCCTCGGAACACTGAGACTGAAAGGTCGAGCATGAATCATATAGTAGATATGATCAACATAGTGATGTTCACCATTGAAAACTACTCCATCTCACGTGATGATCAGACATGGTTTAGTTGATATGGATCACGTGATCACTTAGATGATTAGAGAGATGTCTATCTAAGTGGGAGTTCTTAAGTAATTTGATTAATTGAACTTCAATTTATCATGAACTTAGTACCTGATAGTATTTTTGCATGTCTATGTTGTTGTAGATAGATGGCCCGTGTTGTTGTTCTGATGAATTTTAATGCATTGCTAGAGAAAGCTAAGTTGAAAGATGATGGTAGCAACTACACAGACTGGGTCCGTAACTTGAGGATTATCCTCATTGCTGCACAGAAGAATTGTGTCCTTGATGCACCGCTAGGTGACGGACCTATTGCAGGAGCAGATGCAGACGTTATGAACGTTTGGCAAAGCTTGGTATGATGACTACTTGATAGTTTAGTGCACCATGCTTTACGGCTTAGAACCGGGACTTCAAAAATGTTTTGAATGTCCCGGAACATATAAGATGATCAATGTGGTGACTAGCACAAGTATGCAAAGTAGCTCTCGTGATATTGCTGATTTCAGGGACTTAGAATTTCACTAAGTCATTTCCCTGCTGTTATTTTTAAGCCATGTATTCATGTTGCTACAGAGAGATCCATGCTTCTTTTGAGTATGTTCAGTAAGGATGATTTGGGCATATGGTTGTTCTCTATCCATCCATGCCCCTGTTTGAATTTATGGAGTGCCCTAGCATGACTTAATCTTACTCTACTTTTGCTATAAAATGTTCCTGGCAGATTGTTTACGTGTTAATCAATTTTGCCAAGGTTGTTGTAGTTGATCCATGCATGCTATGAGTTTGTTCTTGCTTTGTTTAGCTTCATGAACATGTCTTCTTGCTGGTAGTATGCTTAGATTGTCATGAAATGCCTTGTGATGAGTGAATCGAGCTCGCAAACATGCCTTCATAATTCTGTTTTTGCCATGTCCAGTTTTCTGCTAAGTCTGAATCTGTTAATGAAACTTGCTATGTTTACATGGGTTCCATCATATCTTCTGATCCTTTTTGGCTTATGGTCAGTAAGGGAATTTTGTTATATGCTTTGAGTAGATTCATTCCATGCCTTGTATTGCTATGTTCTGATCCTGTAGCATGTTGTTATTTTTCTCTAAACATTGCTTCCTGATGTTAATTCCTGACATGTTATTTTCACTAAGTCTGTGATGCTGATATATTTTGCCTTTTTGCCATGCTTGTTTGAACCTTCTCTTGTGTGATCTAGCCATAGCTCACTGCTCATATTTTGTTAAGCATCTTGAGTAGATCATTGCCATGTGCTTTGTTGCTATGTTGGAGTGCAGTAGCTTAGTTTCTTGTTGTATTTTAGATGGCATCGTGCTGTTAATCGCAAAATTGTGCCATTCTTGTTTTGCTTGCCATTTGCAAACCGTGCATCCGATTCCGGTGATCTTTATATCGATTTCGACCGAAATCAACTCATCTTTCCAGCGGCCCTCTTGGATTGCCAAGTTGAGGCCTGGTTCAATCTTTTCCTTCCGGAGCTCTGAAAGGATCGAGAAGAGGTGTCTAGAGGGGGGTGATTAGACACTAAGTGCCAAAAGTTGCAGTTTTTAATATTCTTAAGTTTAAGTGGAGTTTAAGCACAAGTTTAACAAACACAATACATATCAAGCAAGCATGCAATGAGTATATGAGCAGCGGAAAGTAAAGCATGCAACTTGCAAGAATGTAAAGAGAAGGGTTTGGAGTATTCAAACGCAGTTGGAGACACGGATGTTTTTGTCGTGGTTCCGATAGGTGGTGCTATCGTACATCCACGTTGATGGAGACTTCAACCCACGAAGGGTAACGGTTGCGCGAGTCCACGGAGGGTTCCACACACGAAGGGTCCACGAAGAAGCAACCTTGTCTATTCCATCACGGTCGTCGCCCACGAAGGACTTGCCTCACTAGCGGTATATCTTCACGAAGTAGGCGATCTCCTTGCCCTTACAAACTCCTTGGTTCAACTCCACAATCTTGTTGGAGGCTCCCAAGTGACACCTAGCCAATCTAGGAGACACCACTCTCCAAGAAGTAACAAATGGTGTGTTGATGATGAACCCCTTGCTCTTGTGCTTCAAATGATAGTCTCCCCAACACTCAACTCTCTCTCACAGGATTTGGATTTGGTGGAAAGAAGATTTGAGTGGAAAGCAACTTGGGAAAGGCTAGAGATCAAGATTCATGTGGTTGGAATGGAATATCTTGACCTCAACACAAGTGTAGGTGGTTCTCTCTCAGAAAATGTGTATTGGAAGTGTAGGTATGTTCTGATGGCTCTCTCCACGAATGAAGAGTGGGTGGAGGGTTATATATAGCCTCCACACAAAATCTAACTGTTACACACAATTTGCCAAACTCGGTGGGACCGAATGGTTAAACTCGGTCGGACCGATTCAGAAAACCTAGTGACCGTTAGGATTTTCGGTGGGACTGAGATGCAACTCGGTAGGACCGATATGGTTAGGGTTAGGGCATAACGTAATCTCGGTGTGACCGATTACACAAATTCGGTGGGACCGATTTTGGTAATAAGCTAACCAGAGAGTTGGCCAGGAAAACTCGGTGAGACCGATTACACAAACTCGGTGGGACCGATTTTGGTAATAAGCTAACCAAAGGGTTTGCATTGTAATATCGGTAGTACCGATTGCTCAAACTCGGTGAGACCGATTTTGGTAATGGACATACACAGAGATATTACAATCCCATCTCGGTGAGACCGAGATCCCTATCGGTGAAACCGATTTGCTAGGGTTTGTGGCAGTGGCTATGACATGTGAAACTCGATGGCGCCGGATAGATAGAATCGGTGGGGCCGAGTTTGACTTTTGGTTTAGGTCATATGTGGATGTGGGAAGGTGGTTGAGGGTTTTGGAGCATATCACTAAGCACTTTGAGCAAGCAATCCATTAAGAAACACCTCATCCCCTCTTGATAGTATTGGCTTTCCTATAGACTCGATGTGATCTTGGATCACTAAAATAGAAAATGTAGAGTCTTGATCTTGAAGCTTGAGCCAATCCTTTGTCCTTAGCATCTTGAAGGGGTTCCACATCCTCTAGTCCATGCCACTCCATTATTGAACTTATCTGAAACATACTAGGTAAAAGTGTTAGTCCAACAAAAGATATGTTGACATTAATTACCAAAACCACCCAGGGAGCACTTGTGCTTTCAAGCTCGCATATGCATTGCATATCACATCCCACATATCATGCCATGTTTTGCATCATGTTGCTTGCGCATTGCACCGTGGTTGATTATCGTTTCCTTTGCTTGTGTTCTTGCCTTGGGTAGAGCCGGGAGACGAGTACGTGATCGAGGTACTCGTTGAGTACGTTTACGAGGATCAAGCTTTCGTCAACTCGGAGAACTTTGCAAGCAAGATGACCATACCCTCGAAATCACTTCTATCTTTGCTTGCTAGTTGCTCGCTCTTTTTCTATGCAGCGATACCTACCACTTGCTATATCATGCCTCCCATATTGCCATGTCAAGCCTCTTACCCACCTTGTCCTAGCAAACCGTTGTTTGGCTATGTTACCGCTTTGCTCAGCCCCTCTTATAGCGTTGCTAGTTGCAGGTGAAGCTGAAGTTTGTTCCATGTTGGAACATGGATATGTTGGGATATCACAATATATCTTATTTAATTAATGCATCTATATACTTGGTAAAGGGTGGAAGGCTCGGCCTTATGCCTGGTGTTTTGTTCCACTCTTGCCTCCCTAGTTTCCGTCATACCGGTGTTATGTTCCTTGATTTTGCGTCCCTTTCGCGGTTGGGTGTTATGGGAACCCCTTAACAGTTTGCTTTTAATAAAACTCCTCCAGCAAGGCCCAACCTTGGTTTTACATTTGCACTAACAACCTATCACCTTCCCTTGGGTTCTGCAGACTCAAGGGTCATCTTTATTTTAAACCCCCCCGGGCCAGTGCTTGTCTAAGTGTTGGTCCGAACCGAGTAGACTGCAGGGCCACCTCGGGGAAACTTGAGGTTTGGTTTTACTCGTAGGATGTCTCATCCGGTGTTGCCCTGAGAACGAGATATGTGCAGCTCCTATCGGGATTGTCGGCACATCGGGTGGCTTTGCTGGTCTTGTTTTACCATTGTCGAGATGTCTTGTAACCGGGATTCCGAGTCTGATCGGGTCTTCCTGGGAGAAGGAATATCCTTCGTTGACCGTGAGAGCTTGTGATGGGCTAAGTTGGGACACCCTTGCAGGGTTTTGAACTTTCGAAAGCCGTGCCCGCGGTTATGGGCAGATGGGAATTTGTTAATGTCCGGTTGTAGAAAACTTGACACTTAACTTAATTAAAATGCATCAACCGCGTGTGTAGCCGTGATGGTCTCTTTCCGGCGGAGTCCGAGAAGTGAAAACGGTCTCATGTTATGTTTAAACGTAAGTAGTTTCAGGATCACTTCTTGATCACTTCTAGTTCACGACCATGCTTTGCTTCTCTTCTCGCTCTCATTTGTGTAAGTTAGCCACCATATATGCTAGTGCTTGCTGCAGCTCCACCTCACTACCTTTTCCTACCCATAAGCTTAAATAGTCTTGATCTCACGGGTGTGAGATTGCTGAGTCCTCGTGGCTCACAGATACTTCCAAACACTTGCAAGTGTCGATGATGCCAGTGCAGGTGACGCAACCCAGCTCGAGTGGGGGCTCGATGAAGAACATATTCGTTGTGTTGTTTCGTTTCCAGTTGATCAGTAGTGGAGCCTAGTCGGGGCGATCGGGGATCTAGCATTAGGGGTGGTCTTCTTTTATTTTGGTTCCGTAGTCGGACCTTGATTGTATTCTGGATGATGTAATGCTATAATTATGTATTGTGTGAAGTGGCGATTGTAAGCCAACTCTTTATCCCTTTCTTATTCAGTACATGGGATGTGTAAATATTACCCCTCTTGCGACATGCCTACTATGCGGTTATGCCTCTAAGTCGTGCTCCGACATGTGAGAGATATAGCCGCATCATGGGTGTTACATTTTGGCACTGAATTCCAGCACCCATCCACTTCGTCTTCCTCTAGAAAAAATCACACCATTGCTCAAACCCGTGCTCTTGCTCATTTTGCTGCCATTTTCGATCTCCTTCCTCGGAGCTCCGTTTATGAAACTGATTTGGGAGATTGTCCTTCGAGAAAAGAAAAAACCATGAGGAGGTGGTTAAGGGGTTCTTCGAGCTGAAATTCGGAAGGGAATGAAAACGAGGAGAAGAAGAAACCCAAGTACAACCTTCCTCGTGCTGCAGAGGTTCAGCCGTGTGAGTGGCCAAGCGACACATTCTTGAGAGAGGCTAGAATTTATGATGATTTCTATTATATGGCAGAGAATGTAGGTCTCCTTCCTTTCCTCCAAGTGTGATCAATACCTCCTATGCACTAATACCTTTGTGCAAAACTTTCATTTTTATCCTAGGAAATCACCACCCATGGTAGAATTTCGTTTGTATGATGAGCCTAAGGAGATGACATTATTTGATTTTTGCGATGTTTGCAAAATACCTTATGAGGGCAGCATCAGTGAGCCACGTCCTAGGGATGTGGCGGATTTCCTTACTGAAACTACTATGGGGGAAGAGAGAGGGGTGTCGGAAGCGAGAGTGGCTAGTTTACACTTTTCCTGTTTTACGCTATTATTCATTATTTTCTGGGAGACGTTTGATTGGTCATGGGGAGAGTGGAGGCCTCGGTGCCCCTTACCTTGCCATATTGCGCCATGCTTTATATGCTGAAAGAACTTTTAGTTTGGGCGCTATTGTTGCTCGACGGTTGAACATGAACCGCTCGAAGGGTACTATTTTTGGAGGTGTCTATGCCTCCCGCCTTGCAAAACATTTTGAGATACCCATTAGGCATGATGAGAAGGAGGAGATGTTGTTACCAACTAAATATTTAAACTATGTTAGTATGATAGCACATGATTTTATTGCCAAATATGATGATAGGCGACTCCTCTACAACTTAGTATTTAGTCAGGGTACTTGTGAGATTATTACCTTGCATGCTCCTTCTTTGTTCAATATTCGTTCAGGCAGGTACACCATTATGCCCGAGCACATTTACACGCACTGGAGGCTGACACAACCACCATCACCTGAGCCAGCATCAGTTCCTGATCCGTATCAGGAGCCTATTTATCAGTGGAAGCCACAGGAGTTCGCCAACCAGTGGAACCCTCAGGACCCTCCGCCGTATCGAGGAAAGGGTTATTTTGAGCCTTGGCCCTAGACCAACTTAGGCCAAAAGACTGAGCTTGGGGGAGTATGTATTTCTCACCGACATTACATTCATGTATCACACATTCATTTCAGCTGTCGGTGTCCATACTTTTTCATTGTATTATCCATGTTAGTTCATTTTTCTTGCTTTCTTCTTGTGTGTTCGAAAAACTTTGATAAAATCCAAAAATATTTCTCGCTTCTTTTTAGTTTTTCTTTCTTGTTCAATTAGTCGTAGTATTAAAAGAAAACCCAAAAAGATTTCTCTTTCTTCTTTCACTTGTTGGGAGCTTTCCCGTGTAAATAGTTTTTCTCATTTTCGTTTTTACTTTCTTCAGAAAAACAAAAATTCTAAAAATATTTCAGCGTGTTTCTTCGAAATTCTTTTCTTTTCTTTGGACCGTGAGGAGAAGACCATGATGAAAATGTTGAGTGGCTCTCATATGCATTATTGTTGATCTAACAAAGAGCCCATATTATCTTGTCTTCTCATTTGAATAAATGTTTGCAGACTCCAGGTTAGTCCAATCCACGTGCACACTTATTATTATTCACGCCGCTCAGTCATGCAAGTGAAAGGCAATAATAACGATATATGACGAAATGATTGATATGGAGAAAAACCGGTACGAACTCGACCTATTTTGTTTTTGTAAATAGGATTAGCTCATCGTTCTTGATTCAACCCATTATTAATGAAACATGTTTGCAATGACAATTAAATATTATAGTTACTCATGCCATGCTTAATTAGGTCGGAGTGGATAATGGTTTACCTTGTGTGCCAACATGCTTTTAAAGTGGTTATGATGTAGTATGATAGGATGGTGTCCTCTTTCGAATAATTCAAGTGGCTTGACTTGGCACATGTTCACACATGTAGTTGAATCAAAATCAATATAGCCTCCATGATATTTATGTTCATGGTGATTTATGTCCTACTCATGCTTGCATTCAATGTCGATTAACCTCAATGCATGTTTATGACCGTTGTCGCTCTCTAGTTGGTCGCTCCCCAATCCTTCCGATAGCCTTCATTTGTACTAAGCCGGAATATTGCTTGTGCATCCACTTCCTTAAACCCAAAGTCATTCCATATGATTCCACCATACCTATCTATATACGGTATTTACCTTCCGTTCCAAGTAAATTTTCATATCCCAAACTCTAAACCTTCAAATAATAATCTGTTTTGTATGCCCGAATCGCTCATGTAGCGACTGGAGGCTGTCAGTATCTTCCATGCTAGGTGGGTTATTCCAGTGTGGTACCAAGATTTTTCTTGTCATCTCCGCAGTTTGGGTACAACAATTTCTTGTGATCCTCTAACATGCGCTGCAACTTCAACTTCTCCTTTTCACTTGCGTACTTTCTCTTTGCATCAGCAATGGCCTAACCAAGATCATCAACGGGCTCATCTGATGCCTCTTCTTCAGCTTCTTCCCCCATTGTAGTACCGTCGTATTCAAGGAACCTATGATAGTTGTCATCATCCTCTTCTTTTTCATTCTCTTCCATTAGAATCCCTCTTTCTCTGTGCTTGGTCCAACAGTTATAGCCGGACATGAAACCAGACATAAATAGGTGTTCGTGAATCATCATGCTTGAGCTAGAGTAGTTCTTATCACTCTTACAGACAACACATGGGCAACACATAAAATCATCATGCTTGTTTGCCTCAGCCATGAGCAGAACAGTATGCACGCAATCAATGAACTGGGGAGAGTGTTGGTCATTGTACATCCATTGCCGGCGCATCTTCATTACACAACACCGAAAAGACCAAATTAATACAAGTTCATACATCCTTATTCTCATAAAAAACAACATAAAACTATCTAGCTAAAGCATTTAAATGCAACAACAAATGCGATCAAGATTGCAACTAAGATAACAATTGATCCAACTGTGTTGTGATACCAAGCCTCTTTATTAACGACATATTTTTTAATCTTTCTAATTTTCAAGCGCATTGCATCCATCTTGATCTTGTGATCATCGACGACATCGACAGCATACAACTCCAGCTTCAACTTCTCTTCTTCAATTTTTTTCAATTTTTTTCAAATACTAGTTTTCTTTTTCAACTAAATTTAACTTCTCGACAAGAAGGTCGGTTGCAATTTCCGGTTCACATACCTTCTAGATAAAAATATCTATGTCAACTTGATGGGCATAATTTTCATAAACGCGAAATGCAAGAAATAGTTATAAAAGAGAATATACCACATCCGAATCATAAATCGGACGAGGGCCAACGGGGACGGATATCAAGACGATGGCACTATGTATAACAAACAATCATACAAGTAAGAAAATTATACAAGTAACTATCTAAATCATACAAATAAGTTTTTTTATAAAAATGATAATAAAAAGAGGCTCACCAAGGTGGTGCTGGCAACGAGACGGTGCGGGCGATCGATGGTGGTTAGGACAGGGACAGGAAGGCACTAAGTAAACCACACCTACACATATGCAAACTATGAAGTTAATTTGAGCTCAAATTGCATATAAATCAAATAAACTCCCACATAATTATTCTCAAACTAAAACCCACAAATCACTATACTTATAGAGCATTGCACGAGTTAATCTGTCAATAAGAGATGAAAGGACAAAGTTGCTGACCTTTGTGAACACTTGGATAGATGGGGTGCCTTCAAATCTTGACAAATCTTGGCAAAAATGGAGGATGAGCTCGAGCTAGGGGAAGAATAGAGGAGAGAAAGAGGAAAACAGACAGAATGGGCTTGGGCTGGACGAAAGGTTTATATAGGCACATCTTTAGTCATGGTTGGTTATACAAACCGGGACTAAAGGTATACCTCTAGTCCCGGTTTGTGATACAAACCGGGATTAAATGGGCTCGTGGGGGCCCCAGCCTGACGCCAGCCTGTCATCACCCCTTTAGCCCCGGTTTGTATCACAAATTGGGACTATAGGTACAAAATGAACCGGGACTAATGATGCTTGTGCCCCCGACCGCTCCTAGCCATTGGAATCAGAACTAATGGTCGCATTAGTCCCGGGCCGAAATCAAATTGGGACTAATGATCCAAACCTAAGGTTTGTTTTCTACTAGTGATGGTGGGCGCGATGTCATGCGATACATGAGGAGGAGTTCCATAGTGCCTGGTCTACACATGTTCATTAGGAAATATCACGTCATGCAACTTGGACGAGCTCCATCTAGTGTTGTAACTGAACTGTCAAGGTGGATCAGACCGGATGCTGGTACAACCAAAATCAATGTGGACGGTGATGTAGTAAAGACAACAAATAAGGGGGCAGTGGCGGCGGTTGCAGGGATGAGCAGGGCCGGTTTCTCGGAGCATCGGCAGTGGTGCTAACGGGTGTTTCAGACAGCCCCCCCCCCCCCCCCCCCCACCCCCCAACACTAGAAACTCATGCATGCAGGGAGGCCTTGGCGTTGGCTGAGGACTTGCATGTACACAAAATTAATGTAGCAACAGAGTGTCTGGGAGTCGTGAAGGAGCTTCAGGCTTCGGTTTTCTTAGGTCCCTACTGCATGATTTTGAGGGACACTAGTGATAGAGTTACAAACTTTCAGTCTTGTTCGTTTAAGTTTGAGCAGCGCATTTGTAATGGTGAGCCCCATAACCTAGCTAGGATGGCAACTAGTCTAGATAGGGGCCAATATGTATGGTTGTGCGATCCTCCGGATCATCTATGTATTCCTCGCCATATTGATTTTTGACTAAAGCTTTTTGGTACTAAAAAAAAGGTTGTCTTTTTTTTCTTGCGGATAAAAAAAAGGTTGTCTTTCGATCTGGCTTTATGTTTTTTGGAACATATAATGATGAGAGTTGTGACTGGTTTGTTTCCTGTTTTTAGTTAACTAGAAGTCTATGGTAATAGAAAATCATAGGAAAGCCTTATTTTAACCAATAAAACAAAGTAGCGCAAGAAAATAGACGAGGCTAGATGTCAATCGATTGAGATTAACTAAACTCTAAATTGATATTAGCAAAGGAGATTTTGCAAAAAAAATTTGTCCTTTTGCTTCTTTGACAACTCAATTGATATCGATTGAGATTTATAACTAAACAATCTACTGAAAAATCTAACATATGGCATGAAAAATTGACATATGGTTAACAACCATTTAACATATGTCTGACCACGTGACACATTTGGCAATCAATCCAAATTATTTAAAAAAACATACATCTGGCTAATATGTTCTCTTTCCTGCGAACAAGCTCACAAGGGCGAGGTGGTGAGCTCTTCAATGGCTACGCTGGTAGTTTCCGCGCTTTGTTGGAAGATTAGAGCGGGATAATGACGACGATGATGATTGTATGTAAAGTGGAAATGGTGACACAAGAGACCCGTAGGCACTCAACGGTTCCTTGGTCTCCACGTAGGCGAACGTCCGGCGGTCGTTGCGGTGCGGCAACATGTTAATGTCGGCGACCACCGTCCCCCGATTCCTCTCGCTGATATCCACTATGCCGTGCTTCGCCTTCCTTGTGTGGTCGTCAATCGGTTTGTGCCTGTACAAGACATGATCTCGTTCATACAACGACCACTCCCATGTGAGGATCTGCTCGTCCTGGACGAGGAGCGGCCACGTGAGACGCCGCATCTTGGTTCTCGAGGACGGCTCCCGCGGCCGGTGCGGCGGCGTTCTCGTCTGAATGATGTACGAGCAGCTCCACCTGATCTGCCCCACCGTACGACCCTGCATTACCCATACCTCCGTCCTCTCCACTGCCGGCGGGAGCTGGGTAAAGACGATGGCCAGCCTCCCGTGCACATCTCCTAGGTGCCAGCTGCCGCCGTTTTTGGAGCTGGACAACACTACGGAGGGTAGTGACCTAATGGACGTGAAGCGTCCGTGCTCGAGGTCGAACGACATGACCTTGTCAGCCTCCGGCGTGGTCCAGTACGTCACGCCCTCGACGCTGATGACGTTGTCTCCGAGGCTACATCTCGCGCCGGAGCCGGCCGGCACACCCCGCCACGAAGCCTCCCCCAGTGTAATAACGTGCACCCTGTCGTAAACGGACCGGTCCAGGTGGCAGGGGACGTGGACAACCTTGTACAGCCCCGAGGTCGGGAGGTAGGCGAAGCTGTAGGCCGCGTGCCAGCTCCTATCGTAGCACGTGCTTTGATCATCAAAACGCGGTGGTGGCAGCGGTGGGAGGCTCAGCGCCTCGCCGGTGGCGGGGTTGGCCACGGTGATGGCGCCGCCGAGCTCCCGGTCATCGCAGAGGCAGACGAGGCCGTTGCAGGTGCCGACCACGCTCATGTGCTTGTAGTGGTCTGCCATGAATTCCGGCCACAGCTCTCTAGGCTTCCATGGAGCCCATAGGTTGTCGATGACGCAGGCTGAGCCCGTGGCGGCGACGAGTGTCTTGGCGCGGCTCCGCAGGCTGGTGGCCGTGCGCGTGCCGACGACGTGGCGCCAGTGCCGGCAGACGAGGCGGAGACGGCGGCGGGTGTTGGGCGGGAGGCGCATCAGGATGTTCGCCAGCACGTCCGCGGGGAAGTCTCCGTAGACGATGCGTTGTGGATCCATAATCGCTGCGATCCCGCACGCTGCGTCGTCGTTGGGGATTGCGACCTGGATATGCCGTGCCTATTTATAGGTTGTGTGTACCGACTTCAGACACAGATACTTGCTGGTTTCGGATTTCCTTCCTTTGATGAAACCGGATTCGAGTCGTGCTTGACTTTGTTGTAAAGTTTTTTTGAGAGAGCTTGTTGTGATTTCGGATAGAGCACGGCACGTAACCATGGATACGTACGGAGTTAAAAATATTTAATTGTTTTTCAAAAAATTGGATGTAGAATTAAGATGCAGAAAATGTTGTATATTTGTGTGATACTTGCTACATGTGGAGCTCGGATTATAGTATGTTCCTAGGATAGTGGTGTTATAGCATCTACAGCTGGACATGGCAAATCCGGCCCTTCAAATGCTCACGGATGCATTTGGACACACCCGAACCACTAGCATCCGTCTAGACCGCACAGTATGGACGTGTTTTGCCATCCAACACAGTACCGCATTCGTCTACGGACCCGTCTGGACGTCCTTTTTTCGCAAACTGAGGGATGGAGGGCCTTCAAGGCGTCCGGATTGCTGCCACGCACGCGTTCGACAAACCTTGGCCCACAGAACCCTCTCCCACACTATCTTCCTTTCTCGTCCAAAACGATTAGCTTCGCATTCATGCCAACCCAAAGCAGATGTTGTTTCTCATTGGAACAGGTGTTGAAGCAACGCGGGGCCGAGAGCACCGTCCGCGCCGCTTCCCAGTCCACGCGCCTCTCTCAGCATTCAAACTGTACCCGTCCATCTGCCTCCCTCCATTAAATATGTGCGGTTGTCGAGGAACCTACTCCGGCATTTGCATGCAAACGCCACTTGTCCGTCCATCTGCCGGCCACCATTAAACACTTCACCGCTTGGCCTTGCATCCGTTTGCTATTTAAAAGCTAGACTCGGGAACAGTCACATCCCACCTCCTATGCTCCCTATCTCCTATCTGCACCACACCCGCCATAGCCTCGAGATCACGGGCAGATGAAAGAAATAGATCATCGGCATTGCGGATGAGCCAATGGAAGAGGTGGCCCACGACGAACCGGCACCACTGTCCTCACCTGTCCATGCCAGCATCACCATCGGCGAGGTGCGGGCACACTACATCGGCATGGTGTTGGAAGAACAGAGGCCGTTGCGGCAAACGCAGGGGACCATAGGTACAACTTCCACCTCCTCGACGAGCACCGGCTCGCGGAGGAGCAAATTGCCGGCAGGCGGCTCATAGAGGAGCAACACGCCTGCATAGACATTGTTGTGTGCCCTTCGTCTCTTGGTTCTTCCTCAAATATTCCCTCACCGAAATTGTTCAGATATTGTGAGCCGTCATCTTCAGGTCCATTCTCTGGGTTCGGAGAGCGTATGATGTCGAACATGATCTCGTCTTGATCATGGTCGTCTCTATATCTGCCATGAAACCGTGATTGGTTCAACAGTTATAGCCGGACATGAAACCAGACGTAAACAGGTGGACATGAATGTCTTATGAGCTAGAGTAATTCTTATCATTCTTACAGACAGCACAGGGACAACACATAAAACCATCGCGCTTGTTTGGCCACAAGCATAAAAGTATGCACGACATGGGAGAGCGTCGCTCATCGTACATCCATTGCCGGCTCATCTTCATTACACAACACTGAAAAGACCAAATTAATACAAATTCATACATAAAGTTCATACACACTTATTCTCATAAAAAAACATGCAACTATCTAGCTAAAGCATTTAAATGCAACAACAAATGCGATCAAGATCGCAACTAAGGTAACAATTGATCCGACAGCGTAGTGATACCAAGCCTCTTTATTAACGTCATATTTTTTTAATCTTCCTAATCTTCAAGCGCATTGCATCCATCTTGATCTTGTGATCACCGACGACATCAGCAACATACAACTCCAGTTTCATCCTCTCTTCTTCAATTCTTTTCATTTTTTCTTTCATACACTAGTTTTCTTTTTCAACTAAATTTAACTTTTCGACAAGAAGGTCGGTTGCAATTTCCGGTTCACATACCTCCTAGATAAAAATATCTATGTCAACTTGATGGGCATAATTGTCATAAACGCGAAATGCAACAAATAGTTGTAAAAGAGAATATACCACATCTGAATCATAAACCGGACGAGGGCCGACGGGGATGGATATCAAGACCATGGCACTATGTATAAAAACAATCATACAAGTAACTATCTAAATCATACAAATAAGATTTTTTTTATAAAAAGGATAAGAAAAATAGGCTCACCAAGATGGTGCCGGTGGCGGGACGGTGTGGGTACGGTGGTTAGGACGGGGACGGAAAGGCACTAAGTAAACCACACCTACACATATGCAAACTAAGAAGTTAATTTCAGCTCAAATTGCATATAAATCAAGTAAACTCACACATAATTACTCCCAAACTAAAACCCACAAATCACTATACTTATAGAGCATTGCACGAGCTAATCTAGCAATGAGAGATGAAAGGACAAAGTTGCTAACCTTTGTGAACACTTGGATAGATGCGGTGCCTTCAAATCTTGACAAATCTTGGCAAAATTGGAGGATGAGCTCGAGCAAGGGGAAGAATAGAGAAGAGAAAGGGGAAAACAGAGAGAATGGGCTCGGGCTGGACGAAGGGTTTATATATGGACATCTTTAGTCCCGGTTTTTGATACAACCCGGGACTTAATGGGCTCGTGGGGGCCCTAGCCTGACGCCAGCCTGCCCCACCCCTTTAGTCCTGGTTTGTATCACAAACAGGGACTATAAGTACAAAATGAATTGGGACTAATGATGCTTGTGCCATCGACCACTCCTAGCCATTGGAACTGGGACTGATGGTCACATTATTCCCGGGTCAAAATCAAACAGGGACTAATGATCCAAACATAAGGTCTGTTTTCTATACTAGTGACACTTTGATTCCTGGTTGTATATGCGCCCTATATGGGGATTATTTTTAATATTTAAATAAAAAGTAAAAAAGGTAAGAACTATTTTGACAAAAAACTTGACTTACTTTTGGACTAGTATATAAATTTTCATGAAAAAAACAAAGTTTACTTCATAGCAAAAAAGGCAAAAAATATTTGCTATTATAGGCCACTATTCACACTATTTTGGCCAAAAATTTGTCTTTTTGAAAAGAAGTCAAAGGGAGATATTTTTTGTGGATTTTTTCTCACGGGTACAATAAAAGGTCAAGTTTATTTCCAAAATATTTTCAGGATTTTTTGACTTTTTGTTGAATTACTAAAGAAAATACATATAGGGTGTAGATGTCCCCACAAACCAAAAATCTGCCTTCGAGGAGTGAGCTCTCGTGTAAGAGCCTAGCTATATGTGCGCTTCTAGGTAGATACAATAAATGTGAAGAAAAAAATAGAGAAGGTGAAGAAAAGTAGTACTCTTATAGCAAACCTTATTGTATGAGCGCTACAAGTAATGACTATCTATGACATGGCAACATCATATAGCCAGTAGACGGCTATATTATTAACCATATCTAAGCTAGTCGCCTCGAAAATAAATATCCTTTTCGCCGCGGTCTTCCTCCAACCCTTTTGTTGCCTGATATCGCTGCCCAAACCGTCCTCCGTTGCCACCCACATCCGGTGTGGCAGGCACACCATCTCGTAGCATTGTCATGCTTGCGCCACCTCTGTTCCAACCATGGTTTTTTGAAATGAATAAGAATTTTTGGGTAAAAGAGGCAACCGAGGTGGTGTCCATGGGCCGGGCCCAACGGGCCCCGTGCGGTAGGACGCTCCCTCCCTCCCCTCTCGTGGAAGCCCTGGACACCTCCCTGACCCCTTCTTCTGCCCGGTGACTCCTTCTGCGCGGTAAAAATTCCTATAAAATCTCACTATTGTTTTGATCTACGTATCACCTTTTTTCATGTTGTCGTTTCAAGTCAATTCTATTAGGGTTCCAAAGCTCTAGATCGACATATCTTCTCAAGAGTCTGGCAATAGGAGCTATGTTGCTCGGCAAACTTGTCGTACATGCGCTTATCAATAGGTAGATGACCACGGGTGGACGACGGACGACAAGATTGCTGCTAATCTTAGGGAGCCAATGAGAGAAGCCGCAAGCAAGCGATGAGGAAGATGTCCCTCTACCTCAACTTGGGAATATGATTGTTGAGTTCAAGAGGTCAAGTATAATTAATCAAAACACTCCTTGCCCCATGCAGGAAAGTGTGCTCCCAAAACCCAACACTAGCATTCCTCATGTTGTCACTAAGGCACTAAGGTCTACAGATTAGATTTACGCCAAATACAAAGCCCTAGGGGGAGAAGGTTGCTTCACTTGAGGAGGATAATCATATTCGGCGTGGGATCATTGCTCGCAAAATATCTTCAACACCGCCAAAGTACCAAGCATGAGTATATGTGTAAAGGCACTCCCATTAGCTTGTTCCAAGCTTGGGGAGGTCCCCCGGTATCTTTATCACCATCATTATCGTTATTATTATATTTTATCTCGATCCTTAGTTATATCATGGTTTAAAAAAACAATAGTATGAGATAGTTTTTAATGTGTTCTATCGCTCCTTCAGAGCAATTATCTATGTATCCTTTGGTGTGAGATTACAAAATAAAGAGTTGGCATGAGACGTCTTTTTGCTTTTTTGTTATTATGTATTCTAGCATTGCAAATCAATACCATATGCTGATCTTGTGAGAAGTCATGGCTTTACATTGAGTTTAAAGAATAAAATCTCTTGAGGCTTAGTAAACATAGCATCGGTCATTTAAACAACTCATGAAAGCTTAGTACAAGGAAGAGAAATTTCACATGTAAATACATTATCTTAGACATCTTTTATGGTGGTGAACTCTCAATGAACATTTTCAAACTTGATAAAATAGTTGATACCGGACAAGTAAGAGATGTAATGGGCTTCCCGTAATTTTTGAACATCGGCCTCTAGAATCCAAAAAGTTACATAACTCGGTAATTAGGGCACATTGTTTTGAGTGGGAAGTCACCACTTGAGTCCCCTGGACATAACATAGAGGGATGGTTCGACATGTGGTAGATTGAAAGTTCATTAAAGGTGAGACAATTATATGCAAGATATTGGGGAATAAAATGGTCTCGTCTTCTGATTGTGGTACAACGGTTCTCGGCCATTTGGCTACCTCTACCATGTTAACAGAGATCAAAACAACATAGCGCATGAAGTTGCAAGGTTAGCAATCACACAGGATCATGTAGCTTCTCCTATCCATAGGTTTAGTTGCACTAATCATGTTCATACTAGAGGGCATTGTCCCCTGCTTCAGAGATTAATGCACACTCAAATGCAGGGATTTGTACTTCTACGTGTAAATTGTTTCTCAGATTAATGCAATAGTATGGGCGCCTGGTGCGCCATTTGTTTGTTCAAAAAAAAAGGAGAAAACCCCGATGTAGGTAGGCCATTTTTATTTTAAATGGTGAAACTAACAAAATACAAAAAAAAAGTAGAGCAACCAATACACTCAGCCATTGGCATATTTTACGAATGAGAATTGACCCATGATAAAATCACATGTTTGATGCTATGTAGTACACCCTCTGTTCTTGAATGTAAGACGTTTGAACTGCAAAAACATCTTACATTTAGGAACAAAGGTAGTATATCTCAATGATGGGAATTATTCCTTCAATGTGAGGCATGTTCTCATTGATAGTAAAGACGTCAGCGGTGACTTCATTAATCTTAAAGCTCAATGCAAATACTACCTCCGTTTCAGTTTACAAGTCCTACGCGTATACCTAGGTTGCCAATTTTATCACCTTAATATAGACTATATAACACAAAAATTATACGGTTTGAAAATAGAACATTTAAAGTTTATATTGGTATATTTTTTGTAATATATGACTTGTATTAGGTTGGTCAAATTCCATGCGAGCGTGTGCGTGTCATATGGTGTGCGTGCATTCGTTCGTCTATATTGTAGTCGGTGCTTTAGAAAGAAAAAAAACTAGTAAGCGTGTTTGCAAAAAAAAAAAAGATAAGTCACTTTTGCGAGAGGTGGGCTTTGCTCTGGTCCTTGGGCCGCAAACGACAACCCAGCCCAAACATCGTGCCGCTCTATCTGGGGAGCAATTAGTTAACGAGCGCTCCTTCGGGAGCCTCGCAACGATTAGCGCCACTTGACGCGCTCTCAGCCATTCGTCACTTGTCGCGCTCTGGACGCTTCTTTCGGATTTTGTTTTTTTATTTTTCCGCACGCGTTTTCGGCTTTTTAAATGATATTTTTTCGAGTTTTTTCGATGTTTTGGTTTTCCCCCGGTCTTTCTTAGCTTTTCGATAAAAAAAATATTTTGCGTGAAAAAAACGCGTTTTCTTTTATTTTTCTTTCGCGAAAGTCATGGTTTTTCTTCTACGAGAGGCACGGTTGCGCTTTAGCGAGAGTCACGGCCGTGCCTTTCGTAAACGGAAAAAAAAACATGTTTTCTGTTTTTTTTCTTTCGCGAGAGTTACGGTTTTGCTTCCGCGAGAGGCTCGGTTGTACTCCTGCGAGAGTCACGACCGTGCCTCTCGGAAAAGGGAAAAACAAAACGCGTTTTCTGGTTTTTTTTTCGTGAGTGTCACGGTTTTGCTTCCGCGAGAGGTACGGTTGTGCTTTCGCTAAAGTCACGACCGTGCCTCTAGGAAAGGGAAAACAAAACACGTTTTCTGTTTGTTTTCTTTCGTGAGAGTCACGGTTTTGCTTCCGCGAGAGGCACGGTTGTGCTTTCGCGAAAATCACGGCCGTGCCTCTAGGAAAGGGAAAAAATACGTGTTTTCTTTTTTTTTCTTTCGCGAGAGTCACGGTTTTGTTTTCGCGAGAGGCACGGTTGTGCCTTCGCGAGAGTCACGGTTTTGCTTTCGCGAGAGGCACGGTTGTGCCTTCGCGAGAGTCACGACCGTGCCTCTCGGAAACGAAAAAAAACATGTTTTTTGTTTTTTTTCTTTCCACGAGAATCACGGTTTTACTTCACGAGAGGCACGGTTGTGATTTCGCGAGAGGCATGGGTATGCCTTTTTCGGAAAGAGAAAAAAACCATGCTTCCGGTTCAGTTTTTTCGCCCGGTTTTTTTCGTCCGGTTTTTTTTGCGAAAAAAAAGTTCGTCAAAACCTATCAACATGGGATCTAATTTTGAAGATCTTGACGCGAGGAATCCAATGGTGAAAACGGTTCGAGATTTGGACGCACGGTTTAAAAGATAAAACGTTTTGAATAAACAGATCTACGAAAAAGGGAAAACTCCTAGGTTGCCACAAGTGGCGCGTTGCATGCGCCACTTATCGTGACTTGGGAAAGTGGAGTGATCTTTGTAATGAATACTCCTTAATTAATGATTTCGCTTCATCTGTGTGTACTGCACATGAAATCATATCTGCCGCATTTTATCCTAGAAAAATCTCTTTTTTTAGGTGCACATTCTGCGGTAGATTGTAGCTGCTCCGCACAGAGGCGAGCGACCAGCGAAAGAGATGGGCCGGCCCGTAATGAACACGGTACAGTAACCTGATTTGGGACCTTCTAGGAGGTTCCTTTCTCCGGTTTTGGGAATCTTCTAGAATGTTCCTAAACAGGATTTTTCTTTTTCGTTTATTTGTATTTTTCTTTTGTCCTGATTATTTATTTATTTATTCTCTCTTTTTTGTTTTTTCCTTTACTTTTTGATTTTTTTTAATTCTGTTTCTCTTTTTGCTAATTATTTTCCAAAAAAATTTAGAATTTCAAAAATTCTCCGCTTCTTTTACAAAAAAAATCGAAAATTCAAAAAGTTAGAATTTTAATTTTAAAAAATTTCGCTTCTTTTTACAAATTAAAAAATGTTTGACAATTTCAAAAAATGTTCCCACTTTCCAATATGCTAACAAATTCAGAAAATGTTCGTATTTTCAAAAAAAAATCCCAAATTCATAAAATGTTTGGGGAATATAAAAAATATTCATAGTTTTTTATTTTTCTTCCACAAATTCAGAAAACGTTTGGAAATTTCAAAAATATGGCTGGTTTCCAAATTTGTGCACAAATTCAAACAATGCCCATGTTTTTTAAAGTTTGTTCGCAAACTAAAAAACAATTTGGCGGGATTTTTAAAAATGTTCGCATTTTGAAAAAAATGTTTATAATTTCGGAAAAAATGATCGAGTTGTCAATTGTTGTTCTTGTTTTGCGAAAAATGTTTTGCATTATGAAAAGTTGTTCTCGTTTTCAACTTTGTCGCTTTTTTGGAAAAATGTTTGCGCTTTAACAAAATGTTCAAATTTTTAAATATTTGTGCAGAAATTTGAAAACTTTCACTTTTCAAAAAATATTCACTTTTTGGAGAAAAAAAAATCTCGTTTGAAATTCCAGAGAATTTTAAAATCTATTGCGGCTTGTAGTTCATAGAAACCGGGCTGCCATTCTGGACATCAAATCTGAGGAATTACAGTGGCTGCCGACGTTGTTCACTTGCAAGCTGTCCTCGGTTCGACGCCTCACACGAACTTTTGTTTTTGAGAGTTTTTCTGCAAACTGTGTTTAAGTTTTGCCGCTGTCGTTTGTTCCTTTTAAGTATCACACTGCAGATCGCTGCCCAGACCGTCCTCCGTTGCCACCCACATCTAGTGTGGCAGGCACACCATCTCGTTGCATTGTCGTGCTTGCGCCACCTCTGTTTCGACCATGGTTTTTTGAAATGAATAAGAATTTTTGGGTAAACAAGGCAACCGAGGTGGTGTCCATGGGCCGGGCCCAACGGGCCCCGTGTGGTAGGACGCTCCCTCCCTCCCCTCTCGTGGAAGCCGTGGACACCTCCCTGGACCCGTCTTTTGCCTAGTGACTCCTTCTGCGCGGTAAAAATTCCTATAAAATCTCACTGTTGTTTTCATCTACGTATCACTTTTTTTTCATGTTGTCGTTTTGAGTTAATTCTGTTAGGGTTCCGAAGCTCTAGATCGACATATCTTCTCAAGAGTCTAGCATTAGGAGCTATGTTGCTCGACAAACTTGTTGTACACGCCCTTATCAATAGGTAGATGACCACGGGTGGACGACGGACGACAAGATTGCCGCTAATCTTAGGGAGCCAATGAGAGAAGCCGCAAGCGATGAGGAAGATGTCCCTCTACCTCAACTTCGGAATATGTTTGTTGAGTTCAGAGGTCAAGTATAATTAATCAAAACACTCCTCGCCCCATGCAGGAAAGTGTGCTCGCAAAACCGAACACTAGCATTCCTCATGTTGTCACTAAGGCACTAAGGTCTACAGATTAGATTTACACCAGATACAAAGCCCTAGGGGGAGAAGGTTGCTTCACTTGAGGAGGAGAATCGTATTCGGCGTGGGATCATTGCTCGCAGAATATCTTCAACACCGCCAAAGTACCAAGCATGAGTATATGTGTAAAGGCACTCCCATGAGCTTGTTCCAAGCTTGGGGGAGGTCCCCCGGTATCTTTATCACCATCATTATCGTTATTATTATCTTTTATCTCGATCCTTAGTTATATCATGGTTTAAAAAAACAATAGTATGAGATAGTTTGTAATGTGTTCTATCGCTCCTTCAGAGCAATTATCTATGAATCCTTTGGTGTGAGATTACAAAATAAAGAGTTGGCATGAAACGTCTTTTTGCTTTTTTGTTATTATGTACTCCATTCGGTCATTTTTACTCTGCATATAAGAATTGTCTGAAGTCAAACTTCTTAAAGTTTGGCCATATTTATATGAAAAAATATTAACATCTACAATGCTAAGATTATACAATATGAAAACTAAATTCATGACGCATCTAATGTTGTTAATTTCACATTTTGAATGTTGGTAATTTTTTTATATACTTAGTCAAAGTTTACGAGGTTTGACTTCAAACAAATCTTATATGCGAACTAAAAAGGACCGGAGGGAGTATTCTAGCATTGCAAATCAATCCCATATGCTGATCTTGTGAGAAGTCATGGCTTTACATTGAGTTTAAAGAATAAAATCTCTTGAGGCTTAGTTAACATAGCATCGATCATTTAAACAACTCATGAAAGCTGAGTACAAGGAAGAGAAATTTCACATGTAAATACACTATCTTAGACATCTTTTATGATGGTGAACTCTCAATGAATATTTTCAAACTTGATAAAATAGCTGATGCTGGACAAGTAAGACAATGTAATGGGCTTCCCGTAATTTTTGAAGGTCGGCCTCTAGAATCCAAAAAGTTACATAACTCGGTAATTTGGGCACATTGTTTTGAGTGGGAGGTCGCCACTTGAGTCCCCTGGACATAACATAGAGGGATGGTTCGACATGTGGTAGATTGAAAGTTCATTAAAGGTGAGACAATTATATGCAAGATATTGGGTAATAAAATGGTCTCGTCTTCGGATTGTGGTACAACGGTTCTCGGCCATTTGGCTACATCTAGGAGAAAACCCCGATGTAGATAGGCCATTTTTATTTAAGTGTTGAAACTAACAGAATACAAAAATAAAGGTAGAGCAACCAGTACACTCAGCTATTGGCATATTTTACGAATGAGAACTGACCCATGATAAAAGCCCATGTTTGATACTATGTAGTACAACCTCTGTTCCTAAATGTAAGATATTTGAACTGCAAAAACGTCTTACATCTAGGAACAAAGGTAGTATATCTCAGTGATGGGAATTATTCTTTCAATGTGAGGCATGTTCTCATTGATAGTAAAGACGTCAGCGGTGACTTCATTAATCTTAAAGCTCAATGCAAATACTCTCTACATTAAATTCCATGCGAGTGTGTGCGTGTGATGGGGTGTGCGTGCATTGGTTCGTCTATACTGTAGTCGGTGCTTTAGAAAAAAAAAACTAGTAAGTTTTTTTTTAGGGTGAAAAAAAAAGATAGGTCACTTTTGCGAGAGGTGCGCTTTGCTCTGGTCCTTGGGCCGCAAACGACAACCCAGCCCAAACATCCTGCCGCTCCACTCTGTGTGTGTACTGCACGTAAAATCCTATCTGCCGCATTTTACCCTAAAAAAAATCTTCCGCATTCTACGGCAGTTTCCATTTTTTAGGTGCACATTCTGCGCTAGATTGTAGCTGCTCCGCACAGAGGCGAGCCACCAGCGAAAGAGATGGGCCGGCCCGTAATGAACACGCTACAGTAACCTGTTTTGGGACCTTCTAGGAGGTTCCTTTCCCCGGTTTTGGGATCTTGTAGAACGTTCCTAAACTGGTTTTTTCCTTTTTTTTCGTTGTTTGTATTTTTCTTTTGTCCTGATTATTTATTTATTTATTCTCTCCTTTTTTCCTTCCCTTTTTGTTTTTTAATTCTGTTTCTCTTTTTGCTCATTATTTTCCAAAAAAGTTTAGAATTTCAAAAATTGTTCGCTTCTTTTACAAAATTGTTCGAAAATTCAAAAAGGTTAGAATTTTAACTTTAAAAATGCTCCTATTTTGTACAGATTAAAAAAGGTTAGACAATTTCAAAAAATGCTCCCACTTTCCAATCTGCTCACAAATTTAGAAAATGTTCATATTTTCAAAATGTGTTCCCAAATTCATAAATTTTTGGTGGAATATAAAAAATATTCACATTTTTTTTCTTTCACAAATTCAGAAAACGTTTGGAAATTTCAAAAATATGCCTGGTTTCCAAATTTGTGCATAAATTCAAACAATGCTCATGTTTATCAAAGTTTGTTCGTAAATTCAACAATAATTCGGGGTATTTCTAAAAATGTCGGAATTTTGAAAAAAATATCAAAAATGATCAAGTTGTCAATTATTGTTCTTGTTTTGCAAAAAATGTTTTGCATTATGGAAAGTTGTTCTCATTTTCAACTTTGTCGCTTTTTTGAAAAAATGTTTGTGCTTTCACAAAATGTTGAAGTTTTAAAATATTTGTGCAGAAATTTGAAAACTTTCATGTTTCAAAAAATATTCACTTTTTGGAGAAAAAAGAAGATCTCGTTTGAAATTCCAGAGAATTTTAAGATCTATTGCGGCTTGTAGTTCATAGAAACCGGGCTGCCATTCTGGACATCAAATCTGAGGAATTACGGTGGCTGGCGACGTTGTTCACTTGCAAGCTGTCCTCGGTTCGACGCCTCACACGAACTTTTGTTTTTGAGAGTTTTTCTGCAAAACTGTGTTTAAGTTTTGCCGCTGCCGTTTGTTTCTTTAAGTATCGCGCTGCAGATCTAGCACTAGAGGTTGTCTGTCGCGGCGGCTCGCGGCAGCACCGACTATTAGAAATCTGTTAGTCCACATGTGGCGTGTGAACAAGGAAAGTAGTGTACCCTAATCAGCGCGCGAATCAGTACGAAGTCATGGGTTGGAATCACAGCGCTGGAATGGGCCGGGCCGGGCCTGTGCGAAACGCCGTCTCTTTGCGGAGGAGGTCCCTCCTGGATGCACGGCGCGAGCCGCGACGGCATATGCCCGCGGCCCCGTTTGCCGTCGTTGGCGTGGCATATGCCCCGAGATATTCCTACCCTCCTCCATTCATTTTTCTTATCTCCCAACCCTCTCCCTCCTGGTACTTCCGGCAAGGCGAGTCAAAGCAAGGCGAGCATGAGCAGCGACACTCTCACTCCCGATCCAGGCATGCACATGTGCTCTGCTACATCATTGTCTGGCCGAAACCACCGCATTTTTCTATGCCAACTCCGGCAAGGAGACGGGGTCGACCGATCCAGATCCCAGCTGCCATGCCATGCATGCTCGCGGCGAGTTCCTACGTGCGGCGCCACCGGAGATGGCTGGATCTGTGCCTTCCGCTGGTCTTCCTTGCCGTCAATACCGCCGTGGATCTGCCTCGGCCTCTGCCTGGCTGGCCGTGCAGGTGCAGGCGCGGGATCTGGGGAGCGATTCGTGGGAGGAGGGCAGGTGAGACCTCCACCAGAACGGCAAGGAGCAAGGGATCGTCCCCCATATGCGCATAGCATAGATCGATCGGGACGTACGTTTTGCATATGCTGATGCCGTCACGTGGCGTGGCGCCGTGGGAAATGCGTGCCGGCCGGTCCGCTCTGTCCGATCAAGTTGGTGCAGGCACTACCGCCGGAATTTAAAAAGTCCGGTCGTCTTTCTCGAATGGAAAACAGAGAAGAACGGCCTGCTTCTAGCTGTTGGTGGTGTTGAGTTGGTCGTTTCATTTTTATTTATTTATTTAAGCGAGGTGAGGTTTGCTGTTGGGGTGTTGGTGACTGATCTCATCTCATCACAGCTCAGTTCTACTAGTAGTCCGTAGGTCACAACAACCGATGGGATGGAGTGAGGGAGTGAGGGAGGGATATCCATGCGATCGCGACGTCTACGGCGGTTCGGAGTTGCTCGGAAATCTCCCTCTCTCTCTCTCTTCTCGCTCGTCACTACCCACTACTAGTATTAGGAGTGTCACACGGCACAAGAGTGGTGGTAGTGTACAAACTGAGGCTCCTCCGTCTCGAGTACGTGTGCGCGCGGTAGTTTCTTCCCGCCTTCAGGCCAACAGTTCTACGTTAGGTAAACAACGACGGAGAGACACGGACCAACGGGCACTGCCGTCGGTATTCTACGGACGTACTCCTGTGATATGATAATTGTACGATCGCCGTCGATGACAGACACCCAGACCCAGTCCATCCGTCTCGTATTCTCTCGTATTCTCATCCTGGTGAGTGGTGACGACGACCGGATCCGGATGCACAGACCAACTTCACCTCCTGCTCCTTCCTTCTGGAACGAGTGCACCATCTTCCGACGGGCGGGTGGCGTACGAAACAAGGGTGCTGGCATCATTCGGCCGTTCCGGCCGGACGTGGACAGCGCGATCGCGGCGGCAGGTGGGAGAGCAGAGCCACGCACGGTGGCGGCACGGCCGGCCGAATGATTGCGCTGCCGCCGCTACTTTCCTTCCTTCTCTCCGGCCCGCCTACGTACGTACGCACGTCGCTAGTAGTACGTGCAACTTTTTTTTTTGATCTGTTGTATGTACTGTACGTGCATCTTTTGCAAGTTGGCGCTCCCCGGCGATGCATGCATGGATGGACGTCCGGTTGGCGGTTGCGGCGGGCCAGCCGTGACCACGTTACCCTCTCGCCCATGTTTGGAAGTGTCGGGGGCGGGGCAGGGCAGGGCACGGTGGGGAGCGTGCCGCCGCCCGCCCGGCCCCGGATGTGCCTCTCCATCGGCTGCGGTTTTCTACGGCGCCGGAGCACCGACGGCGGCGCGTCCACATCAGGCCTCTATCGTGGACATGGCCACGCCCGTCCGCACCAAATCGTCATGTTATATCAATGATCACCATCCGCCACACAGAGCGCGCTTCATATAGATGTGTAGGCCGTGACGGCTATGCGCACACACACAGTCGTCATATCTCAGCCTTCATGAACAATTTCACCTTTACTCATTCAAACATTTCGATGGCCGCCAAAATTTAACATTCGACACATTAATGCAAGCAGTGTACATGGTCTTTGACAATTCCAATGAAGGCGAAATGCCCGAATCGCATGCCTTCGTTGTCTGCACCGTCCCCTTTCGCCAGCATTAGTAACGTTCCCTCCTTCGACGTGTGCATTGGGCTTTTCTTCGAGGTTCCTCAAACGTATGGTGATGTTCTACGGCTTTGCCCAAAATTATCGAGCCACTGGATCCATTGTGCTCGGATCCATCATGATAAACTGATTCTTGGTGTTCATGCGGTTATCTCTCGCCCGATTTTGCCTTAATTTGGAGCCCACGCGGCTCCATCTCGATCTTAAGTTGGAGCCCCTTGTCCTCGGTGACTGGCTGATGCAGTTTGCTCTCATGCATAACCTCCCGTCTCGCCTTCTTCTCTTCATTCTTCTTCTGCTCCATCTCTAGCTTTTCGTGCTTTCTCTTCTCGCCGTGTTTGTTTCTTGCCTTTATCAACTCACCGATCTTTTTTTTCATCGCCTCCACCTCTCCTTCTCTCTTAAGCTTCTCATTTTCTCTCTTCCTCCCGTCAGGGCGACCCATGATAGCTGGTGGAATGGTACTTCTAGGCAAATTTGCCCTTTCCTCTTGATCAACATCATTTGCGACATCGTCCATCTCTGAAGAGAAATTGGCACCCTCCATATATTTTGACTTGCCATTCTCATTCCACGTGCTCTTCCAACAAACCCAACAATGTTGGAGGCAAAATGGTTTGCTCTTTGACTTGGCCATTTATCTGTACGTCGCTTGGATTATGGCGTCCTAAAACAAACAGGTTCACAAATTGATGATAATGCTCAAAGTAATGGAAATGTGGCAATCAAAAAACAACAACAATGCCTATATATTGAGCAATGGTAGAACCGCTAGGAGGAACGTACTTCATTTGCTCCTTATAGCACGCCCAAGACTACAGATCTCTTGAATCATACCCCGTCAGTTTGTTAGAGATTTGAGGCTACTTTCGTTGTCCACCAAAGATGAAATATGAAACATTCATCGATGCATGCCCAATACTTTTTGTTGAATGGTCCTTCCTGACAATCGTATTGAGAGAGAGATATTGCCATGCCCGGATAAGAGTAACATGCTCGGTCTTGAGCGAGAGATATTGACATGCCCGGTCTAGAGTACTTGAGAGCACTCGGTGCTCAGGATACTCATAGGCTTTTGGAGATGAACAAATCCCGTGGGTTTTCAGCTATGCTTGGGTCTATCGATTGCAAGCACTGAAAGGGGAAGAATTGTCCTACAACATGGCACGGACAGTTCGGAGGACGCTCCAAGGATGCCACCATCATTCTTGAGGCCGTTGCCGATAAAGAGACATGGATTTGGCATGCATATTTTGGGACCTGGATCTTGCAACGATGTCAATGTGCTCAACAGATCACCTCCTTTTACCAAGTTAGCCAACGGAGGAGCTCCACCAGTGACCTTCGAAGCAAATGGCCGCACCTACAACTATGGGTACTACCCATGCGGATGGGATCTATCCGAAGTGGAGCACTTTTGTGAAGACAATCCAAACCTCCTAAGGTAAGAAAGAACTCTATTTCCACAATGCTCAAGCGGCAACTAGGAAAGATGTTGAGTGGGCATTTGGGGTTCGTAATCCCAAATTGCTATTGTGTGAGGACCGGCTAGATTCTGGGATCAGAAAAACCTTTTGCACATCATGACTGCTTGTGTGATCATGCACAGAATGATCGCTCGGAATGAGGGTGGGCACGATTTGAATTATACCTTCTATCATCTGATGGGCGTACACGCTCAGACGATTAGAAGAGAGGACCGAGTCCGACGTTCCATGGAGGTGTACCATGGCATTAGAGAGGTCCATACGTGCAATGATCTTCAGAAAGAAGTCATGAAGGAGTGGTGAAAATGGCATAGGGATCAAGCCTCCTAGTTTCATTTCTTTGTTTGTTGTATTGTGCAAGGATTTTGTTGTATTTTATGTTGCATTCCATGTTGTGGATTTGATAAACTATGTAATAATTTGATGTTGAGAACTGATAAAACTTTTGGGATGATTTTTATTTCAAATTGTGTGGTTTTAGCGCTGCTGCCATTGGTCGTAAAAATCGCACCTGACCCCGCATATATTCCTCCCCATCTGCTCTCCGGACCTCCTAGCCACCTCACACTCCACTCCCCTCAACTCCCTATGCCACCCAAGCTCACCTCCAGCGATTTCCAGCCGTCTACGACATGACGGGTAGCGGATTTGACTCCGATCAATCTGGATCCGTCGACTGAGGTGTCATCTCGTGCGGGTTGGAGGAGGTAATGACGGTCCGTATTGCACTCCGCCGCTCCCGGGGGACAGCGCCCGACCGACGGAAGGATCTGTCCGGCGTGACTCCATAGCGTTGGCTCAACGGGCGTTGGGTCCACTGGAGCTGGATCATCGTGGTCCAGGCAGTCGGAAAATCTCTCCTCCATCATTGGTCGGGCAGACTATGAGTCCCATCGGGAACGGACGGCCCGCCGTGGGAAGGAGAGGATAAGGGCCGCCGAGGCCCATATCGCGGCAAAAATGGTGGTGGTTGATGCGGCGGCATGGGCGGCCGTGGAGACGGAAGCCATTTGCGCCTACATTGTGAAGAAACGGCACCGGAGGAACACGCGCGTCCTCGGCTGAGAGCAGAATCGGACGGCTCGTGCCATGGCCGGACTGCCACCGAAGGAGGAGAAGGAGGACAACGACGACGAGAACAGCTCTGGCGACGAGCGGATTCAGCTCGGTCCACCGATACTTCCGCGAGAAGGACGGCAAGGGTGCCGGAAAGGGCAAGGGCAGCCGTGGATGATCTCCGCCATAGCCAAACATGCCAAATTTTGGTAGTCCGGTGGCATGTTAGTAGTGATGGAGTAGCCGGACGATGTATGTAATACATCGACGTTGTTACATGAGTTTGTATGAATTTGAGATATGATGATTGAGGTGTTTGGTTGTGAAAAGGCAAACGTAGGACCTGACCAATGTCCACAGAGGTGCCCCGGTGTTTGAAGGGCAGGATTTGTAAACTCCGGCTGTATATGCTCTGTTTCGAGTCAAGCAGGAATGGAGTCAATCATGCGTGTGCTAGTGGGCTGGCAAGATGAAGGACGATGCATCTATATGTACATACGTAGTTTCACGAAAGGAACAAGATAGATGGAGCACGCACACATGGCTGACAGCCGAGGCCGAGTCCCAAGTGCACGCACCATAGCTGAGCAATAATGCCCCACGTGTGGCTTCATCAAAGTGAATGACCTCTTAGGTAGTAACTTAACACATCCCAAAACAATTTTGCTTATGTGGCAAGTATTTAATAAGGAAAGAGGTGTTTGTGGTAACATAATATGTTACTGTAATATAGTGTTTTTCGAAACAAAATGAGTCTATAAGCTAATAAATGAAGCAGTCTATGACCTTATTACTATGTTATTTTACACTGTGAATATAGTAATTTAGACTAGTATCATGCATATGACACTAATCTAACTTACTCCCCGTTATGACCAGCCTGAACCGAAGGAAATTTCACTGCACAGCAACTGCAAGCGCAAGCACGGAAAGGCCCGGTCCTCCCCAGATCAGTCAGCCAATCAAAGACGCCTACGTGTCCATGGCCCCAGTCTAGTCTAGTCCTAGCCAGCCAGTCCGGGCCAAGCGCGAACCGCCACCGCCGTGCGCGCGGCGCCGCCGATCCGCCACCGTCACCGGACGGACGCGCGGCGCCCCAGACAATCGGGGGATGGATGGATGGGGTCCGTGGCCGCGGAGGACGCGTTCACGCGGCCGTGCTCGTCAATTTGGAGCGGAGTAGCCCTTTTTCCGCCCGGCCCCGGCCCCCGGCCCGCGCGACGGAACCGGTGCGCCACCAACCCCAATCATGCATGCGCGCGCGTCGGCGTCGGCGTAGATCGACCAATGGGTCGATGGATCCTACTACCAGCAGAGGCTCCAGCCCCCAGCTAGCGTGATGCCGGCATCCCAAGCTACTTTCTGTCGGTCGGTCTTTCTCTACGCGCGCATCTCCCCCGTCTTTCACCCCCCGATCCGATCCGGGTGATTCCACGCCGTGGCCGCCGGGATTTCCCCACATGATCGTGGTCGACGGTGGAACTTGAAAAGAGGATGGACGAGTAGTTAATTTATATGTATACTGCGTGACATGGAGGGAGGATTAGTTAAGCCATTTGTACAGGTTGAAGGCCTCAATCAATCAATCAGTCGGCTGGTTGACATGTATGGGCGATCGATCTCCTCCTTTGTTTGCTCGGCTGGCCAGTGACCTCACTCGCCCACGATGCGGTTTGTTGAAGCATGCGCCTAATACCATGATTTTTCAGTATTATCAGCGGCTGAGATATCACTTTAGCTGGCCCGATTGGCGCTCGTAATACACTCTGGAAGACCGAGACCTCGCACCCATAACCAATGACTAAATCCAAGTAAAAAAAATCATTTGCTCTACCAATATGCAATTAGGGCATATAAAACGGTAGCATATGGATACACATGCTCATGACAAAAAGTAGTTTGAGGCATCTGAACCACGGATCTGTAGCCTGCGCGTGTGCGGATCTGAGCCACGGAAAGGGCATGCTTGCATGGCTGCGGTTACGTGCAGGCGCAACCACTGAATCATAGAGTGGTGCAGTGCAGTGTACCACCAACGAACGGTCGATCGATCTGGTAGCTAGCTAGCTACTGTCCATCGACATCACCCACTGCATTGCACTGGACTGGAGTGCGCCCAACAGCCAGCCAGCCAGCCAGCCCGGCTGCCTTGAACGAACTGCCCACCCCGTGACGCCTACCCCGTAACCAACCTCCTAATTTCTGTTGCATCCTTCTTCTTCTTCTTCTTCTTCTTCTTCTTCTTCTTTGCGACTAAAAAAACTTGTTTGTCCCGCCATTTGTAATTCTAGCCCTCATCAAAGAGGAGGCGGCACTTTGGGTCGCCGCCGGTGCTAATAAGTTGAGTTCAATCATGTCGGGAGAGTAGTCCCTTTGTAAGGTGGTGTTGTAATCCCTCTAACTCTTTCTTCTTTCTTAATTAATATATGAGGCAAATCTTTTGCCTCCTTTCAAAGAAAAAATTTGTTGCATTCGAACAGCCACGTGGCTTTACCGAATACTAGCACCAAAAAAAAGCCAGGGTGATTTGGGTTTCACTTTTCAGATTTACCACCAGCTCGCTCTTTTCACCTTGGCTCGACAGGCAGGCAGTGTGCCTCCAGCTGTAGAGATATTGTTGTTTATGCTCCGATGGTACATTTTTGTCTCTTTGTACTGTTCGGGCGTTTGCACAGGAGCAGGGCTTTGTTGGGACGGGCGGGCGGGCAGGATTTGGTTAGGCATCCGATGAGGCAGGAACGGGTTAATTGGGCATCCGATGAGCAGGGTTTGGTCAAGATTAGTGTGAGCAGGGTACCTGTATGTACTACCTCGTCTGCTGACACTGCTTCTACTAAGAGCATCTGCAGGTGGACTTTGCAGATTTGATCCATCAAACACGCGTGGATGGGTCATATTTCAAACAATCGATTCCACAACCGGTCATCTCAAATTGAAAACCACAAATTCGTATTAAGCCGCCGGACAAGCTCAACTTAAAACTAGGTTTACGTTGAGCTTGTCCGGCGGCCGACTGCACCCCTCAGAATGTTGGTCCAGTCGCTGGCGAGGTAGAGTAGGACATGAGACATGGCCCGGCTAACAGAACTCAAGGCGCCGCCGTCTCTCATGCCCTACTCGTTCTCGTCGGTGCCCGGAACCTGACGATGCCGATGAACGTCAGATCGATGATGGATCCGTCCTCCACGACATCCACCACAACGCGGTTACAGTGCCCGGACTGGTACCGGGCGCTAGAGAATGCGACAACGCCTCGCCAACGTCCACCGCTGCGAGGGCTGTCGCCGTCTCCCGCGCCCGCTACTTCGCATGGCGCGTCATGTTTGCGTCGGACGACACACATGCGTTCACCTCCTGCTCAGCGGGGCAATGGAGGGGTTGCACGTCCGCCCCCACGTTTAGACGCTAGACAGACCGCACCGACTTTTGTGAGGCAGCGGCAACACGCCTCACGACGGATCCATGCGCCATTTGGGAGGATGCAATCGATTCTCGACAGAAGGACTCCGACCGTTGCCGTCAGGCGGCCTCCTTCAGGGAGCGGCGGAGCGCAAACCAAACGATCATCTTTTCCTCGAGGCCGCTGAAAGAACATGCGGTGCCCCCATGTTTGGTTTTGGTAATTGATGACAATCTCGATGGACTAATGGTTGCCTTGAGTTATATTTGAAGATTTTATCCATAGGCTTTTCTTGGAGTACATGTATTGGTTTCAATGAGAGTTTGTGTCGACCAAGGTGCTATTCAAGGAATTACCTAAATATTGGTCTTGTGAGAGGTTGATCAAGACTAAGTCAAAAAGTGAATCAAGTTGATCAAAGCGTAGAAGATGTACCGAGAGGGATCAAGTGATCCCATGGTATGGTAAGCATTGTCAATTACGCTTTGTGTACTAACCCATGGTCTTCGTGAGGGTTCTTTGTGGGGTTAGGTTGCGGTGTGCAAGTTCAAGTGGAGCATCACGAAGAGATCAAATGCTTGAAGCTTGCCGTCCTTTGTGGTGACAATGGACTTGTGAAGATGTGCGGAAGAGTGGCTCACCCATAATGGAGTATGGGGGAGCAATCAACTAGTCTTCATCGAGTCAACACAATCAAGAAAGGTTGCGGTGTGCAAGTTCAAGTGGAGCATCACGAAGAGATCAAATGCTTGAAGCTTGTCGTCCTTTGTGGTGACAATGGACTTGTGAAGATGTGCGGAAGAGTGGCTCACCCATAGTGGAGTATGGGGGAGCAATCAACTAGTCTTCATCGAGTCAACACAATCAAGAAAGGTGGTCCAACTTGAGGGAGTCAAGATCGTCATCATCTAGTTCAAGTGGACCATGTGCAAGGCAAAGATTTGCCCTTGATAGGTTTTCTATTTTACCGGTCTCATGATGATAGTTGGGAGACTGGGTTATAGGATCGATTGCCGTATTATCAGGGGGGCTCTCGATGAGTAGCTTGATTGTATCGTTCGTTGAGAGATCAAACCATTGCATCCTTGCATCATTTTTCTTGGTTCTTGTTTGCTTCTCGTTGTGAGTCTTAGAGTTTATGGTCATCTTGATGACAAGCTCGAGTTCATCAAAAACGGGGTTCACATGCTTCTTCTATGATGTTTTCGATGTTGGAGGTTATGCCGGTTCTTCTCGGTTGGAGGATTCACTCCTCTATTTGTTAGCATACCTCCCCTGCCTCTTCTTACTATAATCAATCGCTGTTTTGATGCTACTCGTCGTCTTGTTTCCAACAAGCTTGAGTTTGCTCAATTCGGAGCTCATATGCAGAAGTTATGGCAGTTCTGGTTTTCCGTGGAGTTTACTTGCTTTCGTGGAAGTGGCATAATGATGGCGCTAGCGGTAGTACCGCTGGGCCAGAGCGGCAGTACCGCTTATCGCCACAAGCGGTAGTACCGCTGTCCCATAGCGGTAGTACCGCCCATGACCATAAGCGGTAGTACGGCTCCGGTTCCGCGTTGGTACCGCCTCGACTCGAGACGTGGTTTTCTCGTGTCGGGTTCAGCGGCAGTAGGAGCGGTAGTATCGCTTATGTGCGGTAGTACCGCGGCTACCACCACCCATAGTGTCGCTCAATGGCCCTCCTCTCTGTTCCTTCTCCCTGTGCTCGTGGTAGGCATTGTGCGCGGTCCCAGCGGTAGTACCACCAGGCCGGAGCGGCAGTACCGCTTATCGCCACAAGCGGTAGTACCGCTATCCCAAGCGGCAGTACCGTTGCGGCCAACGGTAGTACCGCTGGCTCCAGCGGTAGTGCCGCTCATACGGCTCTGCCCCGCACTCTGTTTCGCTCCGCTCTCCGTGTTCTACCGCCCGAGCGGTAGTACCGCTCGTGCGCGGGCTGAGCACATAACGGTTGGATTCGGGAGCTCCTATAAAAGGGGGTCTTCTTCCCCATTCAACCTTATCCTTTGAGCTCGTGTTCTTCCCCCATTGTTGACCTTCTTCGAGCTTGCTAACTCTCAATCCCTCCATGGATTCTTGCTAGTTTTTGAGGGAAAAGAGAGAGGAGATCTAGATCTACATTTCCACCAATCACTTTCTCCTCTATGTGAGGGGAACCCCTTGGATCTAGATCTTGGAGTTCTTTGTGTTCTCTTTCTTGTTCTTCCTCTCATTTTCCTCCCTAGCATTAGTTGCTTCGGTGGGATTTGAGAGAGAAGGACTTGGGCACTCCGTGTGCCCTTGCCATTGCATTTGGTGCATCGGTTTGAGTTCTCCACGGTGATACGTGGAAGTTACAAGTTGAGAAGCTTATTACTCTTGGGTGCATGGTACCCTTGAGCTTGTTCCTCTTGGGTGCTTGGGCGCCCTAGACGGTCGGTGGTGTTCGGAGCTCAATCATTGTGGTGTAAAGCTCCGAGCAAGCGTCGGGGTCTCCAATTAGATTGTGGAGATCGCACCGAGCAACTTGACGGGTACCGGTGACCGCCCCAAGGGTTGTCAAAGTGTACGGGTTCGGTGACCGCCCCCAAGGGTTGCCATTTGTACGGGTTCGGTGACCGCCCTCAAGGGTCCCTTAGTGGAATCACGACATCTTGCATTGTGCGAGGGCGTGAGGAGATTATAGTGGCCCTAGTGGCTTCTTGGGGAGCATTGTGCCTCCACACCGCTCCAAACGGAGATTAGCATCCGCAAGGGTGTGAACTTCGGGATACATCATCGTCTCCGCGTGCCTCGGTTATCTCTTACCCGAGCCCTTTACTTATGCACTTTACTTTGTGATAGCCATATTGTTCTTTGTCATATATCTTGCTATCACATAGTTGCTTATCTTGCTTAGCATAAGTTGTTGGTGCACATAGGTGAGCCTAGTTGTTTTAGGTTTTGTGCTTGGCAAATTAACCGCTAGGTTTATTCCGCATTTATTCAAGCCTAAACCATAGTTATTTTAAAGCGCTTATTCACCCCCCTCTAGGCGACATCCACGATCTTTCAGCCGCGTGAGATGAGCTTGGGGTCGACGGATCTGGAGGTGTAGGACTCATATCCTCTACCTGCGATGCCGGAGTTCGCCGGATGGGAACTTGTATGACGGAGTGGAGTGGAGTGGCTAGGGTTTGGTCGGGGGAGCGGATGAGGACGAATATATGTGGGGTTGGATGGGCCAGCGTGGGCTAGCTCCGACGTGGAGGACACGCCCGGCCGCACTCGGGCATCCCCATATCCGCCCCCATATTCAGGTTGATTATGATGGTTGCCGGTCAGCCCAGACATTTGAGGTCGTTTTGAAGCGCCCGTCTGGGTCGGTTTTCTTTTACCAGTCAGTGACCCGGCCGTTTCATGCGGGCGTATGAAAAGGGATTTGAGGCCCCGGTTGTAGATGCTCTAATAACTGCTACTCACCTGTTATTAGAATGGACTTTTAATTTTGACACAATTATATGAGAGTGATGTTATAAGCTAGGGCATGTCTAGGGAACATCTAGACTAGTTATTGCACATCTAAATGGCTTAATCATATATAAAGAGGAAAAGAACCACCCACATGAATCTTCGCCTAAAAATAAACCATATATAATTTAGATGTACAATTCTTAGGGCATATTTAGATGTGCTTTAGCAAAACGGTATAAACTACACACAAATATATATTGAATTACATTTCGAAGTTAGAGAAGTTAAGTACTTAGATGGGCAGGGAATGTCTTCAAGACAATCATTATTTTTAATCAGTGATGTGGTTAATAGCGCCTTTTATGGTATGCAAGGGTGATGGCTGAGATGACCATCAGTCCAAGGTGCCAACTCTTGCGACAATATGACCAAAAGGGAACAGTCGAAATGAAGATGAATCCATCTAAAAAAAGATGAATTGGTTAGAGATATGCCATTGTAATATCCATAGCAATGATCATTTTTTTTGTATGTACGACATTCATATGGCATGGATTCCCTTTTTTACTCAATAATATGGGCTAGGTCCTTTTCTTTGTCATCAGTTTTGTTGATAGACACTATAGACAAAGTTTATTGTCTTGACTCACACTCTCTGCATTTTAAACCTGAACCGGAAAACCATGCCAAAAATAGATGGAACGGAACTAATTTTGTGGTTTTATAGTTTTTGATTTTTAGTACAGTATGAAAATTTCCTACCATTTTGAATTTTGGGTTCCATGGTATATAGCTAAAAACCAAACAGTTGACCCAATTACAAAAATATATTTATACTTTTTGAGCGAACGACCATACAAGGACTCGATCACGTAAGCACGTGAGCTTGTCTCGCTTGCATTGTCCAACATTCACGCGCTCAAGCATAGATCTTACATCTACTCATCATCAGGTAGGTAAGCAAGGTGGTACTAAAGTTGCTGCCGTCGTTCATATAGACTGATTGGCCGGTGACCGCATACAAGATTAAGAGAAGTTGCGACCTACTCACTCAAGCTCATGGGAAAGTTAATGGGTAGACCAAAATCCCAAAAGAGCTTGTAATGCAGACATTTTTCTTGTACATGAGTATGATTCCCTACTAAGCACATCCATTTCTATTGTAAATAGTCATTTTTCTAGAAAAAAAAGCTAAGCACGATCATAAACAAAGCAAAGTATGCATTGCACATTTGCATGCACGACCAGCCATCAAGGAGTAAACACATCCATGCATATGTACGTATTTGTAGTTATATATTGTTTGTGAATCTAAGAACTTTCGAAGTATATCTTTAAGATTGTTCAGTTGATCTGGATCAATATTTATGATGGTTCACTGCCATCCATATTAATTGAATAGTAGGACTTCCCAATCCAAAAGATTCTTCAATAGACAGTTTTATTTCATCATTATGCCAAGCTTCATTGATCAGAATTTTTCAATATTTCAATAATCAGCACAAAAAGGTGGGTGAGATAGATGATCCCCCTATCTGATACCTCCTTTGCAAACAATTCTTTTGCCAGTCGCACCATTAAGTGTAACATGGGTTATAGCAGAGTTCAGTATGCTCCTTGTCCACATGATCCATTTCCCCCAGATCCAACTGTTGAAGCGTGAAAACAATAGCACAATGGTCTATCTTATCAAATGTCCTTTTCTTAACCAATCCTAGAGATAAAAAAAAAAAATCTCTTTTTGATTTGTGGAAGATTTGAAGGTATTCAAAAGCCCAATGTAAGAATCTAGAATATTTATGTTTTTAACGAACACACATTGATTATTGCTACGTATATGATATTTTTCTGCACTATGTTAGCTAGTATTTTTGTTAAAACTTTAATAGGCATGCTTATAAGGGAGATTGGTCTGTAGTTTGTTGTAGATTCAGAAGTATCCTAGTAATGAGTGAAATGCAGATAGTGTCAACAAGTTATCAGTTCACCTTTTTCATCATGAAAGTCAAAACAGAACCTATAAAATTGATTTGTAATAACATGCCCACACCTCTGCATGAAAAAACCATCGAAACCATCTACTTGTAGGGATTTATCATTGTGCATACAATTAACAACCTGGTCAATCTTATGAGTGATGAGTGTGTATTCCAAATGATTGTGATTATTATTTGTAGCTAAAGCCAAGTATCATTGATCTTTCGTCGGTGGTGAAAGGGTCCCGAGGCTTTTCTCTAGATATCTCTAATTGCATATTAAAAATGTCAAATAAAATGTTCACGCTACTAGTTAAATGTGTCATACTACTTATGAGTAACATAACAACTTTGTACTATACGTCCACCTTTTTAATTACAATATCTACTGAAAATGTTCATGCTCTCAGATAAATAATATGTGTGTATTTAAAAAATGTCCATAAGTTCAAAATATCATAGATTTTAAAAAATGCTCACACATCCAAAAATGTAGTTGTGTTTTTTCATAAATAAACATAAGTGGTGAAAGTAATTTGAATCAAAATGCAAATGAAGATAATGTTTTCTTGTTGAAACACACAAAAAAGGAAAATTAAAATATAGAGAAGGAGGGGGGGGGATAATAAGATATAATAATAGAAGAAAAGGACAGGTAAAAGAAGCCAAGCAACCAGTAATTGGCCGTACCAAAAAGGGGTGCTAGCATAGCATCCTTAGTTCACACAATGAGCATGGGAAACCTCTAAAACATGCACGCTTAACATGTTGCAGCTTAATTCAAATTAGACATGGAATTCTAACATGCCTCTAGCATGGAAAGCCAATTATGGAGACATCTATATATAGGAAGGGGTGAAGGCTTTAGCCATTTTCAGAACCTACCCATCGATAAGAAGTGCCCAAATTTGCCAATCCAAATATGAAAGTCCAGGCCCACAACGCTCCTCCCCTAATGGGTTATTTGAAAAACCACGAGGAGAAAAAGAATGTAATATAATTATAGTTGCACCAACACACTATATCAATTGTATTTCTGCTATGAGTATACGCGTCTCAAGATATGGATTTTCTGTAAAACCGAAAACATGTAGAAAACATCAAGTGGATTTGGGCACTAAATTAATAGGTTAGTCTAGAAAAATAATATAAATTGCTATAAAATTTATTCAAAAGTGATAATGTAATAGCATGAAACAATCACAAATTATAGATACATTTGAGACGTATCACAGACTTCATGTGGAAATCTCAGGCACCTCTTCAGTGTCGTTTCTTTACATGGCTGGCACCGCGGAATAGATGAAGGACTTCGGGCTGACTGGCATAGAGGGGTTTGCCTCACCAGGAAGTGTGCTTGCTATGTGCAGGTTGAGGACATGATCGACCACATCCTACTCACGTGTGTGTCCGCAAGGACCGTGTGGACTCAGATCTGTTTGCCGCTGGGCAGGCCAGAGTGGACACCAACAACAAATGGCACGCTCATGAAATGGTGCTCGGACGAAGCTGCTAGGAGATACATACCTAAGGAATTCCGTGCCATCTTCATCCTCGTCCTCTATGGCAACTATGGATGCATCAAAATGCCGTAGTGTTCGATAGGGGACTCGCCCTTACGAACGGTAGTGGTCTCACGAATTGCGAATGAAGGTGGGGCATGGCGATAAGTGGGCCTTCTAAAAGGAGATTTGGATGTTTTTTCGGTGCTTTAGCCATGTGGGCGAGAGGGGAGTAGTTTTTTTGTGATAGTTTGATGCATGTTGGGTGGAGTTCTTATGGTGTCAGGTGGGGTTGTAACAACTTGTAACACCATACGGTGGACTGGGTTCTTTACCCTCCTTCCCCTTTAATATTGTGCGTATTCGAGATTTTTTCCCACCAAATCCAATTGAGGCATGAAAACAAAAGCACTATGTTATACCTTATTAGACGCTCTGTCAAAATTGATCTTAAAGAACGCAAATTCTCTTTTAGATTTGTGGCGGATTTGAAGGTATTCAAAAGCCTAACATAAGGATTCCTGAATACTTTTGATGTTTAACCCATATTAATTATTTCTAGGTATTTATATGATATCTCTCTATACCCTATTAGCCATTGATTTCGTTAACACTTTAATAGGCATGCTCACCATGAAGATCTATCTCTAGTCTACTACAGATTCAAGAGTAGGTATCTTAGAAATGAGCGATATATAGAGACTGTTAACAAGTTGTATGCTTATTTTTTTTCATTATGATAGTTAAAACAGAACTTGTAAAATAGGTCTATAATAACATGCCATCATCTCTTCATGAAAAGGCCATTGAACTATCTAGTTATAGGGATTTATCATCGTGTATAAATTAACAACCTTGTCGTTTTCATCATTGGTGAATGTGTCTTTCAAATGATCGAGACTATTATTGGTAGCTAAATGTTGAGTATCCTATAGAATTGATCTTTCATCAGCGATGAAATGGATCCTGAGGATTTTCCTGAGATATGTTTCACTCTTTATGAAAAGAAATTATATATGGCAAATAAAATATTCACACTACTAGTTAAATGTTCACACCACTCATAAGTAACATAGCTATTTTGTGCTATACATCAACTTTTTTAATACTGATATCTATTGAGTTCTCAAATGAAAGATATTTGTGTATTTATGAAATGTCCATATGTTCAAAATTTATGGTCATTGAGTTTTCAAAAATATTGATGCATCGAAAAATGTTGTTGCGTTTTTATAAATAAATACTAAGGATAAAAGTAATGTAAATCAAAATTTAAATAAACACAACAATTTTCATGGAAGCATAAGGCCTGGGGGATTAGATAATTTGTCAAGCTTTATTAGGGGTTTGATGATTTATCCCAAGATTGTTTCAGTGGTTAGTGGCCCCGGCCCCACCCGTCAATCTCGATGGGGTGGGGGATGATCAAAGTGAAAAGTAAAGTGTGGGTTAGGATCTAATTTATCCAGATCTTATTCGTTGGAGGAGGTTTAGATGAGAATATCCCCATAGGGCCCGGAATAATAAGGAATCACCGTTGGCCCATGCCAGCCCCCTCCTCCCTCCACACCAACCCCTCCGAAGACCCAGGTGACGTGTTACAGAAAACTCTAGAAGCCACTCGCGGAACGTGATGAGACAAGGGCGCTCGCGATGCTACTGCTGTCGTATGCGGTTTAACCAAACAAAAAGGATTTACGAGGAAGAGGGGGGGGGGGTAGGTGGGGACTTGAGGAAATTAGGTGGAGGGGAGGGAAGACCAAATCCCCTCCAAAGAAGAAAGGAAAATAAAAATATAGAGAAGGAGATAAAAAAATAAATAAAACAATAACATAATAAGGTAGGAAAAAAAAGCCAAGCAACCCCTAATTGGCCATACCAAAAATGGTCGCTAGCTAAGCATCCTTATTTCACACAATGAGCATGGAAAACCTTTAAACTTGCACACTTTTTCTTTGCGGGGGAAGCATGCACATTTTACATGCTGAAGCTTAAATGAAAATAGACATGGAATTCTATCGAGCCTCTAACACAAAAGCCAATTGTGGAGGCGTCTATATACACACAGGGAGGGATGGAGGCTTTAGCCTTTTTTGGAATCCCTCGAAACCCTTACCCACACATCCCCCGTGCCTAAATTCATCCGTCCAAATCTAGAAGCCCGGCTCACAATGCTCCTCCCCTAATAGGGCTATCTGAAAAACCACGAGGTGAAAAATGTAATATAACTGCAATAGCTCCAACACACTATCCCGGCGCCGATGATGATGGTGCTTTTGGTTAGGCCCGGTAAACCACTTCACCAACCGATCCACTACTTCCACTTTTATTCAGTGAAACGGAACGGAAAAAAGTTGAAATGGGCTAGGGGAGTACTTGATCATTTCTAAGATACCTACTCTTGAATCTGTAGTAGACTAGAGATCGATCTTCAATGGTGCTTTTGGTTAAAACAGAACTTGTAAAATTGGTCTATAATAACATGCTATCATCTCTTCATGAAAAGGCCATTAAAACATCTAGTTCCAGGGATTTATCATTGTGTATAAATTAACAACCTCATCGATTTCATCATTGGTGAATGTGTCTTTCAAATGATCGAGACTATTATTGGTGGCTAAATGTTGAGTACCCTATAGAATTGATCTTTCATCAACGATGAAATGGACCCTGAGGATTTTCTCGAGATATGTTTCACTCTTTATGAAAAGATATTATATATGGCAAATAAAATATTCACACTACTAGTTAAATGTTCACACCACTCATAAGTAACATAACTATTTTGTGCTATACATCAACTTTTTTAATACTGATATCTATTGAGTTCTCAAATGAAAGATATTTGTATATTTATGAAATGTCCATATGTTCAAAATTTATGGTCACTGAGTTTTCAAAAATATTGATGCATTGAAAAATGTTGTTGCGTTTTTATAAATAAATACTACAGATAAAAGTAATTTAAATCAAATTTTGAATAAACATAACAATTTTCATGGAAGCATAAGGCCTGGGGGATTAGATGAATTGCCACGCTTTATTAGGGGTTTAATGATTTGCCCCAGGATTGTTTCAATGGCTAGTGGCCTCGCCCACCCGTCAATCTCGAGGGGGGGGGGCAAAAATGATCAAAGTGAAAAGTATAGTGTGGGTTAATATCTAATTTCTACATAAGGCCTTATTCGTTAGAAGAGGTTTAGATGAGAATATCCCCATAGGGCCCAGAATACCAAGGAATCACTATCGGCCCATGCCAGCCCCTTCCCCCCCACCAACCCCTCTGAAGACCCAGTTGACGTGTTACAGAAAACTCTAGAAGCCACTCGCGGAACGTGATGAGACAAGGGTGCTCGCGATGCTACTGCTGTCGTATGCGGTTTAACCAAACAAAAAGGATTTACGAGGAACAGGGAGGGGGAAGGGGATTAGTGAGGAATTGAGGAAATTGGGTGGAGGGGAGGGACGACCAAATCCCCTCCAAAGGAGGCATAAAGAAGAAAGGAAAATAAAAATGCAGAGAAGGAGATAAAAAATTAAATAAAACAATACCATAAGAAGGTAGGGAAAAAAAATGACAAAGCAACCCCTAATTGGCCGTACCAAAAAGGGGCGCTAGCTAACCATCTTTATTTCACACAATGAGCATGGAAAACCTTTAAACCTGCACACTTTTTCTTTGCAGGAAAACTTGCACATTTTACATGCTGAGGCTTAAATGAAAATAGACATGGAATTCCACCGAGCCTCTAACCCAAAAGCCAATTATGGAGGCGTCTATATACATACAGGGAGGGACGGAGGCTTTAGCCATTTTTGGAATCCCCCGAAACCCTTACCCACACCTCCCCCGTGCCCAAATTCACCCGTCCAAATCTAGAAGACCAGGCTCACAACGCTCCTCTCCTAACGGATTATTTAAAAAACCACGAGGTGAAAAATGCAATACAACTGCAATTGCGCCAACGCACTATCCCGGCTCTATTTTTTGCTACGAGTATGCACACCTCTGGTTATAATTTCTGCCATCAAGGACTTCCCTAGCCCATTTCAACTTTTTATCTTCCCATTTATATGAAAAAGCACTCCGCCAGCAAGTAATGGATCAGAGTTGGTGAAGTAGCTTATCGGGCCTAACCAAAAGCACCGTCATCATCGGGCGTCTTAACTATCTCATCAATGGCAATAAAAACTTCTTACCAGTACCATCAATCCAGTGACCAGGCGTCGTGCTGTAGCTGAGATGGAACGACCAGCTCGCCGCCAGCACCTAGATAAGCAGGAGTAGATAGATAGATAGATGCCCCGGTCGACCCGAAAGGATAACCATCGGCGCCGCCCGCGAGTAGTAGCCGTGGCGTGCCATCCGTTCGTGGTTACCACCAGAAATGCATTGTTAAGCCGGGTTAACCACGCGAATTTGTTCACTCAGAGGGCTGATCCGTTCGGGTTAGCCGTGGTTTCGCTCCGTGATGCCGTCACTGTGATGGCAGATTCTACCGAGGCAGGCGCAAAAAAAAAAAGAGAATCGAATCCCCTCGCGAGTACCACTACCACCGGATAAAAAGATGCCCTATCCCCGGGGCCCGCCTGCCACTGGGACCAGGATGGCCGCAGAACACTTGCGTACAACGGGACAGAGGGACTCTTGCGCGCAGCCCCCTGGAGTTCTTCTCAATCACGGATGGGTCCCATTTCCCTCTCCTCGCCACAGGCCGCGGCCGCTATATAAAGCGGCAGGCATCCGGAGCACGGAGACACACGCAGAGAGAGCGAGAGACCCGCCGCCCCACCCCCCTCACCCGCCGCCGCCCCGTGCGTCCCGTCCGTTCGGTCCGTTAGGGTTTCGGCCGTCCGCCATGGCGATCCTCGGGGAGCTCGGGACCGAGATCCTCATCCCCGTCTGCGGGGTCGTCGGCATCGTCTTCGCCGTCGCGCAGTGGTTCATCGTCTCCAAGGTCAAGGTCACCCCCGGCGCCGCCTCCGCCGGCGGCGGCGGCAAGAACGGCTACGGCGACTACCTCATCGAGGAGGAGGAGGGCCTCAACGACCACAACGTCGTCGTCAAGTGCGCCGAGATCCAGACCGCCATCTCTGAAGGTGAGAAGCATCCTCCGCCTCCTCCACCGCCCGGGTGGTCCCCCCCTCCCCCCCTCTCACTCTCTCCCCAGATCCGGGGCGGCCGTTGCTCGGCGGGAGCAGATCCGCCCGTTTCGCGGCCGTTTCTCCGGCGGAAGCGGCCGCGCTTCGAGCGCGGACAATGTTTGAAACTGCTGGATATTCTTTACTGTACAAAGTAGAATCTCGCCTAGGCAGCCTTAATTTTTCAGGGCCAAATGGCTCGGTTTGTGGCCGTCCGTTGGCTCATTTCGTCGATTCCGGCGCTGATCTGAGCGGGGAACTTTCGAATTTCAGCTCCCCGAGTGTTTTTTCCTCTTTATGGAAGGATAAAACCATGAGAAAGCTGAGCTGTAGCCATGCTAAAAGCTCTTCCTTGCTTCCTTTTATGCAAAAGGAAACCGAATCCGGGCGCCGGAGCTTTTGATTCGCCCGTGGGCGCTGCAGAACAGTGTCGTTTTCCCTAAGATATATTTGTCGCTCCTGGCTTAGTTCCAAATCTGCAGGATTTGAAAGTTGGCCCCTTTGACACTTTTATTTGCTACGCTAGTAGATTTTTGTTTATGTGGGGCTAGGAAAGCCTAGCAAAATCACCATCTTCCATTTTTTAAATCTGAATGAAATGAAAATTGACATCAGATGCCTGTGTTTGGTGCCAGATCAAGGCTTCAATAAACAGTTCTTTTAATGCCTTGAGCGGTGCCCGTGTTCTGCGTCGGTGCTGTAGTAAAGATGCAGCTTTCAGTGAGCAACTGCACATCTCTACCGTCGCTGTCTTATTTTAATTAGAAGAGTATCATACTCGCTTGGTGGTGGAAGGCGCGTGATGGATCTGCCAGACGCAGCAAGCTGGACACGTTGCGAGCTGCCTTGACTTAGCTCACTCCACTGCCCTGGGTAGGCAGATCCAGACCTGAAACGTCAGGCTCATGGATAAGGATCCCGGCCATCTGTCACTGACGTGTCGTCAGTTTGCCGCTAGCCTTGTGAGATTGCCATCTCCATCTGCCTAACCCTCATCGGATGCGTGTCCTGTTTCTTGGGGTTTGGTGATTGGTGTCACCGATTTGTTTCTTCTTTGATTGGGACGTGTACAGTGGAAGATCTGCTCTTGGAATTGTCCGCTGGGATAGGATTGGGTGCGTGGCCTGCTGCTCTTCCCCAGATGTAAGACGGCAGTGGGTGGTAGATATTTGTTTCTCCGTGTGTCAGTCTCTAGGTAGATCCTATTTCGTTACTTACTAATTTCAGGAAGGTACAATTGAACCGAGGTTATCTAATAATGTAATAATATGTGCACTGCTAGCTGTAATGAAAAGCTGGCTTTATTTAATATAACTATTTAGTTTGGTCATATGAGTTATGTGTAACAGTTAACTTTTATTGTGAACAGGAGCAACCTCATTTCTTTTCACCATGTACCAGTATGTTGGTATGTTCATGGTCGTCTTTGCTGCGGTTATCTTCGTCTTCCTTGGGTCGATTGAGGGATTCAGCACAAAGGGCCAGCCCTGCACCTACAGCACGGGCACCTGCAAGCCAGCTCTCTACACCGCTCTCTTCAGCACTGCGTCTTTCTTGCTTGGAGCCATCACATCTCTGGTGTCTGGTTTCCTTGGGATGAAGATCGCCACATACGCCAATGCCAGGACGACCCTGGAAGCAAGGAAGGGTGTTGGGAAGGCATTTATCACCGCTTTCCGCTCTGGTGCAGTCATGGGCTTCTTGTTGTCATCAAGTGGGCTTGTGGTTCTTTACATCACCATCAACGTGTTCAAGATGTACTACGGTGATGACTGGGAAGGTCTTTTTGAGTCCATCACTGGTTATGGTCTCGGTGGGTCTTCCATGGCTCTATTCGGAAGAGTTGGTGGAGGTATCTACACCAAGGCTGCTGACGTGGGTGCTGACCTTGTTGGCAAAGTTGAGAGGAACATTCCTGAAGATGACCCAAGGAACCCAGCTGTGAGTTCACTTCTCACTTCTCAGCTTTTGGCTAATCGTTTTAGGCAAATTACAATTTATACTGTGACTGTTATGCTTCATGGCATATCCTTTGCTGAACTTTAAACTCTTGTTTGCAGGTGATTGCTGACAACGTCGGTGACAATGTTGGTGATATTGCTGGGATGGGATCAGATCTCTTTGGTTCATACGCAGAATCGTCCTGCGCTGCTCTTGTTGTTGCTTCTATCTCATCTTTTGGAATCAACCATGATTTCACTGCGATGTGCTACCCACTGCTCGTGAGCTCTGTTGGCATCATTGTTTGCTTGCTCACCACCCTGTTTGCGACTGATTTCTTTGAGATCAAGGCTGCAAGCGAAATTGAACCTGCTCTGAAGAAGCAGCTCATCATCTCCACTGCTTTAATGACTATTGGCGTTGCGGTGATCAGCTGGTTGGCTCTCCCAGCTAAGTTCACCATCTTCAACTTCGGTGCTCAGAAGGACGTGTCCAACTGGTAATTTATTTGTCAATATTTGTTACTCAATTTGCAATGTTGTACTCGCTTCTGATTATGCTCTCTTGGTTTCACAGGGGCCTGTTCTTCTGTGTGGCAGTTGGTCTGTGGGCTGGTCTGATTATTGGGTTTGTGACCGAATACTACACTAGCAATGCCTACAGGTAAGGAACCCATTAGTTTCTAGTTATATTATTGTTCATATTTTGTGTTATGGTGTCTTATCCCCCAATTAGTTTCTAGTTATATTATTGTTCATATTTTGTGTTACGGTGTCTTATCCCCCAATTATTTCCTTGTGGCAGCCCTGTGCAAGATGTTGCCGATTCCTGCAGAACTGGTGCTGCCACCAACGTCATCTTCGGTCTTGCCCTTGGTTACAAGTCAGTCATCATCCCAATTTTCGCTATTGCTGTCAGCATCTACGTCAGCTTCTCTATTGCTGCAATGTACGGCATTGCAATGGCTGCTCTTGGCATGCTTAGCACAATGGCAACTGGTCTTGCTATCGATGCTTATGGTCCCATTAGTGACAATGCTGGTGGAATTGCTGAGATGGCTGGCATGAGCCACAGAATCCGTGAGAGGACTGATGCTCTTGATGCTGCTGGCAACACAACCGCTGCTATTGGAAAGGTAAATTTTCCTGCTCTACATTTGTTGGGTAACTCCTTTTTGACTTGACTACTGTTGTTTTTTGCCACATTGAGAAGTTAAAAGTATTTGATAAGATGGGCTATTTGATTATTGCGGAATTAGGCAGTGGGTGATGGGTTTGTAGTGAAAGCCACTTTATTGGTTATGTAACTCACTCTTTGCATATAATGTTGCAGGGTTTCGCCATTGGATCAGCTGCTCTTGTGTCCCTGGCACTTTTCGGTGCCTTTGTCAGCAGAGCTGGTGTGAAGGTCGTTGATGTCCTATCTCCCAAGGTGTTCATTGGCCTGATTGTCGGAGCCATGCTTCCGTACTGGTTCTCTGCCATGACCATGAAGAGTGTTGGAAGTGCTGCTCTCAAGATGGTTGAGGAGGTCCGCAGGCAGTTCAATACCATCCCTGGACTGATGGAGGGAACTGCCAAGCCCGACTATGCCACCTGTGTCAAGATCTCCACTGATGCTTCCATCAGGGAGATGATTCCTCCGGGTGCTTTGGTCATGCTCACCCCCCTCATTGTCGGAACCCTCTTCGGCGTGGAAACCCTGTCTGGTGTTCTTGCTGGTGCCCTTGTTTCTGGAGTACAGGTATCCTAGTGCTCTCCCCTTGCTTCCTGGGGAGTACCTCTGAATCCGTTTATTCTAGGCATTTACCTAGTTCCTTACTTACAGATCGCCATCTCTGCTTCCAACACCGGCGGTGCATGGGACAACGCAAAGAAGTACATTGAGGTAAATATTCTCAGAAGCCCTGATTGTTCATTTCCTTTTGACTTTATATTGATATATTGATGAGCCAATGTATTGATCATGTCTCTTAACTTTGTCATCAACTTCTTCGCTACTTGTTTCAGGCCGGCAACAGCGAGCACGCGAGGTCCCTTGGCCCCAAGGGTTCAGACTGCCACAAGGCGGCCGTGATCGGCGACACCATCGGAGACCCCCTCAAGGACACCTCAGGCCCGTCGCTCAACATCCTCATCAAGCTGATGGCCGTCGAGTCCCTCGTGTTCGCGCCCTTCTTCGCCACGTACGGAGGTGTGCTGTTCAAGTACATCTAGAAGACTCGTCGAGCGGACTTAGAATCTACGGACACCATCACGAATAACTCTGCCCCGCCCGCCCGCCGTTCGTATGTTGTGCGCTGCTGTTATTTTTGGTTCTTGTGTCATTATTCCAGGATTGCCGCAGTTTACCCCCACTTTCCCTTTGGCCTCTTGGGTGTGTTACGTTAGTCTCACCATTACCGGCTTGTAGCTCCATGTAGTAGAAGAGAGAGACCAGATGTCCTCGGGTCATTATTGGTATGTGTCTGGCAAATTTTCCTCGTCCCGTGATGACGACGATAATGTTTGAACCCTTGAACAATGACATCATGACGATTGTTGCATCATCTCACCTATGCCGAGTCTTTATTCTTATTCAGCTGATCTGTGTGCACCTGTGACTTGCTGCTCGATCTGCATAAGATCAGCTAGATAGAAGTGCTAGTTCAGAATGTAGGAATGTTCTGATCTTGTGTGAAATGCCTGGAAATTTCTGCATGAAACCAACAAATTTCTTTGAAAATTCCTGTGGAAGTAGTTGGTTTCCCATTGCCTCTTGGTTCAGAAAAGCTTCATTCCTACTTTGATTCTCTATGTTCCCATCCAAAACAACATGGCTCTGAGGCTGAAGGTAAATGTTTCCTATCCTTTTTGTCTGCCACCATTACAAGAAAACACAAACCACTCAGAAGAAACCTTTTGGTGCTATGTCAATTTCCCCTTCATCCTCTTACAATCTAATCACACAAAGCCACACACTCTTCAGCCATCTTATAACTATCTTGGGATGGACATGCTTAGCAAGCCACCCTTTATCACCACCACCTATACCAGCAAGAACACCAAAACCTCTAGCTACACGCAGGGGCATGGTAATGCGGCATGTGGACGAACACGATGGACCGAGGCGCCATGGCGATGGGCCGCGCCGCGTCCACCTTCACAGGCTCCATCCTGGGGATGCTCCCGTCGGCGCCGGTCACCAGCGCCCTGCCGTTCAGCAGCATCACCTGGCTCTGGATGTTGCCGCCCTCAGGCGTGAGGTGGTACTCCTCCCTCGCCGCTCCGGTCGCCTGAGCAAACCTCCCCCCGTGCTTCCTTCCGGCGTGTGCGCCGCGGCCGCCTGAACCTGCCACCTTGACGTGGTTCGTCGCGTTGCCGTGCAGGTTGATGAGCAGCAGGGTTATCCCCGGCTGAAAGAGACAGACATGGAGAAGGTCAGTAGATGATGAGACTGTTGATGTTGTTGTGGTGATGAAAATGTGTAGGATCATCTGGATTGCTTACAGCATGTTTTGCGCAATGCGCGTAGGCGCGGATCATGTTGGTCCCGGTGAACTTGGCTTCTAGAACCTTGGTTCCCATCAGGCGATGCCACAGCAGAGCACTGCAGAGGAAAACAGGAAGGAGGAAATGTCATGGAAGTCGAAGCTTACACACTTTCAGGCAAGTTCCTATGTCATTAGCCATTGTTTGCATTGCAAATTTCATCAAGTAGCATACTGATCTTACCTGTAGTAGTCAGGATTTGGCTGGAATGTGGTCGTGTTCAGCAGGCCGTAGTTCCCACCGATGAAGCTCTGCCTACAGTAGCTCTTGGTGTCGAATTTCGCCGACATGCCGAGCTGATCCAGGAACCTGAAAACCACAAACCCCATAAGTAAGAACTTCATCAAGAGTATCTACTGAATTTTCATCTCAAGGATCTCCCATCTTACCAGAAGCTGAACACAAATGCATCAGTGACAAGGTGATGCCCACTGTTGTAAGCCCCTCCAGACTCCCCAACCCAGGCGACGGCCGACGTCCCGGCGGCTTTCAGCAGCCCCTGAAGATCCCTGAACGGGCTCGCCATGCCGTCGAGCGCCTTCGGGTCGAGGATCCTGTCAATCAGATGTGTGTCCACCCCTGTAAACGTCCAGTGTTTCACAAACGAGTTCAGGTCCGGTTCATGTATCTTTTTGTCTGAAAATTCTTTAAAATGGGCGTAAGCTTACACACCTGCCCCTAGGTTGTAGATGTGGTGGGTCACCACGTCGAGCATGTCTGGCTTGGTCTTGGCGATGAGCTCGCCGTACCAGGCCGGGTCGAAGAAGCCGCCGGGCGCGAGCACCAGCGGCTTCGCCGGGCTGCCCCGGTACACGCTGTCCACCGTCGTCTTGAGGGCGATCGCGTCCTTGACGTACTGGGCCGCCCCGATCTTCGTCCCGATGCCGGAGCCGCTGAGCTCATTCCCTGCAAGGAGGAGAGAGCACATTTCAGGATGAAACCCCATCTCCATGTGGAGTTTCTCGCTTCAGTTACCAAGGGAAATGGAGGACGTACCGAGCTCCCAGCCATGGATTTTGTACCCCTTGCCGGCGGTGTACCGGATGAAGGACGCCGCGTTCGTGGTGTCCCAGTTGCCTCCCATGGCCCCGCCCTGCAGCGGCACCCGGCCGTTGAGGGCGTTGAGCCCGAACACGATCTTGGCCCTGCGGGTTCAGAGTGGAGCGGACCATGTGATGTGATGATCTTCTGATCTTCAGAACTCAAATCATGGAAGAAACGAGGGAAGATTGAGGGTGGAAATTACCCGGATTTCTGGAAGAAGGCGTTGAGCTCGTCCCAGCGGCGCATGGGCAGGCAGCCCTCCGTGAAGCCGAACATCTCCGACTCGCTCTTGGTGAACGGCGCGCATGGCCCCCGCCGGTCTGCCGTGCCGTACACCACCTTGTCCTGCAGCGAGCCGCCCAGCCGGAGCACCAGCGGCGAGAAGGCTGCAACCAAAATGGGAATTGCGCCGCGTTGGCAAGGATCGGTCAGTGAGCCGCCGCGCCAAGAACCTCTAGCGGGATGGGATGGATGGTGGCCTACCTTTGACGGCATTGAGAAGGATTTTGTTGGAGAGATCCTGCGCGGGGTTGAGAAAGAAAAAAAATGGTGTTAGTTCGCCGGCGGTGAAGGGAGGGGAGAAACTGGGGGGTGTCGGTGGTGACCACTGACCAGGTTGAGGAGCGAGGCGTGGCCCCAGCTGCAGGTGCCGTAGTCGCACTTGTCGGGCGGCCACCAGTCGAGGGTGGCGCACACGAAGTCCTCGCCCGTGGACGCAATGGCGCGCCGCCCGTCCACGGAGACGGCCCCCGCCTCCGCCGCCGCGCCCTGCCGCAGCACCGCCAGCAGCCAAAGCGCCCCAACAAGAAGCCGCAGCCCCGCCATGGCCGCCTCACAGAGCAGAGCAGAGCACAGAAGCCTTCACTCACTACCGCGGCCGGCCAGTCACCTACCTACACGACGGGGTTGGCAGGCAATGGCGGTCGATGGATGGATGTGTGTCCCTGCCGGCCGGCCACCTACACGGCGCCTAAATAGTAAATGGCAAGAGGCCAAGACGCAGGCCGTGGACGCAGGGAGAGGGGGAGGGAGGGGGAAGATAAGGCGGGTGGCGGTGGGTCTAGCTCTAGGCCGGATCATCCGACAGTGTGGAGTGCCAGGACACCACTTCACCCGATCGCTGCCTGCCCGGTTACTGCGCTGTCGTCGTCGTCCCCATTTTCACCGCCATGGTCGAGCTGCCGCTGGCGCTCCAGGTAGGACGGTGACGCGGTAAGCCCGGCGGTGAGGCTGGCCGGGTGGTTAGCGGTTAGCGCGGTTTTGACTGGGTGGGTGCATGACAGGCGGCAGCGGGGGCGCTGTAGCGGCGCAGGGGGAGTGGTGGGCGGTGCAGTGTCCGCCAGGAGGACGAGCAAGGGCCCAACCAACGGCAGCAGTAAATGTAGACCGCCTTGCACTGCATGCTTTCATGATCTTTATAAATATCCAGCGGCAGTGCATCTTACAACATACTACATACACGAAAAGGGCGGTACCATTCTTGATGCAAATCATTTGCGCGATTTCGGACGGCATGATTACAGTGGGTACACGACGGAATATTATGACACACGGTGGAACAAGAAGAAAAACACGATGGAACACTCCCTCCGTGTCAAATTGTAAGACGTTTTTTGACACGGTATACGTCTTGTAAGAAGTTACTACCACTTGGAGTAGTGCCGTCGTTCAAAGCTGAACAATACGACGCGAGAGAGGTAGCTAGCTGGCCGGATACATACATGCATGGGGGCATGGGGCCGTACACCGACGAACCCCACGCCGCACGGTGCACCGATGGTCCTCCTCCTCCTCCTCCTCTGTTCTCCCATCCTAAAATGGCCCGGGCTAGCAGAACTAGTTGGAGGCAGCATGCACGTTCGCTTTCCTCTGTGGTCCGTGGTGGTGGGCTAGGGCTAACGGAGAAAGGTCGTCGACCGGCATGGCATGGTGAGCACAGCTAAGCTACCACTGGATGCCAATTGCCAAAGCAAAAGTTAAGGGAGGCCACGGTCTATACTTTGAACACAAGAGGAAGGTGTCGTCGTCTGCCACTGATCTACCACTCCGGGTTGCTCACAAGCTAGCTACGGCGGTTCTTGGGAGCCCCCAGGGTAGGTAGGTGTACCATGGTGTTTCACCAAGCCAGAATTGATGTAACCGAACTTGTGTCTTGGGTTGAGCATCCCCTCCCCTGCTCACGAGACACTCTAGCACGCCTTCTAGTGTACGTGCCAGAGCGTCTTCACCATTGTAAACATTTCCCACCAGTCAATGCAATAATACGCTTCCATGCGTATTGGCAAAGAAGAAGAAGAATTGATGTGTGTGTGTGTGTGTGTGGGTGGGTGTGGGTGTGGGGTGATGAGGTGTTCACTATCGCTTAGAGTTTATTGGAGTAAATAACACTTCCTCCCACCGCGTGGATATAGCGTGCGCATGTTTCTAGATTGGCAATGTGACTAGCCTAATATTTATTAGGTGCGACGGAAATTATATCTTTAGAATTTTTCATCCATAGATGAATTGATTCATATGATTTTTGGCAACGTATAACACATATTTGGTTATTCAAATTAACAACCTAGAAGCGCATGCATGCCCACCCAGACGCAGGCAGTAAAATGTCCTGCTAACGAGAAAACCTTTTACTGGTTTGAGATGTGAGGAAACTGTTTTTCACTGCATTATGCGTGTTTCTACTAGTACACTGCATGCGTCCTAGAGGGTGTTTACCAGTTACTAAGAAACTGCTCCAATAATAATAATAATGAATGTAGATAAAAATGTTATCCCCCCTCCCCCGGCGGGCAAATTTCAAACTAATCGCCCTTAATCTGAACTAGCCCCTTGCTAAATTCGTCCGTAGGTGTAGCATACCCCTTTCTTGTTGCTAAAAGCTCTTGTATGGCCGACATCTTGTATCTTCCAGAGATGTCCAAATCTACTTGGAGTGACCAACCTCATGCAACTTCAATCCAAAAATAATAGACCAACCACTTAGAGCTTCCAAACAAATTTCCTTCGAAGATATGCCTAAATCTACTTGGAGTGACCAATCTCTTGTAGCTCCAATATTAATAGACCAACCTCTTGTAGCTTCAAATCATAGTTTGCATCTTCGAGATATGCCCAAATATACTTGGAGTGATCAATCTCTTGTAGCTCCAATATTAATTGACCAACCTCTTCTAGCTTCAAGGCATAGTTTGCATCTTCGAGATATGCCCAAATATACTTGGAGTGATCAATCTCTTGTAGCTCCAATATTAATTGACCAACCTCTTCTAGCTTCAAGGCATAGTTTGCATCTTCGAGATATGCCCAAATATACTTGGAGTGATCAATCTCTTGTAGCTCCAATATTAATTGACCAACCTCTTGTAGCTTCAAGACAGATTTTGCATCTTTGAGATATGCCCAAATATACTTGGAGTGATCAATCTCTTCTAGCTTCAAAATTAATAGACCAACATCTTGTAAAATAGATTTTGCGTCTCTGAGATATGCCCAAATCTTCATGGAGTGATCAACCTCTCCTAGTATAGCAATTAATAGACCATACTTTTGTAGCTTCCAAATAGATATTACATCTCTCAGATAGGCTAAATCTACTTGGGGGAGATAAACCTCTTGTAGCTTCAAAATTTGATAGACCTGACGTCATGTATCTTTCGAAAAGATTTTCCATCTCTGAGATATGCCCAAATCTACTTGGAGTGATGAACCTCTTGTAGCTTCAAAAATAATAAACCAACCTTTGGTAGCTTCAAAACAGGTTTTGCATCTATGGGATATGCACAAATCTACTCGGAGTGATCAACCTCTTGCAGTTATGGAGTTAATAGACCAATCTCTTGTAGCCTAAGAATTAATGGACCAACCTCTTGTAGTCTTAGAATTAATATACCAATCTCTCGCAGCCTCAAAATTAAAATACCAACCTCTTGTAGTCTCAAAATTAATAGACCAATCTCTTGTAGCTTCAAAATAGATTTTGCATCTATGATATATGCCTAAATCTACTTGGAGTGATCAACCTGTTGCAGCTTCAAAATTAATAGACTAAGCTGCTGTGCCCTCAAAATTAATGGACCAACCTCTTGTAGCCTCAAAATTAGTAGACCAACCTTTTGATGCCTCAAAACTACAATTTGTTTTAGCCTCAAAATTAATAGATAAATCTCTTGTAGCTTCAAAATTAATAGTCCAACATCTTGTAGTTTCAAAATAGACCGAAACTATTAATTTATGAAATCTTAATGAACATCTTGTTGTTTCAAATATTGATGTATCAAATCTACTTGGTATGACAAATTCCACTTGAAATAACCAAACTCTTGTACCTCCAAGAAATGCCAAATCTGCTTGGTATGGACAACATTTTGTAGCTTCAAAATGTTGGGGAACGCAGTATTTCAAAACTTTTACCTACGATCACGCAAGATATATCTAGGAGATGCATAGCAACGAGAGGGGAGAGTGTGTCCACGCACCCTCGTAGACTGAAAATGGAAGCGTTTAGTAACACGGTTGATGTAGTCGAACGTCTTCGTGATCCAACCGATCCAAGCACCGAATGTACGGCACCTCTGCGTATAGCACACGTTTAGCTCGATGACGTCCCTCGATCTCTTGATCCAGTTGAGGACGAGGGAGAGTTCCATCAACACGACGGTGTGACGATGGTGATGAAGAAGTACCGGCGCAGGGCTTCGCCTAAGCACTACGACGATATGACCGAGATGTGTAACTGTGGAGGGGGCACCGCACACGCCTAAGAGAAGACTTGGTGTGCCTTTGGGGTGCCCCCCTCCCACGTATATAAAGGGGGGAAGGAGAGGTGGCCGGCCCAAAGGGGGGTGTCGGTGTCAAAACCGGCGGATCTCGGGTAGGGGGTCCCGAACTGTGCGTCTGAGGTTGATGGTAACAGGAGACATGGGACAAGATGTTTACCCAGGTTTGGGCCCTCTCTATGGACGTAATACCCTACTTCCTGCTTGATTGATCTTGATGAATATGAGTATTATAAGAGTTGATCTACCTCGAGATCGTAATGGCTAAACCCCTAGAAGTCTAGCCTATATGATTATGATTGTCTCTACGGACTAACCCCTCCGGTTTATATAGACACCGGAGGGGACTAGGGTTACATGAAGTCGGTTACAGAGAAAGGAATCTTCATATCCGAACACCAAACTTGTCATCCACGCCAAGGAGAGTCCCATCCGGACACATGTAGAGTCTTTGGTCTTGTATCTTCATAGCCCATCAGTCCGGCCCATGTCCAACAGGCCGGACGCCCGAGGACCCCTTAGTCCAGGACTTCCTCAGTAGCCCTTGAACCAGGCTTCAATGACGAGGTCTCCGACGTGCAGATTGTCTTCGACATTGCATGGCGGGTTCCTCCTCCGAATACTCCAACACAGTTTTCGAACACAATGAACGTGTCCGGATCTGCAAAACAAGTACCACACACCGCCACAGAGAGTATAATATTTCATGAGTCCAATCTGCTGACAACTTTTTTGTAACGTGACGTCATGCCCCTGCCCAGTTATTATTTTGATCCATTTTTAGCCTGTCGCTCCATGTTTCGAGACGTGGTTTTATTGGCACGTCTCGTCAAAGCAGAGATCGTGTCCCCCTATTGCGGGATTCTCATCAATACGGGCGTGGGTATCCCAACCGTTCTGTTGGCATGATTCCTTAGGAATAGGCAGTTTTTAAGGCCTAGGAGGAGGTGTTCGATATTCACCGCCTTTATAAAGGGGCTATGACTCGGTTTTCTTCTTTACACCAGTCCTTTCCCCAACCTCTCCAGCCTCGAGTTCTAGCACCCAAGGTTCAATCGAATTGCCTCGAGCTTCCCAGTCATGTCCGGTCCTAGCCCTCAAGGCCGGTGGGTGGCTTCCTCTGTCACAAAGGAGGATATTGCAAAGCTCCAAGCAGAAAGGTACCTGACCGTGGAAATCCCCCACAGGCTTCCTGCTCAAGGGCAGGTTATTCCCACTCCCAGATCCGGTGAGAGGGTTGTATTCATCTCCCACTTCCTCCGGGGGCTAGGGTTCACTCTTCACCCCTTTGTTCGAGGGCTCATGTTCTATTACGGGCTAGATTTTTACGATCTAGCCCCGGACTCTTTTCTTCTCACCTCGGTGTTCATCGTCATGTGTGAGGCCTTTCTCCGCATTCCTCACACTTCGGCTTATGGCGCAAGACCTTTAATGTGAAGCCGAAGGTGATCGAGGGGAAGCAAGAGGAGTGCGGTGGCACCACGGTGAGCAAGCTCTCCAACGCTCTTTGTCTAAAGGGATCCTTCATAGAATCTTCCAACTTATGGTAGCGGGAGTGGTTTTATATCACTGAACCCCATGGTACCAAGTGGGCAGCTACACCTGCGTTCCGATCCGGCCCTCCAATTCAACTTGCATCATGGATCAACAAGGGGCTGGACTGGGGATCAATCGGCGAAGTGCAGACTCTACAGAGCCGCATGCGGAGTCTCCTTGAGAAGGACACCGGTCTCATCAACGTGATTCAAGTAATGTTAGTCCGTCGGGTTCTCCCGTGCCAGCAACGGCCCCTCCGTATGTGGGAGTTTAATCCGGAAGGACCACAAACCCTTCAACACTTCTTCGGCACGTCGCACAGAGGAATGTGGAAGTTATTTTTCGGGGCACAAAAACAGTGGCCGGACACTACCGAGGACATCGGCCTTGACTACAACCATCCGGACACCTCGGTAAGCACTTGACTCCCGAACACAACTTAATTAAATATCCCATGATAAGGTACCGAGAAAACCATCTTTTTCTAGGGCTGGACGAAGAAGGCGGAGCGAATTAGGTGTTCAGCCCCTCTTCCCGAAGACTTAGCTAGTCCAGTACTAACAAGGATGCTGGTCCCAACACCATTCTAGGTGTCGGTGAAAGAGGACAATGAGCAGAGCAGGAAGACCAAAGGTGGCCTCCATTCCGTGGGTACACCAAACACCATGTCCTGGGAGATTAAGGTTCCCTCTTCCGAAGATAAAAGAGAAGGAGAAGCTGACATCCTTTCTCCCCATGGTAAGAAAAGGGCCGCCTCCGAAGGTTGGGAGGTGAAGGCTCCTAAGCAAGGTAAGACGCTCCTATCAGGTGATTCGGGCTCGGAAGACGACGTTGTCACACAGTCCCTCCGTAAGGACGGGCCTTTAGCCGAATCGTAAGTGAACAAGGGTGTTTTAAACATATCCCATTCCTTTTCCTGTCACAAGGGTAATATTTAGAATACATGTTTTGTAGTCCGGTACGTAGTCTTCCTCAACAATCCTCTTCGGGGGATCTTCTTCCGGAGATGATGGAAAGCGAGACGCCTCCGCAGGATTTCTCGCCCAATAGGGCGGACGACTTCGAGGTGTCATCCCGGAGGATCTCTCCCGATCAACAAGTGGTGCAAAGGATAATGAAGACAACGCCCCAAGGTGAAACATCGGTCACCCAGGGTCCGAGGTATGCGGTCCCTACGGAGATCAACAGCAAAGGCCCTAGACTATCCAGTTTACAGCCGGAGACAACTCTAGGGTCGGGCAAACATATCCCTTCAAAGGGAGTCCGTACCCCCACAACTGCTGCCCGGGATCCGGAGGCGCCGAATACACTGATGGACATGTTACGATATTCGTCCGTCTCAGAGAAACATCGTACCTTGATGGGTACGGTGGTTGAGAGGATTATGTCCGCGAAAAGTGGATTGAATGAAGCTTTCACGAGCCTGCTAAGAGGCTTCGAGGTACGTAATGTAATATTTTCGATTGTGCTCTATACATAAAATTCACCTGTGTATAGATAGTAGCCCCTGAGACTCTGGTTGGCGTCCCAAGGGAGGCAATCAGAGGATCGAAAAAGATATGCTCAGGAAATAATCTAATTAATTGGAACACATGCTGTTACATCCACGATGACTGTCGACGCTACAGAGGTTGCAGGTCTGGAGTAGAAACTTGATGTGGCGAATGACGACATCATGCTTATTAACAGGCGGCTCGACGAGGCGCAAGGTATGTTTTGAGGCAGTCAGTGTATGTATGTATAATAACATGAGCACGAAGCTAAGAATTATATACTGAGACATGCATAACTGCAGATAGTGTTGCCGCGGTGGAGGCCCTTCGGGCTGAACTTGCCCGAGCCAAGGAGCAAGCCTGGATGAGTAATGTGGCTGCCAAGAAGGCAGCTGATGAGCTACAAGCCGAACAGGCTGCTCGACGCCAGTGCGAGGAGAGAATGTCTACCATGGCTCGCGAGCTGAGGGAAGCCACTGTCCGGTGCGAGTTCCTCGAGAGGGATAACAAAGCCAAAACGGCCGATCTCAACAATGCCTTGCAAGAGGCGAGGGAAGCACGATCCAGGTCTAGGGCGGCTCGAGAGGAGATCCGGCAAGCTGGGGAGATAGCGGACGGTAAGCCCTTCTTATTATAGACTAAATTCGGCGATCCGAAACATGCCCCGCTTAATCAAATGTGGAGCTCTCCAGACGCATTCTTGGACTTGCCGAAGAGTGCCTCCGATGCCGCGCAATTTTACCAAGCGCAAGAAGGGTATGCAATAGAGAAGCTTTTCTGGACACAATTCGGCACGCCAAAGCACCCGCTGTTGCTGAACGAACAAATGGCCCAGTGGGCCGAGCTTCACAAGATATCCAGTTCCGCCATGAAGGACATCGTGGTCCGACTGTGGCCGACCGAGCCAATTCCGAATAGTTATTTCGGTCTGGTGCAGCAACTTATGGATGTGGTGCCGCATATCGACGTCGTGAAGCGATCATCGTGCATTGAAGGTGCACGGATGGCCTTTGCCCATGTCAAGACGTATTGGACGAAGATGAAGGTCACCAATATTGCAGCGAAGAGTCCACCCGGGGGCAAGGACGAACAGACGCCAGAGCATTATTTTGAAGATGTCCTAGAGGGCGCCGACTTAATAGAGGTTCAGTGCTCAAAGGATATGGTTTTCAAGTGAATGTGCCGAAATTGTAAAAACAATATTATGATGTTAAGGCTATGCCTAAAAGTTTTGGCTCCTCCTGTGCAGCCGTTTTTGTATAATCTGAAAGTTTTCCAGTCGTCGGCTTCAGCCCGCTCGCATAAAATACGCGGGTGTTCGGAAAAGCACTTGATCACTCTTGACCCAACGTCTTGGTCCGTGAAGGAGGTGTCAGTGCGGTGAACTAGGCAATCAGACTATAGGGCTTTAACACTTTCACTTAGTCATAGAAGTTTGACGGTGGGTCTACGATATAGCCCCTGGTACGTACGCCTCTATCCGAATACGGCGCGTTATATAAGCGACAGGAAGAACGGTCCTTCGTGTAATACGGGAGGAATCATGAAAGATTTTGATAAGTCATCGAGTGGTTGACCAGCTCTCGCCGCATCATGACAGTCAGTTTTCGGCTTTCTCTACTGAGGTGCTCATTCGGATAACCAGGACACAATCGCAATAGTTCTCCCTTTACTACCCTAGCCGATAGAGCGGAATGTAAGGTAGTAAGCAAAGGAGCCGGGCAACCCAACTATTGACCAAAGACATGATTCGGAGCTGATGCATATAAGGCCGAACTCGTGACGCCGAAGTGTGCTGTAAAGCTGTTCAGACTTACCGGTAATGTATTTGTTCCCATATTGAGCCCCTCGCAGTTTGAGCCGAGGTGCGTGTGTGAAACAACTGAAGAAGCAAAATTCAGTTCTTTTAGAAAAAGCAAATAGTGAATACGAATTATGTTCACTGGGACATGATTGATATGTCAATTGCCATTTTACAGATAATAACGCCACGACCCAAGCTATTTGACATGCCGGTGGTCGAAGGCTGAGGGAGAAGGCACTTTACATGCTCTAAATAGAGAGTGCGGTCTACTAAGAATTACTTGGACCTCCTGTCGCACGTCTGCGTCGCCTTGCCTCGGTGAAAGGACTCCTTAACAGGAATAGCCTTTGGATATGTGAACGGAGCCGAACTCCGAAAGAGTCCGTAAGATGACCCGTCTTTGAGCCACCTGTGGTAAAAGATAAAAAATAATTAGAAAAGAAAAGAAAAGGAGGATATAGGAGAGCTTGTAGGCCTGTCCGTATTGTGCCTTTGCCAATGACCAGGGTATTCTAAGTAAATCATTATGTACGCACGGTACAAACTTCGCGGGTATATGAGGCAAACGGCGGAGACCGAACTGCTAATCCAGCTCTGAGATTTATCGACCCCATTTAATAGAGGCCGACGGCTTAATGGCTGATGAGATATGCGGCTTGATGAGGCCTCTTGGTACTTCGACTGTGGTAGCCGTAGTATGACTCTCCGTACCGAGGGAGTGTCCCGTATTTCCATTTATTGTTATGACACCGCGTGGACCGGGCATCTTAAGTTTTGCGTGGGCGTAGAACGGGACCGCATTAAAACGAGCAAAAGCGGTACGCCCCAAAGTGCATGGTAGCTACTGCGGAACGGGACAATATCAAAGGTTTAGCCTTCGCGTCGGAAGTTATTCAGTGAACCGAAAACGACTCCCAGTGTGACGGAGCCCCTAGAGTGAGCTTCTACGTTGAATACTGCTCCCCTGAGGGTAGCTGTGGCGGGCTTGGTTCTTGAAGGATCGATGCCCATTTTGCGGACAGTGTCTTGGTAGAGTAGATTAAGGCCACTGTCGCCATCCATAAGGACTTTCGTGAGATGGAACCCATCGATAATTGGAACAATGATCAGAGCCGCCGAACCTTCGGGACGGATATGGCGAAATTTTGGGGAAAACGGCTCTATGGCGTATGCGTCCCGTAGTGCGCGCCTGCGCTCCCCTGTAGGGGTGTGCGTCACGTATACCATGTTTACGGTTTTTACTTCGGGGGGAAATTGTTTCTGACCCCCGGTATTCAGCTAGTGAGTTTCTTCATCATCGTTGTCACTGGGCGGCCCCTTCCCCTTGCGTTCGACATTAAGCTTGCCGGCTTGTTTGAAGACCCAACATCTTCTGTTGGTGTGAGTAGCTGGTTTATCGGGGGTGCCATGAATCTGGCAGGGTCAATCTAGTATTTTGTCTAAATTGGATGATCCGTCTCTATGTGCCTTGAATGCCTTTTTCCGTTGACCGGGTTTGGAGCCGCTGAATCCGGCGTTGACCGCCGTGTCTTGCGTTCTTTCGTTATGATTGCGACGTTTGTGTTTATTGCGTCATGGCTTGCCATTGCCGTCTCGGACTTCGGAAGTGCCTGGATCGCTGGTGTTGTTGCTTCTACGAGCGAGCCAGCTGTCTTCTCCCACGCAAAAGCGGGTCATTAGAGCGGTAAGGGCTGCCATGGACTTTGGTTTTTCTTGACCGAGGTGGCGGGTGAGCCACTCATCCCGGACACTGTGTTTGAAGGCCGCGAGGGCTTCGGCGTCCGGACAATCGACAATTTGGTTCTTTTTAATTAGGAATCTAGTCCAGAGCTTCCCGGCTAACTCTTCGGGCTGCTGGATGATGTGACTTAAGTCATCGACATCTGGTGGCCGGACATATGTACCTTGGAAGTTATCGCAAAAGGCGTCTTCCCGGTCTTCCCAGCTGCCAACGGAGTTCTCTGGAAGGCTGTTGAGCCAGTGTCGCGCTGGTCCCTTTAGTTTTAATGGGAGGTATTTGATGGCGTGGAGATCATCACCGCGGGCCATGTGGATATGAAGGAGAAAATCTTCAATCCATACCGCGGGATCTATTGTTCGATCGTATGATTCGATATTCATGGGTTTAAACCCTTCTGGGAATTCGTGCCCCATTACTTCATCAGTGAAGCAAAGCGGGTGTGCGGCGCCTCTATATCAGGCCATATCACGACGTAGCTCGGATGGAGTCTGTCTGCGGCATTTGGCCCGGGCGTGATTAAGTTTGTCATGTCCGAACAGATGGCCGTCGTCGCGTGTCGGGGCACGCCCCCGCGATCCGTAGATCGATCTGGTGTGTCTTGCTCTGCTGTCCAGGTCCTACCGAAGTTCATATGTATATGCCCGAGCTGTTTTATCCTGGCCTTTACGATGAGGTAGTGCGGGCTGGTGTTCAGCTTGAGTTGCCGCTTTGTCCCGACCACATGGTGGTCGGTCAGCCGCATTGTGCGCTGATGGCACGGGCTCCAACACCTCGTCATCGAATTGAGGTAGTAATTTGCGCTTCGGGTAACTTTTGGGTGGTCGCTCGAGGCCGTATTTCTCGGTTGCCAGGACGTTAGTCCATCTATCATTGAGCAGATCTTGATCAGCTTGAAGTTGTTGCCGCTTCTTTTTCAGGCTCCTTGTAGTGGCTATTACCCGACGCTTAAAGCGCTCCTGCTCGAGAGGTTCCTCTGGCATGATAAAATCCTCGTCGCCGAGGCTCACCTCATCCTCGGAGAGTGGGAGATAATTACCGTCCTCCGAGTCTTCATGCACGACCTGTTCATCAGGGCTGACTCGCCGAGGCTCCCTGTTCATCCGGTTCGGAAGTTGGCTCAACGAGGTCTTCATTGTCTCTGGCATCATCTAGAGTATTGTTTTCTCCTGTGCCGGTATTGCTGTCTTTTTCACGGTGTGACTTAGAGTGGCGCCGCTGTCGTCGGTGCTTTGGCTATATCTCAGGGGTTTTATGTTCCACTGGGTCTTCTTTGTCATCGCCGTTAACTTCTTTGGGTGTGTCCACCATGTATACGTCATAAGAGGAGGTGGCCGTCCAGCGCCCGGTAAATGGTGGGCTTTGGGTCTGCTCCTCTTCGGCATCGTCGTCCATACCGTCGATGTCTTCGGAGTGGTAGTCGAGCATGTCGGTTAGATCTTCGACAGTGGCTATTAAGTGGGGGGTGGGAAACGAAATTCCCCATCATCAGCCCCGAGTTCAAACCGGATATAGTTCGGTCGTGAGTCCCTTGCTAAAGAGAGGGTTTTTAATGAGTTTAGCACGTCGCCTAAAGGTGAGTGCCGGAAGATGTCCGCAAAACTAAATTCGATGATCGGCGCCTGGTAAGGCTCGGCGGACGCGGGTGCACATAGTTCGGACCCGGTGGCTGGAGATGAATCCGGGGGTCCGGTGATGCAGACCCCGCTCGAGGTTGGATCTGTGTGCGGCTCCAACGCCGCTGAGTCTGCGGCTTCCGTGGCGGGGTTAAGCTTCCCGTCTTCAGATGGCGCAAGCTGCTCCGGATCTAGGGCTAGAGCGCTTACAGGTGCGATCTCCTAGGTATGGTCCAATGATTGATTTAGGTCATGTTCATCACGGTGGCAGGGAGCGGCTGCCATGGGCTCAAATCCGTCGAAGATCAAGTCTCCGCGGATATCAGCGATGTAGTTCAAGCTTCCAAACCTGACCTGACGGCCAGGGGCATAGCTGTCGATCTGCTCTAGATGGCCAAGCAAGTTGGCCCGCAGTGTGAAGCCGCCGAATACAAAGATCTGGCCAGGGAGAAAGACATCTCCCTGGGCAGCGTTGTTGATGATGGATGGAGCCATCGAACCTTCTGATGATGGCACAGTGGAACTCTCAATGAAAGCACTAATGTCGGTGTCAAAACCAGTGGATCTCGGGTAGGGGGTCCCAAACTGTGCGTCTGAGGTTGATGGTAACATGAGACAGGGGACACGATGTTTACCCAGGTTCGGGCCCTCTCTATGGAGGTAATACCCTACTTCCTGCTTGATTGATCTTGACGAATATGAGCATTACAAGAGTTGATCTACCTCGAGATCGTAATGGCTAAAACCCTAGAAGTCTAGCCTATATGATTATGATTGTCTCTACGAACTAACCCCTCCGGTTTATATAGACACCAGAGGGACTAGGGTTACACAAAGTCGGTTACAGCGAAAGGAATCTCCATATCCGAACACCAAACTTGCCATCCACGCCAAGGAGAGTCCCATACGGACACGGGTAGAGTCTTTGGTCTTGTATCTTCATAGCCCATCAGTCCAGCCCATGTCCAACAGGCCAGACGCCCGAGGACCCCTTAGTCCAGGACTCCCTCAGGGGGCGCGCCAGGTGTGGGGAGTCCTACTAGGACTCCCTAGACCAAGTAGGATTCCCATTTCCTTTTTTTTCCTTTTTCGGAATAGCAAATAGGTAAAGAGAGGAGGAGTAGGAGAGGGAAGGGGGGGGCACCGCCCCCATCCCTTGTCCAATTCGGATTGGCAAGGGGGGGTGGGGGTGCGTGCCACCTCCCTGGCCGGCCCTCTCTCCTTCACTAAGGCCCATGTGTGGCCCATTAACTTCCGGTGGGGAGGGGGTTCCGGTAACCCCCAGTACTCCGAAACTTATCCGATACTTCCCGAAACCATTCCGGTGTCCGAATATAACCTTCCAATATATGAATCTTCACCTCTAGACCATTTCGAGACTCCTCATCATGTCCGTGATCTCATCCAGGACTCCGTACAAACTTCGATCATCAAATCACATAACTCATAATACAAATCATCATCGAACGTTAAGCGTGCGGACCCTACGAGTTCGAGAACTATGTAGACATGACCGAGACACATCTCCGGTCAATAACCAATAGCGGAACCTGGACGCTCATATTGACTCTTACATATTCTATGAAGTTCTTTTATCGGTCAAACCGCATAACAACATACGTTGTTCCCTTTGTCATCGGTATGTTACTTGCTCAAGATTCGATCGTTGGTATCATCATACCTGGTTCAATCTCGTTACTGACAAGTCTCTTTACTCATTATGTAATGCATCATCCCGTGGCTAACTCATTAGACACATTGCTTGCAAGTCTCATAGTGATGTGCATTACCAAGAGGGCCCAGAGATACCTCTCCGATACACGGAGTGACAAATCCTAATCTCGATCTATGCCAACTCAACAAACATCATCGGAGACACCTGTAGAGCATCTCTATAATCACCCAGTTACGTTGTGACGTTTGATGGAACACAAGGTGTTCCTCTGGTATTCGGGAGTTGCATAATCTCATAGTCAGAGGAACATGTATAAGTCATGAAGAAAGCAATAGCAATAAAACTAAATGATCATTATTCCAAGCTAACGGATGGGTCTTGTCCATCACATCATTCTCTAATGATGTGACCCCATTCATCAAATGACAACGCATGTCTATGGTCAGGAAACTTAACCATCTTTGATTAACGAGCTAGTCTAGTAGAGGCATACTAGGGACACTCTGTTTGTCTATGTATCCACACATGTATTAAGTTTCCGATTAATACAATTCTAGCATGAATAATAAACATTTATCATGATATAAGAAATTATAAATAACAACTTTATTATTGCCTCTAGGGCATATTTCCTTCAGTCTCCCACTTGCACTAGAGTCAATAATCTAGATTACATAGTAATGATTCTAACACCCATGGAGTCTTGGTGCTGATCATGTTTTGCTCGTGAGAGAGGCTTAGTCAACGGGTCTGCGACATTCAGATCCGTATGTATCTTGAAAATCTCTATGTCTCCCTCCTTGACTTGATCGCTGATGGAATTGAAGCATCTCTTGATGTGTTTGGTTATCTTGTGAAATCTGGATTCCTTCGCCAAGACAATTGCTCCAGTATTGTCACAAAAGATTTTCATTGGACCCGATGCACTAGGTATGACACCTAGATCGGATATGAACTCCTTCATCCAGACTCTTTCATTTGTTGCTTCCGAAGCAGTTATGTATTCCGCTTCACATGTAGATCCCGCCACGATGCTCTGCTTGGAACTGTACCAACTGACAGCTCCACCATTTAATATAAATACATATCCGGTTTGTGACTTAGAGTTATCCGGATCTGTGTCAAAGCTTGCATCAACGTAACCATTTACGACGAGCTCTTTGTCACCTCCATAAATGAGAAACATATCCTTAGTACTTTTCAGGTATTTCAGGATGTTATTGACCGCTGTCCAGTGATCCACTCGTGGATTACTTTGGTACCTCCCTGCTAAACTAATAGCAAGGCACATATCAGGTCTGGTACACAACATTGCATACATGATAGAACCTATGGCTGAGGCATAGGGAATGACTTTCATTTTCTCTCTATCTTCTGCAGTGGTCGGGCATTGAGTCTGACTCAACTTCACACCTTGTAACACAGGCAAGAACCCTTTCTTTGACTGATCCATTTTGAACTTCTTGAAAACTTTATCAAAGTTGCTTTGTGAAATTCCAATTAAGCGTGATGATCTATCTCTATAGATCTTGATGCCCAATATATAAGCAGCTTCACCGAGGTCTTTCATTGAAAAATTCTTATTCAAGTATCCTTTTATGCTATTCAGAAATAGTATCATTTCCGATCAACAATATGTCGTCCACATATAATATCAGAAATGCTACAGAGCTCCCACTCACTTTCTTGCAAATACAGGCTTTTCCAAAAGTCTGTATATAACCATATGCTTTGATCACACTATCAAAGCATATATTCCAACTCCGAGAGGCTGGCACCAGTCCATAAATGGATTGTTGGAGCTTGCACACTTTGTTAGCACCTTTTGGATCGACAAAACCTTCTGGTTGCATCATATACAACTCTTCTTTAAGATATCCATTAAGGAATGCAGTTTTGACATCCATTTGCCAAATTTCATAATCATAAAATGCGGCAATTGCTAACATGATTCGGATAGACTTAAGCATCGCTACGGGTGAGAAGGTCTCATCGTAGTCAACTCCTTGAACTTGTCGAAAACCTTTCGCAACAAGTCAAGCTTTGTAGACAGTAACATTACCGTCAGCGCCAGTCTTCTTCTTGAAGATCCATTTATTCTCTATTGTTTGCCGATCATCGGGCAAGTCAATCAAAGTCCACACTTTGTTCTCATACATGGATCCAATCTCAGATTTCATGGCCTCAAGCCATTTCACGGAATCTGGGCTCATCATCGCTTCCTCATAGTTCGTAGGTTCGTCATGGTCAAGTTACATGACCTCCAGAACAGGATTACTGTACCACTCTGATGCAGATCTTACTCTGGTTGACCTACGAGGTTTGGTAGTAACTTGATCAGAAGTTTCATGATCATCATCATTAGCTTCCTCACTAACTGGTGTAGGAATCACTGGAACTGATTTCTGTGATGAACTACTTTCCAATTCGGGAGAAGGTACAATTACCTCATCAAGTTCTAATTTGCTCCCACTCACTTCTTTTGAGAGAAACTCCTTCTCTAGAAGGATCCATTCTTAGCAAAGAATATCTTGCCTTCGGATCTGTGATAGAAGGTGTACCCAACAGTCTCCTTTGGGTATCCTATGAAGACATATTTCTCCGATTTGGGTCTGAGCTTATCAGGTTAAAGCTTTTTCACATAAGCATTGCATCCCCAAACTTTAAGAAACGACAACTTGGGTTTCTTGCCAAACCACAGTTCATATGGTGTCGTCTTAACGTATTTAGATGGTGCCCTATTTAACGTGAATGCAACCGTCTCTAAAGCATAACCCCAAAACGATAGCGGTAAATCAGTAAGAGACATCATAGATCGCACCATATCTAATAAAAGTGCGGTTACGACGTTCGGACACACCGTTACGCTGTGGTGTTCCAGGTGGCGTGAGTTGCGAAACTATTCCGCATTGTTTCAAATGAAGACCAAACTCATAACTCAAATATTCACCTCCACGATCAGATCATAGAAATTTTATTTTCTTGTTATGATGATTTTCCACTTCACTCTGAAATTCTTTGAACTTTTCAAATGTTTCAGACTTATGTTTCATCAAGTAGATATATCCATATATGCTCAAATCACCCGTGAAGGTCAGAAAATAACGATACCAGCAGCAAGCCTCAACAGTCATTGGACCGCATGCATCAGTCTGTATTATTTCCAACAAGTCTGTTGTCGCTGCATTGTTCCGGAGAACGGAGTCTTAGTCATCTTGCCCATGAGTCATGGTTCGCAAGCATCAAGTGATTCATAATCAAGTGATTCCAAAAGTCCATCAGCATGGAGTTTCTTCATGCGCTTTACACTAATATGACTGATACGTCTCCAATGTATCTGTAATTTTTTATTGTTCCATGCTATTATATTATCTGTTTTGGATGTTTAATGGGCTTTATTATGCATTTCTATATTATTTTTGGGACTAACCTATTAACCAAAGGCCTAGTGCAAATTGCTGTTTTTTTGCCTATTTCAGTGTTTCACAAAAAAGGAATATCAAACGGAATGAAACCTTTGCGAGGATCTTTTTGGAACAAACGCAATCCAGGAGACTTGGAGTGGAGGTCAAGGAAGCAGCGAGGCGGCCACGAGGTAGGGTGGCGCGCCCCCCACCCTCATGGGCCCCTCGCAGCTTCACCGACCTACTTCTTTCGCCTATATATACTCTTATACCCTGAAAACATCAAGGGGAGCCACGAAACCACTTTTCCACCGCCGCAACCTTCTGTACCCGTGAGATCCCATCTGGGGACCTTTTCCGGCAAGCTTCTACATCAACACCATAGCCTCTCCGATGATGTGTGAGTAGTTTACCATAGACCTTCGGGTCCATAGTTATTAGCTAGATGGCTTCTTCTCTCTCTTTGGATCTCAATACAAAGTTCTCCTCGATGTTCTTGGAGATCTATTCGATGTAATTCTTTTTGCGGTATGTTTGCCGAGATCCGCTGAATTGTGGGTTTGTGATTAAGATTATCTATGAAAAATATTTGATTCTTCTCTGAATTCTTATATGCATGATTTGATATCTTTGCAAGTCTCTTCGAATTATCAGTTTGGTTTGGCCTACTAGATTGATCTTTCTTGCAATGGGAGAAGTGCTTAGCTTTGGGTTCAATCTTGCGGTGTCCTTTCCCAGTGACAGCATGGGCAGCAAGGCACGTATTGTATTGTTGCCATCGAGGATAAAAAGATGGGGATTATATCATATTGCTTGAGTTTATCCCTCTACATCATGTCATCTTGCCTAATGCGTTACTCTGTTCTTATGAACTTAATACTCTAGATGCATGCTGGATAGCGGTCGATGTGTGGAGTAATAGTAGTAGATGCAGAATTGTTTCGGTCTACTTGACACGGACGTGATGCCTATGTTCATGATCATGCCTAGATATCGTCATAATTATGCACTTTTCTATCAATTGCTCGGCAGTAATTTGTTCAGCCACCGTAATTTATGCTATCTTGAGAGAAGCCACTAGTGAAACCTATGGACCTCGGGTCTACTTTACATCATATTATTTTCCAGTCAACTAGCTATTTCTGTCTCCGTTTATTTTGCAATCTTTACTTTTCAATCTATACAACAAAAATACCAAAAATATTTATCTTATTATCTCCATCAGATCTCACTTTCGTAAGTGACCGTGAAGGGATTGACAACCCCTTTATCGCGTTGGTTGCAAGGTTCTTCTTTGTTTGTGCAGGTACTAGGCGACTTGCGTGTAGTCTCCTACTGGATTGATACCTTGGTTCTCAAAAACCAAGGGAAATACTTACGCTACTTTGCTGCATCACCCTTTCCTCTTCAAGGGAAAACCAATGCATGCTCAAGACGTAGCAAGAAGGATTTCTGGCACCGTTGCCGGGGAGATCTACGCCAAGTCAATACATACCAAGTACCCATCACAAACTCTTATCCCTCGCATTACATTATTTGCCATTTGCCTCTCGTTTTCCTCTCCCCCACTTCACCCTTCCCGTTTTATTCGCCTCTTTTCCGTTCGCCCTTTTTCCGTTCGTCTCTTTTCGATTGCCTCTCGTGTGTCCGTGTGTTAGATCGTTTGTTTCGTCTTCATGGCGAGCCCTTCTTCTCTTCCTTTGTCTCCCGATTTTGAAGTTCTTCACTTCAAACAAAGACAAGGAGAAAACTTAAAAGATGCTTGGTACAGGATGATAGAATCCTATCGTAATTGCACTATAGGGGGGATTTCAAGAGTTTACTTTGCAATTTTTATGTTGGGCTAACCATGTCCCATAGACAACTCTTGGACTTTTCCGGTAAAGGGAGTTTTTATTAACGTCGATCCCAATATTGCGTATGAGATTATAGAGGGAATAGTAGGAATACTACCTCCACAAAAGGGACTCCATAATACTCAAGAGGGAACCCAAGTTTTTTAGAAAATATGCGAAGTAACTAAAATTTTGCAAAAATCTCTCGAACCCCTTAAAAATGTTAGTGGGAACCTTCACTGCATGAATATGTTGATCACTCTTTGTAATAAGAGGTTGGATGCTCTAGATATAAAGATCTCCGAGTACGAAGGGAAACATAAGGAAGCTCCCGGATCCGAGCAAAACCCTAATAAAAAGACCAAAGATGATAATACCTAGATCTATTCTTGCTTTTATGCCTAGCTAGGGGCGTTAAACGATAGCGCTTGTTGGGAGGCAACCCAATTTTATTTTTGTTCCTGTTTAGTAATAAATAAATCATCTATATTCTGTTATGATTGTGTTTTTTATGTTTTAATTAGTGTTTGTGCCAAGTAAATCCTTTAGGATCTTCTTGGATGGTTGTTATTTGATCTTGCTGAAAAAACAGAAAGTATGCGCTCACGAGAATAATTTTGTTTTTTTACCAGAGAGCGATAAAATACTGATTCCAACTGCAGTAGATCAATATAAAAATTATTTAGGACGTCCTAATTTCTCAGGATCTTTGGAGTTACATAAGTATTCGAAACCTACATGTTACTACAGACTGTTCTGTTTTTGACAGATTCTGTTTTTCATGTGTTGTTTGCTTATTTTGATGAATCTATGGCTAGTATCGGGGGGTATGAACCATAGAGAAGTTGGAATACAGTAGGTTTAACATCAATATAAATAAAGAATGAGTTTATTACAGTATTTTAAGGTGGTGGTTTGTTTTCTTATACTAACGGAGCTCATGAGATTTTCTGTTGAGTTTTGTTTTGTGAAGTTTTCAAGTTTTTGGGTAAAGATTTGATGGATTTCGGAACAAGGAGTGGAAAGAGCCTAAGATTGGGGATGCCCAAGGCACCCCAAGGTAAAATTCAAGGACAACCAAAAGCCTAAGCTTGGTGATGCCCCGGAAGGCACCCCCTCTTTCGTCTTCATCTATCGGTAACTTTACTTGAGGCTATATTTTTATTCACCACATGATATGTGTTTTGCTTGGAGCGTCTTGTATGATTTGAGTCTTTGCTTTTATTTTACCACAATCATCCTTGCTGTACACACCTTTTGGGAGAGACACACATGAATCAGAATTTATTAGAATACTCTATGTGCTTCACTTATATCTTTTGAGCTAGATAATTTTGCTCTAGTGCTTCACTTATATCTTTTTAGAGCACATTGGTAGTTTTATTTTATAGAAATTATTGATCTCTCATGCTTAACTTATATTATTTTGAGAGTCTTTTAGAACAGAATGGTAATTTGCTTTGGTTATGAAATTAGTCCTAATATAATAGGCATCCAAGATGGGTATAATAAAAAATTCATATGGAGTGCATTAAATGTTATGAGAAGCTTGATACTTGATAGTTGTTTTGAGATATAAAGATGATAATATTATAGTTGTGCTAGTTGAGTAATTACGGAATTGAGAAATACTTGTGTTGAAGTTGGCAAGTCCCGTAGCATGCACGTATGGTAAATGTTGTGTGACAAATTTGAAGCATGAGGTGTTCTTTGATTGCTTTCCTTATGAGTGGTGGTCGGGGACGAGCGATGGTCTTTTCCTACCAATCTATCTCCCTAGGAGCATGTGTGTAGTGCTTGGTTTTGATGACTTGTAGATTTTTGCAATAAGTATGTGAGTTATTTATGACTAATGTTGAGTCCATGGATTATACGCACTCTCACCCTTCCATCCTTGCTAGCCTCTTCGGTACCGTGCATTGCCCTTTCTCACATTGAGAGTTGGCGCAAACTTCGCCGGTGCATCCAAACCCCGTGATATGATACGCTCTTTCACACATAAACCTCCTTATATCTTCCTCAAAACAACCACCATACCTACCTATTATGGCATTTCCATAGCCATTCCGAGATATATTGCCATGCAAATTTCCACCGTTCCATTTATTATGACACGCTCCATCATTGTCATATTGCCTTGCATGATCATGTAGTTGACATTGTATCTATGGAAAAGCCACCTTCATAATTCTTTCATACATGTCACTCTTGATTCATTGCATATCTCGGTACACCACCAGAGGCATTCACATAGAGTCATATTTTGTTCTAAGTATCGAGTTGTAATTCTTGAGTTGTAAGTAAATAAATGTGATGATTTTCATTATTAGAGAATTGTCCCATGTGAGGAAAGTTCTTCGAAAAAAAGAGAAAGTCCATAAAAAGAGAGAGAAAAAATGAGAGAAAAAGAGAGAAGGGGCAATGTTACTATCCTTTTTCCACACTTGTGCTTCAAAGTAGCACCATGATCTTCATGATAGAGAGTCTCCTATTTTTTCACTTTCATATACTAGTGGGAATTTTTCATTATAGAACTTGGCTTTTATATTCCAATAATAGGCTTCCTCAAAATGCCCTAGGTCTTCATGAGCAAGCAAGTTGGATGCACACCCGCTTAATTTCTTTTGTTGAGCTTTCATATATTTATAACTCTAGTGCATCCGTTGCATGGCAATCCCTACTCCTTGCATTGACATCAATTGATGGGAATCTCCATAGCCTGTTGATTAGCCGCGTCAATGTGAGACTTTCTCCCTTTTTTGTCTTCTCACACAACCTCCATCATCATATTCTATTCCACCCATAGTGCTATATCCATGGCTCGCGCTCGTATATTGCGTGAAAGTTGAAAGAGTTTGAAAAGGCTAAAGTATGAAACAATTGCTTGGCTTGTCATCGGGGTTGTGCATGATGGGAGCATTTTGTGTGACGAAAATGAAGCATGGCCAAACTATATGATTTTGTAGGGATAAGCTTTCTTTGGCTATGTTATTTTGATAAGACATAATTGCTTAGTTATCATGCTTGAAGTATTATTATTTTTATGTCAATATTAAACTTCTGTCTAGAATCTTTTGGATCTAAACATTCATTCCGCAATAAAGAGAATACATTGAAAATTATGTTAGGTAGCATTCCACATCAAAAATTCGGTTTTTATCATTTACCTACTCGAGGACGAGCATGAATTAAGCTTGGGGATGCTTGATACATCTCCAACGTATCTATAATTTTTTATTGTTCCATGCTATTATATTATCTATTTTGGATGTTTAATGGGCTTTATTATGCATTTTTATATTATTTTTGGGACTAACCTATTAACCGAAGGCCCAGTGCAAATTGCTGTTTTTTTTGCCTATTTCAGTGTTTTGCAGAAAAGGAATATCAAACGGAATCCAAACTGAATGAAACCTTTACGAGGATATTTTTTGGAACAAACGCAATCCAACAGACTTGGAGTGGAGGTGAAGGAAGTAGCGAGGCGGCCACGAGGTAGGGCGGCGCGCCCCCCACCGTCGTAGGCCCCTCGCAGCTCCACCGACCTACTTCTTTCGCCTATATATACTCTTATACCCTGAAAACATCAAGGGGAGCCACGAAACCACTTTTCCACCGCCGCAACCTTCTATACCAGTGAGATCCCATCTGGGGACCTTTTCTGGTGATCTGCCGGAGGAGGATTCACTACAAAAAAATACACTTCCATGATGATACGTGTTTGTCACAGTAGGTCACTTTTTTTGTCATGCATGTACATCCATGACAAATTAATGACATAATCAAGATAGTCATACCTGTGCTGGCGTAGAAGTGTTCCATGACATTACCAAAATTATCATCACGGAAGTGTCCACTTCCATGACGATAAATCACGCGTCACAGAAGTGCTTTAGTCAAGGGTGACCGACACGTGGCATCCACCGTAACGGAACGCCGTTAAGCTATCGGGTCGGGTTTTGGATCCGATACCCGTTAACAGCCCCGACCAATGGGGATTTTCCATGTGTAAAATCATCATTGGCTGGAGGAAACACGTGTCGGCTCATCGTTGGGACAGATGTCAACCACTCATTGGACGGAAGGCGCCTATGATACGTCGACATGTGGCACGGCCCAACAGAGGCCCATTCCTGTGAAAAGGCCGGCCCGTTTGACTTGGTCAAAAGCTGGTAGGCCGGCCCATGGAAAGCCTGTTAACGGCCTGTTTGAATATAGCCCATTTACAACCCGCTAACCCAAGGCCCATTACACCCTATCCGAATTAGGCCCAGTAGCGTCATCTGGGCCATCCAATATGATTCCAGCCCATTTTCACTTCTGGCCCATGTATGGCCCATGACGTCTTTCGGCCCATATGAGGCCCTATGTAACTCTTGGCCTACTAACGACCCATGGTGAAACTGGGCCGTAATGAACAGTGTATCACTTTACACCCATTAACGGCCCGTGGTGAAACTGGCCCATAATGAATAGTGTATCACTTTATACCCATTAACGGCCCGTTATTCCGTTGGGCCGTTTCCAGCCCATGTTATCTTTCGGCCTTCTCAGAGCCCATTTATTCTTGGGCTCATTTCTAGCATTCGTTTACTTATGGCCCGTTACTGTCATTTTCTGCTTGTGGGCCAAATTCAGCCCGTGGTTACAGTCGGCCCGTTTGTGGTCCGTTAATACGCTGGGCCGATTTCATAGCGTCATCAAATATGGCCTATTAATGATGGACTGTTATGGTTGGCCCATGAACGGACGATTCCAACTCTAGTGCATTTACGGCCATAATGCGGTCTGTTTGGCCCATGTTTGGCCAATCGATTATACGACCCGTATAAGGCCCATTGATAATACGGCCCGCAGAAGGCCCACTATTTCTACGGCCCGTAGAAGGCCCATTGTTTCTACGGCCCGTAGAAGGCCCACTGTTTCTACGGCCAATAGGAGGCCCAGTGTCACTACAGTAAATATTAGCCCATGGTTATTGTGGCCTAGTTTTAAAAAATAAGTTATTGCAGCCACTAGCTAACTGTGGAAAAAGAACTGCAATGACTACAAGCAAACAAATAAACAAGACAACAAGGAAATAAATAAGCAAGCAACTAACGCTAGGCTATCATGGCTATTACGCATATTACATCCACTGGGCATCAAAGTTCGCCACCAGTGCAAATATAGGGAACAAAGCAGCATATCATATACACTGGTTGTCAAAGTTGGCGACGAGCGCAAATAAACGCCGCAGCAAAACAAATCCAGAACTGAAACCACTTCAGAAGATCTCAAGAAACAATATCTTGGGTACCCATAATGCTGGCAAGATGCTTAGCAAGCTTATTAACTTTCTCTTATTTGGCGCTTAAATCCTCCAGCGCTTGCTGTTGCACCAGAAAATATGCATCTGAATTCTGCAGGGACTTCCTCAATCCTTCAGCTTCCTATCGCAGCACATCTGATCGATGTCTTTCAACTTGAAGTTGAGACTCAAGAAGATGAACTGATTCAGGCAGCGAGTTCGAAGAGCTTGTGCCAGCAGTAGTGGCCAGTAACTTGAACACTACATCAAGACAGGAGTTTTGGGTTCCCTCACTGTCTTCAAGATAGTTTTTATCAGCTTTCTTGGAGACCAACAGGGATGTCTCACTATCTTGAACCTTATCTGCATTACTTCCTTTACCATTGTATAACGCGGTACTGTTCTCCAATATTTTGTCCGCATTCTAAAAGAGAAACAAGCAGACATCACATGTTTACCATGTTGTATATGAAACTCATTTTGGTAAATGAGTTCAGTAGTAAAGTGGACAGGATAACGGCATGAAACAAACATATATCTATGTACCATGGTCACTTTATGGTCTATACCATTCTAGTTTTTGTTGCCAAATCAAGATAGAGACATAGTTCAAATAATATTTGTTCAAGGCAAAGCAGAATAGACAGAATATAAGTGTGGGTAACTATAGAGCAATAACAACACTTGTAATGTGCATGACATGAGAACATAACTATTTATTCAATTGAAACTGAAATCAACATAAAGCAGGTTACAACAGCAAACCAGTTAAAGAAACAGGTTTAAAACATACCTGTTGCGCCATTGGAGTTTCAATTCGATCCTTCAAATTTGAAAATAGTTGGTATGAGTAAATACAGTCATGCAAGAGCAAAGGAGTATGAACCATAGCTACAGAACCTGACCTGAGAACAAATCTTCTTCTCCTTTAAGCGTTGAGTTGGGATTCGGAGTGGTGGTCCTCGTGCTTTGTGCACTGCAGTTCCCTTACTAACTGCTCGTGTTTGGGTGCTTTGTGGTGGAGACGGTGCTGTGTCAACTGGAACTGGGTTACTATCCGCCGGGGTTGGGGTTAGAAGGGGTGTAGCTGGTTCTCTGTCCAACTGGGTAGGGGTACAATCTACGAGAGTCTGGGTTATGTGTGGTGGATCTGGTCCTTGGGCAAGTACAACCGTGGTTCTATCTGCATCAACTGGTAGCACTATCTTTTCTGAAGACCGTGTTGTTACTCCCTTAGATACTGCCATCACGCTCTCCAATTGAAATGGCTGATAAACAAGAAAAGTAATTGAAAGTATAGACATTGTATGATAGACAGGTGCAATGGATAGTGGGGAATAAAAGAGGGCATGAAATAATTCATATTTATGTTGTCTAACCAAACAGGATAGCATGACACAATTTCACATATATGATGGCTAACTAAACAGGATAGCATGGCCTAATTTCACATTATGATGGCTAACTAAAAAAGATGGAAAGACATAGTTCAAAATATGAGACTATGCAAACAGGATGACATGACATAACTATATAATGTGTTTATTAAATAGGTTGGCATGCCATAATTCACATACATTCACGGATAGAATGCCATAATTCAAAATATGATGACTGTAAACACTAAACAAGATGAGATGATATAACTATATGATGTGTTTATTAAATGGGTTGCCATGCCATAATTCAGATAGATGATGTGTATGTACTATGTAAACATGATGGCATGATATAATTCAAATATATGATTTATATAGTAAGCAAGTAAGCAGATGGCAATCCATATATGATGTAAAAACTAAGCAATGCAAGACAACATGCATGACATGGGTAATATAACCCTGCCAAGTTTTAGCATAGACCTCAGGGGGAAAATAGGACTGGTCATCAGTCTCTAAATCTTCCTCTGAGGAGCTCTCTGTAACCGGCAAGATGTCTGCTTCATCAGGTAGCATTGTCTGCTCTGAATACCTTGTTTTCACTCCAGATACTTCCATCACCGCTTCAAATGGCTGATGCACAAGAAGAGTAGTTGAATATACAAACGTTGTCGCCAAATGGAACACGTAATACAAAAAAATTATAGCATGATATAATTCACATACATGATGATTGGCTAAACAGCATGACATTGCATAATTCACATATATAATGCCTTTGCAACAAGATAGATTGTATAATTCACATATATAATGTCTTGCAACAAGATGGCAATGCATAATTCACATATATGGTAATTAGACACTGAACAGGTGGCATTCACACAAAGCATGTCTAAACTAATCAAATGACATAGCAATGCGAGACACCATACGCACGATATGAGCAACATAACCCTGCCAAGTTAGAGAATACACCTCGGGGGGGGGGGGGATAGGACTGGTCATCTGTCTCTGAATCCTCCTCTGAGGAGCTATCCGTAACCAGCGAGATATGCGCTTCGTCAGATAGCATAGTCTGCTCTGAAGACCTTGTTTTCACTCCAGAATTTGCCATCACCGTGTCAAATGGCTGATGCACATGAAGAGCATTTGAATGTAATAACATTGTTGACAAATGTAATATGTAACGAAAAAAGGATGGCCTGATATAATTTACATATAAGATGACTGGCTAAGCAGGATGGCATTGCAAAATTCACATATATGATGCCTGGCTAAACAAGATGGCGTTGCATAATTCACATAAACGATGAATAAACTAAACAGATGGCATTCGCACAAAGGATGTCTAAACTAAGCAGATGACATATTTGATGTATAAAGTAAGCAATGCAAGACACCATATGCATGATATAACCAACATCAGCATGCCAAGTTAGAGCAAAGACCTCAGGGGGTAAATAGGAGTTGTCTTCTCCTTCTGAATCCCCCTCAGAACAGATATCTTCCTCTCGATTACAATCCGAAATGCGTGGAGGGGGGCTGCCTTTGTGCCTACCGTGGAGCGACGTCTGCATGAAATTTTATTGCCACACAAGGCTCGTCTCGTTTGCTCTACATGTTCAGTTCCATTGTTTACAATTACTGCCATGCATAGGAATAAAACATAGTGAGACTATGTAAGGAGTGCATGCAGAAATCCAGAGTGATGGTAGCAACCTGTGGATAGACCCAAAACCAGTAATAGCAGGCAGATAATGGCTTCAGTTAAAAAATACAGATAATGGCTTCTTTACTATTTGTTTCCCACCCAACATGAAACTCATAGTAGACACCGGAGATTAACCAGATAGTAGATAGATAGTATTGATAGCGGCCCCAATATGTACCCCACAACCATTTAAAAACTCAAGTTTGACCATTAGTTTGGAGCTAACTCAGAGTATAATCGGTGAACAGGACGATAAAGTAGCATGTAATATTAAGCGATGCATAACGTAAGCAGACACGAAAGAGTGCGACCTCTCTTGCGGACCCGTGTAGTCCCCGAGGTCATCTGGTCGGTTGATGATGGTAGTGCAGTTTTCATGGCTGCCAGCGGCGGGGAAGAAGATCTGAGGCAGCGAAAGATAGTCTGGAGGCCGGATCCCTGCTGTGCTGGACCCTTCTGTCGTTGGAGCAGCTGAGCTGGGGTGGACGATGGCGCAACAGGAGCGGGACAAACCACGCAAGATTTTCTTTGACAACTATCTGTAAGAGAAGTAATTCTGTAAGGGCTCGTTTGAATTGGAGGATTACAACAATGCAGGGATAGGAACTAGACAGGAATAGGATAGGAATGCACGTGCAAAACAGAGAATTTAAAAACACAGGATTTCTGCCAATTTGGGTGTTTGATTCACAACAATTGGAAGATCACATGATGCAAAGAAGCATGCTGAGATTAAGTCAAACCACAAGAAAATGTACGGTTATAATGCTATTATGCTACTATCTCTTAGTCTTGTGCTTCATGAATAGGAATTTGAAAAGGAGGACAAGTGAAAATTAAAATTCCTACATTTTTTCTTTCAAGGAGACACTAAAGGAACAAATCCGTGTGCTCAGTGGACAATATATATAACATGTAGAGTAAAAAAGAGATGCAACAAGTGTACAACCTCTTTGGCGAAGCCATGTCGATCTCAGCGTGATTGGGTTGGCCGGTGAGGATGCTCCGGCTGACTTGGCTGTCGGAGGAGGGGAAGAAGATCTTAGGCGTCTGGAGATGGAGCCTGAGGTACTGCTCCACTGTGATGGAGGGTTTCGTCGTTGGAGCAGCTCCGGTGAGTTGTACGACGCCGAGGCTGAAGCAGGACAAGAGAGACAACGAACAACGTTAACCTGAGTGGAATTCTTATAGCATCTCCAATACATGACGTAAAATACATAACCACAAAGTGCTAGATGTAAAATACATCAGCCGCTCATCTCTGAACTTAACTGTCGAAACTGAATTTAACTGTCGAAACTGAATTTTGCTGTCGAAACTGAATTTTGCTGTCGAAACTGGACGCACTAGCAAGGTGAGGCTACATGTCGGTCGACTGACTTTTTCATCTCTGGTCAGTCGATTTTGCAGCCATTGCATACGAAATCAAGGGCCTGCGGTTCATCTTCAACCTCCACCCCCCTGAGCCGGCCAAACAGCAGCCCCTCGTTGCCCGCGGTGCGCCGCCCCGCCCGCCCCGAAAACCTCCCCACCGCCGGTCCGCCGCCGCCCCGGCCATCCCTCTAGGCCCCCCCGTGCCGAGCTTTTTCTCCAGCGATCCCCACACCACCGCCCCGCTAAAGCCCCGCCACCGCCGGCGACCACCGCCCCCATCCTGAACCCTAAGATAGATAGTGGGGTACCTCTCCTGCGAGCCCCCCTCCCCGCTGCGGCTGGTTCTTCCTTCACCCCGGCGGCATCGGAGTGAAGTGTAGCTAAATCGGAGCAGCATCGCAAGCAAGAGCAAGAGCGTGAGCAAGAGCAATAACAAGAGCAGACCAGGCAGGGGACCGAGAGCAAGAGCAGAGCAGCAGCGAGAGCTAAAGCAGCAGTAGGTCCTACTGATGTGGACGTCGCCGCCGAGGGAGCGACGCCGTGGAGGAAGTGGCCGGTGCCGCCGCCGTGGATGGAGCCGCGCCGTGCCGTCTCGGGACCGAGCGCCGGCAGCACCGTGAGATCGAATCAAGAAGAAAATGCGGTGATTAGTGTACAACCTCTTTGGTGGCGCCGATTAGGCCGCAGCTTCTTCCAAGGAAACGGTGATGATGATGCTCTTCCGGTGGTGCAGGTGAAGACGGCGGTGTAGGAATGGAGGTGGCGCGAAAGACGAGGGGAACATCGGGGCAGCTCCTTGGAGGTGGAGGACGGGGTGGCTGAACTGGCGGGACGATGAGATCGACGATGGATCCTCATCCGGTACGATGGATGAGGGACGCCGAGGTGTTGCTGTGGACGACGTCGTCGGGGAAGAGGCTCCGGCTGGATGGCGGACGGAGCAGGGTGTGGAGTTTCGTCGCGGGTTTTCTCGGCCTCGGTGTACGAATGGGTGGGCGGATGGGATGGCAGTGGGGAACCATGGCTTAGAGACGCGCTTGTTCGAAATGTGGGGTAAGTTACGAAAGTACCCCCACCGATTTGAGGCAGTTCTTTCGGTTCAGGGGTACCACGGGCATTTTGCGTGTCGGGATTTCACAGGAGGTGGGAATTTTCGCGCGTGTTGTAATTTCGGAATAGCAAGGCGTGGGTTGAGATGGAGGGAGTTGTCGGAGCACAACGAGACAAAGATATATCTTAAATATTTCGGGCTAACAAGGCACGGGTTAAAATTTCCGGACAAGCCTAACGTGTACTACGAAATCAATGCGCCCTACAAATGTCATTCAAAACTTTGAATTCATGTTATGCTCAATTAAAATATTTCGCTACGTATATAATGCATGCAACCTACTACTCAAATGAACGTTTTAGTGCATTCCAAACGTATATACTACCGCTTCAATATGAACTAAATTTGAATTCATTTCTCTATTTGAATAAGATCTACAGTAATGATTGCTGTGAAGTCAAAGCATTTGAATTCGTTTCTCTGTTTTAATAAGATCTACAATATCATTATTGTCAAGTTAAACCATCGTTTGTGTATTATCTTCACAACACACCACATGATTAGTCTCGAGTTACATATGAACTATGTGTACTATATGAACTCGAACTAAATTTTTTGAATCCACTTTATTTTGATTTCAAATCACATTACATTTCTAGCTCTAGCAGATCTTCATAATCTAAACCATGTCTCATATGTATAATGTGTTTATCACATTATGTATGGTGCCCCGCCCCCTACGCCTACAAGTATTTAGATGTGAGTTGCAAACACCACACATTACCACAAATTGAAATAAAATATGAGAATGTTCGATATATAGTATTGTTTAGATTGTTCGATATTTAGTTGTAAGCTGCAAACGCCACACATTATCACAAATTCAAATAAAATGTGAGATTGTTTGATGTATAGTATGGTTTAGATTGTTCGACATTTAGCTGTGAGTTGCAAACACCATGCATTATCACATTATGGTATAACATGTGCACAGCACGTGTATCACCGCTATATTCATGCATGCAATGTTTAAAACACTATGATCTCCTATTCAAATATATGAATCCGCTTTCATATCAAATTATGATCTTTGTTAGTCTCTTACACCCACACAATCCTCTAACCTTTGTAACTACCACTAACTTTATCTCGTGCATGCACACACCCTCCTCGCCCTCCCCCTCCCTCGGCATTCTATACACCGGGCACATTCATTTTTTTTCTTTAGGTCGTTCTCCCAGAGTCTCCACAACTCCTTTCCGACACACACCGATCGATAAACCTCTCCAGTGATGCCTGTCTACAACATACAAACACACCTTCAATCTCCTCCTTTATGTGTCATTGCCTCGTGTCTCTCATACGGTCAGACACACGTGTAAACTCTCGCCCCTCTTTTCATCGCTCTCTCACAACTGCACACTCCTCCCCCTATCTAGCTAGTAGTTGGGCCTCTCGCACCACCTCCTAGCTCCATTCTCTCTGTCTATCCATCTCGCTGGGCCTTATTAGCCTCTAACAAATGGACGTACACCGACCGATCTCTCGCTATACATATAGCTAGCTAGGTCCTTATAACTCGTTTTTACCCACACTTCAATCGATCTACCTCATTAGTTGTGCCTCTCCCTTCCTCCGACAAACAACAATTGATCTACTGATCTAGTTAGGTTTGCTTACCAAACACATGGTTCCCCTTCATCATCCATGGATGCGTCCCGACAGATCTATCACGCACAGGCACACACATAAACACATCCCCACTCTTATTGATAACATTGCAGTTCCACCCTCAGTTTGTCTAGTAGGCCTCTCCCACCATCTTCGAGAAGCAAATCCACCACCCATCCAGCACTCTACCCTCTCCCTCCCTCTCCCTCCCTCTCTCTCCTCCATCTCTCTCCCATCATATTTCCCGTCCTTCAGTTATGTATGGATGTTGACCGATCTCCCTCAAGACATAGCTGGGTCTCTCCTTCTCAACGCATATACGAGTCGTTCTACCTCTATAGTTAGGCCTCTGCCTACCCCTCCCACCACCCCTCCCCCACTCACACCGATACATCGAGCGCTCTAGTCATGTCTCCCTGCCACACACAAACTTGACGTGTGCCCTCTAACGTTCCGGTAGGCCAGTCGCCCTATATCTTTGACTTGTACACACACACACACAATTTCGATGGCTCTCTTCATCGATCTCGCACCCACCCACTTGATCCTCTCTTCGACTCTATCGATAGCTATGACCCCTCCCTCTCTTCTCGTGGATTGCCCGACCCTCTATGTATGATATGGATAGGCGTCCATTTCACACACATTGCATGCAAAATTTTGTTTCAGATGTCATCGACACATATTCCCACAAATAATTCATGAAATCAACCCCCACCCCACCCCCACCCCAAAACAAAAAACACTCACGAACGCGGTTTGTATCTCTCACACACACCCACGTAGGTGGGGAACGTGCACAAAGAGAAGAGGTGCATGCACGGTGCACGTACTCCCGTCTCTTTCCCAACCACACCCGCGCGGGTACACGGTGGAGCTCATTTCTATATGAAAAAGGCAGCCCACGTGGTAATTTGGCACGTGTGGTTTTCCACTTGGTGGAGGGAGGATCATCTACCACGGGTGAACAAACAAATTGCGACTTGACGTGTTATGTTAAAAAAGAGGCAAACCATGTGGGGCCTACCTTAGAGGCAAGGCTCTATACACTGGAGTAATTTTGATGTGTCCCGTGAACTCACAGAATGAGGAGAAGCTTGCATAGTACGCCGTATCCCCCGCCCACGGGCGCGGTGGCTCGCAGGATGAGGTGAAGCTTGCTTACTACACCTTACGCCCGCTCCCTCGCCCATGCACGCGGTGGCTCGCAGGACAAGGAGAAAAATTTACTACTCCCACCGTTTACTCCTTGTCCCTACTACCTTGGTTATAGAGATTATATTATATTGTTTGGAATATATATGTCCTTTAGTAGATTTCAATATGAACTACTAGTACATACTCCAAACACTGATGTATATAGACGTATTTTAGAGTGTAGATTCACTCATTTTGCTCCGTATGTAGCACTCTCCCTCGCCCCTCGACCCTCGCCCAAGTGGTGGACGTGCAGCAATTCATTCGGTCTCATATAGCCAGAACGATATATATACTGCACTACCATTATTGCTCGACTTCCCGAAAAGGCGGAGAGCCAATCGCAAGGTCAATATTTTGGAGATGCCAAGCGCAAGGTTATAGGAGAACGAGTAGTAGGTGCCGCGTCATTTATAAATAAAGTTTTTTTTCTTCAGTGGCACGTACGCAATATGATAGGTTCATATGGAGAGAAAAGGAGTACATAGTCAGGACGGGCCAGCCTACACGGTTGCTTGCTGGGGTTGCTCTCTTCACACTCTCTCGCACAAAACGACTGTGGCCACATCTCTAACATCCCAGCGGATCACGTCCGCTTGGGGAAGGGGTGGATGTTTAGTGTAGATGCGGTGGCCGTCACCAACGGCGAAAACCCACTGTCGGCACGTCCCGATCAGGGGTCCCCACCATTCTCTCTCACAAAGCCGGTGAGGTTGCCTTCGTCCCTTGCTCACTGCTGCGACGTGGGCAGTTGCCGCCTCCCGCCGCCCTCCTCAAGGTTGAGCTACGCCCCTCAGGTACAACTCCCTTTACAGACGGCTTGCACCACTGCTCCAGCTGCCCACATCACTCACTGTGGATATTTCTCTACTTCTTTGCCCCGCACATATCTCTACTGGCTTCTACGTACTGTATTTGTGATGAGTTTATGTCTCATCAATTAGTCCCAGTAATCTTATTCTAATCACGCTTGTTCAATTTCTTTGCCACAGGGATGCTCATCTCAATTTTGGTGAAACTGCACAAAATGATCCAATGGTCAAAAGGTTGCAAACTTCATTTATTAGGAAGCTCGAACGTTGCCAGCAAATTGAATCCTGGTCAGGGTTCACGGTTCAAGGGCTAGGGACCTCATGGATCGTTTTTTTTCTTTTGCTGCCTCTATTCCAAAATAAGTTTCAACTTTAGTAGTAGTACAACTTTGTACTAAAGTTTGCACAAAGTTGAGAAACTTACTTTGGAACGGAGGGAGTACATATTTGCTATGATTTGTCAATCATTGAGATGCAATAGCATGCATGTTAGTCTCCTTTGTATTTGATGAAATGTTGCAACGGGCAACCTTGGACGCAAGATACATGTAACAGAAGCTGGAAGCTTCATAGCATTGTACAAATTTATCTCGCTGATAAATTACAGTACGTACAGTACTAGTACTTCCTCCGTTCCTAAATATAAGTCTTTGTAGAGATTTCACCATGAACCACATGCGGATGTATATAGATGCATTTTAAGTGTAGATTCATTCATTTTGTTCCATATGTAGTGGAATCTCTACAAAGACTTATATCTACTAGTAATAGCTAGCCCCCACTACTAGGAATTCTCTATCCTCTCCTTGAGCCACGCCATCAAAATTGATGTAGCCGTTAGATGAAGTAAATCAGTCCATAATAGCCGTCTGATCTTGACGTTGAGAGGCTCCGCACTAAGCCACATGCAAGCATGCAGAAATACCGTGCCACATGCATGTGAGTGTGTTTTAAATCACATCAACATGTCTGCATGCAAGCATGCACCGGTAGCATGCATGTAAGTGAGATTTTAAGTCCCATTAACATGTCAAAAATAAAAATATAATCCCATTATGCAATAGGAGTTCAGGAGTTGGCTGATCTTTTTTCCTTACGTGGGATGATCTAAATGATGATGGGAGTTTATTTAGTTTGGCTACCACATTTGTCATGCGGTTATAGAGTTTTTTTTGTTCTATGAAATCGATAATTTTGCGCAGAGAGATATACCGCTGTTCCGTGCCAACGCGCGGGGACTCATCTAGTAATATTTAGGAACGGAGGGAGTACTATGTAAAGAGTTAGGTGTCGCACGGTGATAGTAGTGTGAGGTGGGCCATGTAATCACTGAGCCTGCGTGTTTTCACTCCTCTTGCACGCCTCCGCTGTAAGAATGGAGAAAATTGTAATCTAGTAGTAGTAGTATACCTCCTTTCGCAAAAAGCGTGGGACATCCAACAGTCCTACCACCTCAGTAATAAAGACCAATGAGCCGTCAAATCACATAGACCCAACAGTAAGTTGGACGGACGAAGCAACCATCACTCTTGCGCCAGTGAGAGGTCACGTCCGCTCTGCCCGGGCATGAATGCGGCACCGATTCTTTGGAGCGACGCTGACCGTTTCGGGCGGGAAGTGCACGCGGGTGATGGAGGGGCTTTGGGTGGGCCAGGCTGGTCAGGAGCGGGCGTGGCAGCTGTCCGCATGTCCCTACCGGACACGCCCGGAAACGAGAGGATGCACCGACTCTCGCGGCTAAAATCGTACACTACACAACATCTCTCTGTAGGAGTAGGTCGATCTGTCGCTCTCTCTAACACACACATGGTGTTAAACACACACACACACACATGCACGCACCTTGGTCCCGTTGCACCTTCTAACGTGACTTATTACACCTAGACGGAGGGAGTAGTAAGTATACGAGATACAGTGGCACACTGACTTAAGTCGAATACAAGTGGCCAAAATTTGTGTGCATGTTATAATAAGGATTCACTTAAAATAGTACGTGAGCGAACAAAGGGATCAATTGGACAGTGTTCCCGAGCAGTAGCGAGATGTGTGAGGTAAGATACATCGCTGGCGCTTTTAATTTTTCTTATTAATATGTTTGTTTCACCCTCTGACTAGTGGGACCCAACGTACTACATGGAGAGAGGTAAGGTGACTAAGGCTGCATTATTTCTGCACCACTCTGGATAGTCTTACCACCAAAGCCACATGACACGATTATGATTGAAATCCCAATGACTCCCACACACACAAAAAAACACGGCATGCTTGTCACACGAATGCAGGAATGTATAAAAGGTTATTTCCCTCTCGTTGAACATAACGGGAGGGTTGTGTAGCTGGTTAGCCTGTTCGCTCACTCTCCCGCCCTCTCCCGCTGGAGCCTCAGCGCTTGTAATTGCTCTCTTCACACTCTCTCGCCCTCTCCAGATCTAAACAAGACTTCGTCGGCCTCTCTCTCCCCTCACTGCTGCTCAAAGAGCCGGCAGGATCCGTCTGCTGGGAAGGGAAGGAGGCTTAATGCTGTCGCCGTCGGCGAGGGACTACCGGCGCAGCTGTTCACTTTCCACCCAGCGGCTACGCGGGAGGGCCTTCGACCCCTTCTTCTTTGCCGCCGTCCCGCCGCCCACCGAACCACGCCCCAAGAACCTTAAGGTATAATTTACTTACTCCACATGCATTGCTCTAGCTGCATGTATACCATGAATCTAGGACGTGGTTCAAAGAGGAAAGGAGTGGGGGAAAGTAGTGGGAAAAGTTGTATATAGCATGAATCTAGGACGTGGTTCAAAGAGGAAATGAAGGGGGAAAGTTGTATAGCATTAATCTAGGACGTGGTTCAAAGAGGAAAGGAATGGGGGAAAGTAGTGGGGAAAGTTGTATCGCATAAATCTAGGATGTGGTTCAAATAGGAAAGGAAGGGGCGAAAGTACTAGTTCAAAAAGGAAAGGAAGGGACAAGGCTGTAGAGTTTGAGCAGGACTAGATTTGCTGCGCTTACATAGGGAAAGGCGTCTAAAGATAACAAAACTGGGACCAACACAAATATGCTCCTTGGTTGCTTGTTCTTTGTTGCAACAGACTGTGCATGACCACAGTACATCGGTAGATGCACATGGTGCTGGTGCGTCCACTATCCCGTGCAACTCATTAGCTGTTGTTAATGTAAGGCCCTGTTTGGTTAAAAACTCCCTAGTCCCTACCTGCTGGGTTCCAGGGACTAAACATGGACTAGAGGTTATTAAATGACATGCTAAAAGACCATGTTACCTTTAGTAATGAACTAATAGAGACAAGGTGCGATGCGTGGCAGGGGCAACTGTTGGAAAAAGTCCCAAAAAGACTCCCTCGGGGTCTTCTTTATTTAGTCCCAAATGCCCACTTTTAGTCCCTAAAAGTCCCTCCTCTTTGGTTTAGATGGGACTGACACGGAATTTTTTTAGTCCCTACACCAAAATGTCCCTGTAAACAAACACCCTCTAATAATGCCGCTGGAAAATTGATGCAATGCCACAGTTAAAAGCAAATTACATGTTTAACGAATTTTATTGTTAATATAATCTCTATGTTAATATTAATCAATGCCACCGTTTGAGAAATGCTACTGTCTTGCTCTCTTTCCCATTTAGATAAGGTAGATGATTCTTTTTGTTGGCTTCTGTGTCATCCACCGTTATTGACCACTAATTGTTTCCTTTGCACCTCTGTGTAAACAGGGTTATCTGCTTCACCTCGTTGCCATTGTGACCTTTTGTAGCACTGCACAAAACACTTCTGTTTTAAGAGTGTTTTGTGCAGTTCAACCAAAATGTCACACTGACAATGTTGCTTGATTGCTTGATCTTAGTGGAACTGCACAAGAGGAGATCTTACTTCCTATCCGTTAAGGCGAATTTGGTTCAGATCTTCTTCTTGTGAGTTGTTTGAATTTCGCATCATGAGAGGTCAATACTAGCCTTCTTTCACATGATTCTGCAGTGTGCATTCATATGTTGTGCTACTTGTACGATAATGTTGCTTGATTTTAGTGAACTGCACAAATGGAGACAAGACTTCCAATCTGTATGTGCACCGTAATATCCCATTGAGGTAAGATAAGGATATTTCACAACTGCTGGCCTGTATTTTGCCACTTTCATCAAAAAATTAAGTTTAGTACTATACTTGTGCTCCCTAATTGACATGCCAAATCTTACATTGAAGTCGAAGCTTGTTTGTTATTGAACCAAGTGATGAAGGGGAAGAATAAGGGGAAGAAAAACAAAAATCAACTCCCGGTGCTGTCATGAAAAGTGGTATTGTCCTTGAGAAGTGCTTCATCTGTGCTGTTTTAAATTTTTCCTTTCCCTTTTTTCGAGCAAACAGTGATGCTAGCATTTAGTAGTCCTCTTGCACAACAGGATCATCTTCCTCTGAAGAAGAATATGGAGTACGTGAAGTGACTAGTTCCGATTATGCCAGGATGAAGTAGCCCTGTCTATCTTATCATCAGAAGGAGCATTTGAAGGATGGTTACATTACTCCCCACAAGACCAAACTAACTTCAGCTCAGAAGGACTGACAAAATCTCCATTTTTTTGCTGTGATGCGCGAGTACAATGTTGTTCTAGGATTCTTTCTGGTGAGTTCCATTTTTCTAAAAGTGTGCTCTACATGGACCATGTATGTGCCTGTTGAAACTGTCAATTCATAGTACAGTTTGCTCTACACTAATCACTTTTTTGTATTTGTGCAAACAGGGGTGCTCAGCTTAATTTCAATGTGAACTGCACAAAATGTTCATGAATACATCAAATCATTCATTTCCACCACAAGAAAGGAGGTGCCGATAAGTTCAAGGTGTTGCAACATATAAGGGCGAAATCATACAAGCTACGCGCGAATTTGGTTGATTTTGGTGGAACTGCACAAAAATAATAGCTGGTTTATTTAGCATGAGGTGCCATGTCAATGTCCGAACTGATGGCAAACCCTGCCCATTCTACAATCGTAGGCATTTGATATTTTGGAATGGGACAACCTTGTCAAATTTTGCTCATTGATTTTAGCAAGGCATGCGTTTGATATTTTCGAATAGGACGCCCTTGCTATCAGCAGCGTCGATCAATTTTTTCTTTTTTCTTTAGTTGTGAAGTAAATATTGCCTCTGACATGTGAGTCGCTGAGATGCATAATCATCGATTGTTTTGAATGTTCTCTATGAATTGCCAGGCCTGTGTGTTTGATTGCAATGTATAGAAACGCTAAAACCTGCTCAAACTCTTTGTACTCCTTCTGTTCCTTTTTACTTCGCACATTGTGAAAGTGCATACTTTTTTGTATAAGACTGGTCAAAGTAGAGATACTTTGACTGCACACAAAACTTGTATGCAGACTAGAAAGGACCGGAGGGAGTACATGTGAAACTGTTGCAAATGAGGTGATCACTCTGGGAATAATGCTAGTACATATTGTTTTGCATGTTCATCCAATGCCAGTGATACAGGAATTCAAACTAATCAAAATAAATTCATTCATACATTGTCGGATTTCATATAAACATGCCAGATTTCATTACATTTCATACATTGTTCAACTAAAAATGGGTGCGCTGGAGGTATAATTAATTAACCAAAGCTACCCACCTGTGTCCCGCTGAGCCGAACAGAAGCTTCAGTGACTTAACTGCAGGTGCAGTTGCGTAACTGACATGTGGCCTATTGGGCCCACGTGCCAGTCAGCCAACTGCACCAGCAGTTAAGTAGAAGCAGCGTTATTCTCCAGCAGAACTCCCCGACTCCACGTCGCCGCCAAGAAGCTAATCGGCCGTCAATGGTCAACCTGCCTAGCTTGGCTTCAACAGGAGGGTAGCAGCGGTGGCCTTACTTGGACCCGAGGGCGGCGACCTACCGTGTTCTACTCTTCCTCGTTTTCTGTGTGGCGCGACCTCGTTGGCAGCGGGGCGGGGCCTCGGCGGAGCCGGCGATGTCCTCTGTCTCGTTGCCGGCGGGTGGCGCCTCAGCGGAGCGGTGGAAATCCTCCCCCGTGTTGCCGGCAGGGTGGGGCCTCGGCTGAGCTGGGGATGTCCTCTGCCTCGTTGTTGGCGGGGCGGGGCCTCGGCGGAGCCAGCAGTGTCCTCTGCCTCGTTGTTGGCGCCGTGGGGCCTCAGCCGAGCAGGGCCTCGTCGACGCCAGTGGAGCGGGGACCCGTCGGAGCCGGCATTGTCCTCTTCCTCGTCATCGGTCTCGCCAAACAGCGCCTCGCTCGCTTCATCGCCCTCTTTGCTAGCCTCTTTGTAGGCAGCCACAGCCTTCTCCACCCGCATGCGCTCCCGCCAACGCTCGAGGCGGCCCTTGTGGGTGGAGCGGTACGAGTCGAGCAGCGCCTCCTGCTCCGCCTGCTCTGCGGCGATCTGCTCCTTCGCCTGCAGATGCTCCTGGAGAAGATGGTGGTTGTAGGCGGCGTCGGCCTGCGCCTCCCGGAACTACTCCTGACGCATCTGCCTCTCACTGTCCATATATTGGGCACGGGCCTCGCCGATGGTCATGGTGCAATGCACCGGCGAGGATGGCGCAGATGAGGGGGTTGGCGCCGAATCGTCGACTACCATGTTCTCCATTGGGACGTCGTCGTCCTCCGGCTGCCTGCCGGCCAGCCGGCCGGCAGCAATGGCTGCCATCTCCTTGTGGTCCGTCGTCCGCCTGTCCCGAAGAGCGCTGGAGGGCGAGGAAGCCATGGTGGACAGTAGTGGTGTGGATAGGAGAAAGGGAACGGATGCGGATGACTGCGGCTATGGCGGCGCAGCAGTTTATATAGCAATGGTGGGCGGGCGGAGGGACGGACGTGTGGCGCCGGAGTAGCCACCTCGGCAACCGCGTATCATTAATGTGGGCGGCAGATGGACGGACGGACGACACTTGTGTCATGTGAAGGCGGAGCAATCGCCTGCACCGGGAAGCGGGGTGGGCGGCGCTGACTGTTTCGGGCAGAAAGCACGCGCAGGCGAGGAGATGACTTTACTTGGAGAGGATGATAATGGGGACCCACCAGGTCCATAGCCTCACGTACGCAAGTGCCTCCTTATTATATATATATATGTATAAAACTATACTCCCTCCGTCTAGGTGAATAAGTCGTATTAGAAGGTGCATCACGACCTAGGTGCAAGCAGATTGGTGGAAAAGAAGAATATTTCTCTCTTCTAAACACAACATTTAATCACAGCAGTTAAGAGAATACCTTATTAGCTACCCATGCAGGCCGTCATAATTCATAGCATGCAAAGCGCTTTTATTTCTTGCCTAATAACCGCATGGACGTGCTGCATGCATTGGTCCTTGCCCGAGCAAAAAAAAGGGAGGAAAGGGGTTTCCACGGGAGACAACGAGGCAGAGGTGGAAGCGCTCGCTGGAGTTATTTATTTTGCTTCCCCCTGGTTTCCTGACATCACGGTCCCACACCATTGTCAACCTATGTAGTACTAGTCAATAAACGAGAGAATTGCACAAGAAGCGGCCGACAGCTGGGACCAAGCAGCTCGAGCAGTATTTGTGTTTTTGAGGTGTGAGCACTGCAGAGTTTTTCGATGTTTAACCCAGATAATAATTTTTCTCCTCTGAACAACAACGAAAACATCGCTGCAGGTATTAACTGGGCGGGCTGTGGCCCGTCTAGCCCAGGCCAAATATTAATTTTTTTCAAGTTGAAAATGGCTAGCCCAGCTCTACTTTTTTTAGGAATACCCAGGCAAGGTCAAGTTGATATTCTCCGCCCCGCTGGGCTGCAAATCTTTCCTAGGAGGGATGCATTAGGCTTAACAAGAAAATGGGCTTTAAGAAATAATAAATGGGATGTAATTATAAAAACTGGGCAGTAACTATAAAAAATGCACCAAACACGTGATTACTTTATAAAATATTATTTTTGGATATTGAAAATTTTAATTTCATTAATTGTTGCGAGCACAATGTTTCGTTGGTTTTTTACGTAATATAAATTTATATTGAAATTGTATTTAATCTGACTAGAAATTTCAGGATAAAAATATTTCGGATCCCATCAAAATGTGGGAAATTTTATTGAATTCTGTTTTGAACGGTTGGTTGAAATGGGCTGTACTTTTAACAAACTGTAAATGGGCTGTAGTAAATTCCATTAGAATTCAAAAATAGGCTACACATTCTTACAAATCTCAAATGGGCTATAAGTTCTCTGCCACACACTTCTGGCCTTACTAAGTTGACGCGTCCCCTAAAAAATAGAGTTGACGCGTATGCAAGGCTTTGTCAACTTATAGTCAACACACGGTTCTAGCAGCAATGGCCGTTGGATGTCCATCCAACGGATGCCGTGCTTCTTCTTCAATCTCAGATATTCTAGCTTCACCCGCCCAGAAAATGATTCCTCCCCCTGACATCTGGGGCGCACCGTTTCGGAAGCTGACCTATGGTCCTACTAAGTTGACGTACCAAAGGCTTTGTCAACTTAGTCAATATAAACGATTCTAGCTGCAGTGACCGTACGATGTCCATCCAACGGCCGTAGTGCTTCTTCAACCTCTGGTCTTCTTGCTCTAGCCGCCCAAAGCAGCGCCGGTCGTGCCGCCTGCTCCTGCCTCCCGTGGCCGGCTGTGCTGCCGTGGAGGCCTCACCGCCCCCTACTATTCCCACCGCTGGCCAGGCCCTGCGGCGACGGCAGCCGAACAAGTGAACCCTCATACTCCTCTCCGCGTGGGCATCCACTGCCGCGTCTTCACCGGCTCCGCGTCGTCCCCTTCCTAGGCCTCGCCGTCGTCCACCGCCCTGGTGCTCTCGGCACGGTGTGGTCAACATGGAAGGAACGACTTCCATCGGACGTGGACTATACGTGGAGAGGCTGACAGCTGGGTCCACGGCGGCAGCAAGGAAGTGCCTCCTTATTACGCGGAAAATAATGATTCCTCCACCTGACAGTAGGGACCCACTGGAGGGCCACCAATATTTTGCAAAAAAAATCGTTTCCCCCTGACTGCTGGGACCCACCGGACAGGCCATCGTATTTCATGAAAAAACGTTCCCCCCGCTGTCAGCTCGGACCCACCGGAAGTGCCTCCTTATTACGCACAAAAAATGAATACTCCCCCGGCTAGCTGGGACCCACCTTGCTGGGAGGCTGACTTGTGGGCCTACTAAGTTGACGGGGACGAAGGGCTTTGTCAACTTAGTCAATATGAACGATTCTAGCTCCAGTGACCGTACGATGTCCATCCAACGACCGTAGTGCTTCTTCAACCTCTGGTCTTCTTGCTCCAGCCGCCCAAAGCAGCGCCGGTCGTGCCGCATGCTCCTGCCTCCCGTGGTCGGCTATGCTGCCGCAGAGGCCTCACCGCCCCTACTATTCCCATCGCTGGCCAGGCCCTGCGGCGACGGCAGCCTCACACCGCAGCCGAACCAGTGAACCCTCGTAGTCCTCTCCGCGCGGGCTTCCACTGCCGCGTCGTCCCCTTCCTAGGCCTCGCTGTCGTCCACCGCCGTGGTGCTCTCCACGCGGCATGGTCAACGTGGTCAAGGAACGACTTCCATCGGAAGAGTACTGTACGTGGAGAGGCTGACAGCTGGGTCCATGGCCACATCATAGTTTTTCGTGATTTGCCAAGTAAGTCGCTTTGTCAGGCCTGTTGGGCTGCAAATCTTTCAAGACGAGGAGAGCTTTCATTCGGCTGGCCGAGAAAATGGCCCATCAGAAATGAGAAATGGGATGTACATTTTTAAAACACATCAAACCGGCAATTAGTTTCAAATATCTTTTTTTTCATTTCAAGATTTTAAATTACGTTAATTTTTATGCGTGGAGAATTTGTTGGATTTTATATTTATATACATTTATTTTTAAAATCAGTTTGAATGTGAGTCGAAATTTCGGGATTAAAAACAGTTCGGACCACACCGAAATATGCAAATTTTTGTATAATTTTTTAACCGTTGCCACAATATGGGCTGTAATGCTAACAAAAAGAATATGGGCTCCAAAAAAACCCTTAAGAATTACCAAATGGGCTGTAAATTATTAGAAATAATGGAAGATGGGCTGTATGCTGTTTTCCACAGATTTGAGGCTTTCCTAAAAAAAGGTTGACACACAAGCACTAACTGTTGGATATCCATCCAACGGCCGTCGTGCTTCTTCAATCTCTGCTCTTCCTGCTCCAGCCGCTCAAACAAGCGCCAGCGGGACTGCCTGCTCCCTCCTCCTCGCGGCCGGCTGTGCTGCCGTGCAGGCCTCACCGCCCGACCATACTCCCATTGCTGGCCTAGCCATCCCTCTACCCACCCACACCTGATGTTATTCTCCGGTGATGGAAAACGTATAGTCGTACTCCCCTCCGCGTGGGAAACAACTGCCGAGTCTTCCCTGCCTCCGTGTCGTCCCCTTCCTAGGCCTCGCCGTCGTCCACCGCCCTGGTGCTCTCGGCGCGGCGTGGTCAACGTGGTCAAGGAACGACTTCCATCGGACGTGGACTGTACGTGGAGAGGCTAACAGCTGGGTCCATGGCCGCAGCAAGGAAGTGCCTCCTTATTACGCGGAAAATAATGATTTCTCCACCTGACAGCTGGGACCCACCGGGCGGGCCACTGTGTTTCGTGAAAAAATGTTTCCCCCTGACTGCTGGGACCCACCAGCTACATCTTCGCACGCAAGGAAGTGCGTCCGGGCAAAAAAACGATTCGCCCCCGGACTGCTGGGACCCACCAGCTACATCTTCGCAGGCAAGGAAGTACCTGACAGTCGGGACCCACCTGGTCGAAGCGTAAGTAGCATTGTCATTCTGGTCGCGAACGTGTACGTACATACTGGTCGATGTAGAGGCGCGCACGTGTCATAGTAGAGGCGCGCACGTGTCGTAGTAGAGGCGCGCACGTAGCATGTACACGTACGTACAACGGCCAGGGTGCAAGAAAGAAAATACGGCAACGTATGTGTACATACGGGCGGGTTCTCGAACGCCTACTCGCGCATACGTATGGCCAGGGCTCGTATACATTGCTGGGTCGGAGCGGAGAAACAACGTCGTCGTCGTGTTCATGGGGAGGGAACGGAATGCGTCGTGTTCATGGGGAGGCAACGGAACGCGTGGGAGCCAACCGGCTGGGTCGGAACGGAATGCGTGGTCGTGTTCATCAGGAGGGCTTGGACGGAACAGGCGATGGAAACGAGGCCTGGTGTACCACACAACGGAGGAAACGGACCTCCTACGTTCGGAACGGGGTCCTGTTGATCGGGAGGGGTCTGGCGTACCACAAAACGGAGGAAACAGACCTCCTACGGTCGAAACAGGGGTCCTGTTGATCGGGAGGGGTGTGGCGTACCGCAAAACGGATGAAACAGGGGTCATGTTCATCGGGAGGGGTGTGGCCTACCGCAAAACGGGACTCCACGGGATACCGTTCATCTCCACCGTCGACCCCCTCCAGCCTCCACGAGCTACTGTTCATCCACCGTCAACCTCCTCCAACCTCCACCTGCGACTGTTCATCCACGGGCTCCTGTTCATCCAGCCTCCACCGCGCGCTACGCCACCGGCTACTGTTCAACCAGCCCTCTCCACGGGCTCCTGTTCAACCACCCCTCCACGGGCTACTGTTCATCCTGCCCTCCACCGTCTACTGTTCATCCTGCCCTCCACGGGGTGGTCCTGTTCATCCAGCCCCAACCGGCTCGATCGATCGGGGTCCTATTCATCCAGAGGCAACACCACGGGGTCCTGTTCATCCAACCCCACAAGGAACTGTTCATCCACCCCCCTGCACGCTCACTGTTCATCCAGAGGCAGCATCGATCGGCTTCAGTTAGCAGCAGTAGCGAAGGAATCGCTCGATCGGGTTCAGTTAATAGCCATCGATCGATCGCTCGGGTTCAGTAACGCGTAGCCTGCAGTGCAATCGCTCGGGTTCAGTTAGAGCCCAACGCCTCGCTCGGGTTTAGTTAGAGCCAACGCGTCGCACACACGCGCGTACGTGTACGAGAGAAACGCGCATCGCTCGGCCCCGACCTCCCACCGTAACCGGGAACTCCCCGAAATTTTCCTCGCCCTCGCTTCTACCATAGTTTTTTCTGTCATGGACAGCCCAAAAAATTTCATGCAGCTGCGTCTCTAGCCCTCCCAGGAAGAAAATCCCATTTTCTATCATGATTTTTTGTCATAGAAGTAGGAGCCCACCACATCTATGATGATACCGGGTTTTGTCACAATTATCGTCATAGAAGTGTCATATGTATGACATAAATTTTTTTCGTTCGACCCAAAATGTCACGGATGTGTATTTTTTTGTAGTGATTCGATCACGGAGGGCTTTTACATCAACACCATAGCCTCTTTGATGATGTGTGAGTAGTTTACCACAGACCTTCGAGTCCATAGTTATTAGCTAGATGGCTTCTTCTCTCTCTTTGGATCTCAATACAAAGTTCTCCTCGATGTTCTTGGAGATCTATTCGATGTAATTCTTCTTGCGGTGTGTTTGCCGAGATCCGATGAATTGTGGGTTTATGATTAAGATTATTTATGAATAATATTTGATTCTTCTCTGAATTCTTATATGCATGATTAGATATCTTTGCAAGTCTCTTCGAATTATCAGTTTGGTTTGGCCTACTAGATTGATATTTCTTGCAATGGGAGAAGTGCTTAACTTTGGGTTCAATCTTGCGGTGTCCTTTCCCAGTGACAGCAAGGCACATATTGTATTGTTGCCATCGAGGATAAAAATATGGGGTTTATATCATATTGCTTGAGTTTATCCCTCTACATCATGTCATCTTGCCTAATGCATTACTCTGTTCTTATGAAATTAATACTCTAGATGCATGCTGGATAGCGGGCGATGTGTGGAGTAATAGTAGTAGATGCAGAATCATTTCGGTCTACTTGACATGGACGTGATGCCTATGTTCATGATCATGCCTAGATATCGTCATAACTATGCACTTTTCCATCAATTGCTCGGCAGTAATTTGTTCACCCACCGTAATTTATGTTATCTTGAGAGAAGCCACTAGTGAAACCTATGGCCCTCGGGTCTACTTTACATCATATTATTTTCCCGTCAACTAGCTATTTCTGTTGCCGTTTATTTTGTGATCTTTATTTTTTAATCTATACAAAAAAATACCAAAAATATTTATCTTATTATCTCTATCAGATCTCACTTTCGTAAGTGACCGTGAAGGGATTGACAACCCCTTTATCGCGTTGGTTGCGAGGTTCTTGTTTGTTTGTGCAGGTACTAGGCGACTTGCGTGTAGTCTCCTACTGGATTGATACCTTGGTTCTCGAAAACTGAGGGAAATACTTACTCTACTTTGCTGCATCACCCTTTCCTCTTCAAGGGAAAACCAACGCATGCTCAAGAGGTAGGAATGACCAAAATGGCAGTGCCACAAATAAGTATCAGTATTAAACTTATATCTTATTAAACTTGTATCTTTTGGTTCCAATCATTGTTGAGGAAATCGTTAACCGGTAGCTCCTCGGTTGGCTAGGGATTAGGGGATTAATAGGCTAATCGGCAAGTTAATCAGCCATTTAATCAATTAATCAGATGATTTATCGGGTTATTGGCTACTCGGAGACCCTATGAGTAGGGATTAATCGGCAAGTTAACTAGTTAATCGGATGAATTCTTGAACAGTGGTTTCAATACTATGAATATGTGTATCACTACTATCGAGATTCAACAAAAATAGACCACTCATCAATGGTGCATGACCATAAAAGATATTACTAATATAAATATAACAACCATTATTCTATGATTTAAATGAATAACCGTCTTGCATCAAACCAGATCCAGATATAATGTTCATGCTTAACGCTGGCACCAAATAACAATTATTCAGGTCTAAAACTAATCCCGAAGGTAGATGTAGAGGTAGCGTGCCGACGGCGATCACATCGACTTTGGAACCATTTCCCACGTGCATCGTCACCTCATCCTTAGCCAACCTTTGTTTAATCCGTAGCCCCTGTTTCGAGTTGCAAATATGAGCAATAGAACCAGTATAAGTACCCACGCGCTACTACGAGCATTAGTAAGGTATACATCAATAACTGAAGGAAAAATGCCCTAGAGACAATAATAAAGTTATTATTTATATTTCCTTATATCATGGTAAATGTTTATTATTCATGCTAGAATTGTATTAACCGGAAACTTAGTACATGTGTGAATACATAGACAAACAGATTGTCACTAGTATGCCTCTACTTGACTAGCTCGTTAATCAAAGATGGTTAAGTTTCCTAGCCATGGAAAAAGAGGATTCATTTGATGAACGAGATCACATCATTAGAGAATGATGTGATTGTCTTGACCCATCCGTTAGCTTAGCACTTTGATCGTTTAGTTTATTGCTATTGCTTTCTCCATAACTTATACATGTTCCTATGACTATGAGATTATGCAACTCCCGAATACCGGAGGAACACTTAGTGTGCTATCAAACGTCACAACGCAACTGGGTGACTATAAAGATTCTCTACAGGTGTCTCGATGGTGTTTGTTGAGTTGACATAGATCGAGATTAGGATTTGTCACTCCGTGTATCGGAGAGGTATCTCTGGCCCTCTCGGTAATGCACATCACTATAAGCCTTGCAAGCAATGTGACTAATGAGTTAGTTATGGGATGTTGCATTACGAAATGAGTAAATAGACTTGTCGATAACGAGATTGAACTAGGTATTGAGATACCGACGATCGAATCTCGGGCAAGTAACATACCGATGACAAAGGGAACAATGTATATTGTTATGCGGTTTGACCGATAAAGATCTTCGTAGAATATGTAGGAACCAATATGAGCATCCAGGTTCCGCTATTGGCTATTGACCGGAGATGAGTCTCGGTCATGTCTACATAGTTCTCTAACCCGTAGGGTCCGCACGCTTAACGTTCAGTGACGATCGGTATTATGAGTTTATGTGTTTTGATGTACCAAAGGTTGTTTGGAGTCCCGAATGTGATCACGGGCATGAGGAGGAGTCTCGAAATGGTCGAGACATAAAGATTGATATATTGGAAGCCTATGTTTGGACATCGGAATGGTTCCAGGTGAGTTCGGGCATTTAGCGGAGTACCGGGGGGTTACCGGAACCCCCCGGGGATTATATGGGCCTTATTGGGCCTTAGTGGAAAGAGAGAGGGGAAGCCAGGGCAGGCCGCGCCCCTCCCCCTTGGGTCCGAATTGGACTAGGAAAGGGGGGGGGGAGGCGCCCCCTTTCCTTCCCCCTCTTTCTTCCTTACTTCCTCTCCTACTCCAACTAGGGAAAGGGGGCAATCCTACTCCCGGTGGGAGTAGGACCCCCCTAGGGCGCGCCATAGAGAGGGCCGGCCCTCCCCTCCTCCACTCCTTTATATACAGGGGAGGGGGCACCCCATAGACACACAAGTTGATCTCTTAGCCGTGTGCGGTGCCCCCCTCCACATATTTCCACCTCGGTCATATTGTTGTAGTGCTTAGGCGAAGCCCTGCGTTGGTAACTTCATCATCACCATCATCACGTTGTCGTGCTGACGAAGCTCTCCCCCGACACTCAGATGGATCTAGAGTTCGTGGGATGTCACCGAGCTGAACGTGAGCAGATCACGAAGGTGCCGTATCTTCGGTACTAGGATCAGTCGGATCGTGAAGACATACGACTACATCAACCACATTGTCATAACGTTTCCGCTTACGGTCTACGAGGGTATGTGGACAACACTCTCCCCTCTCGTTGCTATGCATAACCTAGATGGATCTTGCATGTGAGTAGGAATTTGTTTGAAATTACTGCGTTCCCCAACAGTGGCATCCGAGACGGGTCTATGCGTAGATGTTATATGCACGAGTAGAACACAAAGGAGTTGTGGGCGTGGGTATATAAATATTGCTTGTTGTCGTTGATTTTTGATTCAGCGGTATTGTTGGATGAAGCGGCTCAGACCGACATTACGCGTACGCTTACGCAAGACTGGTTCTACCGACGTGCTTCACACACAGGTGGCTGGTGGGTGTCAGTTTCTCCAAGTTTAGTTGAATCGGATTCAATGAACATGGTTCTTTCTGAAGATCAAAAAGCAATCACTATACCGCATTATGGTTTTTGATGCGTAGGTAAGAACGATTCTTGCTCAGCCCATAGCAGCCACGTAAAACTTGCAACAACAAAGTAGAAGACGTCTAACTTGTTTTTGCATGGCATGTTGTGATGTGATATGGTCAAGACATGATGCTAAATTTTATTGTATGAGATGATCATGTTTTGTAACATAGTTATCGGCAACTGGCAGGAGCCATATGGTTGTCGCTTTATTGTATGAAATGCAATCGTCATGTAATTGCTTTACTTTATCACTAAGCGGCAGCGATAGTTGCATAAGCAATAGTTGGCGAGACAACAACGATGCTTCGATGGAGATCAAGGTGTCAAGGCGGTGACGGTGGTGATCATGACGGTGCTTTGGAGATGGATATCAAAGGCACAAGATGATGATAGCCATATCATATCACTTATATTGATTGCATGTGATGTTTATCCTTTATGCATCTGATTTTGCTTAGTTCGGTGGTAGCATTATAAGATGACCTCTCACTAAATTTCAAGGTATAAGTGTTCTCCCTGAGTACGCACCGTTGCTACAGTTCGTCGTGCCGAGACACCACGTGATGATTGGGTGTGATAAGCTCTACGTTCACATACAACGGGTGCAAGCCAGTTTTGCACACGTGGACTACTCGGGTTAAACTTGAAGAGCCTACCATATACAGATATGGCCTCAGAACACTGAGACCAAAAGGTCGAGCGTGAATCATATAGTAGATATGATCAACATAGTGATGTTCACCATTGAAAACTACTCCATCTCACGTGATGATTGATACGTCTCCAACGTATCTATAATTTTAGATTGTTCCACGCTATTATATTATCTGTTTTGGATGTTTATGGGATTCATTATACACTTTTATATTATTTTTGGGACTAACCTATTAACCAGAGGCCCAGCCCAAATTGTTGTTTTCTTGCCTATTTCAGTGTTTTGAAGAAAAGGAATATCAAACGGAGTCCAAACGGAATGAAACCTTCGGCAAAGTTATTTTTGGAACTGAAGCAATCCAGGAGACTTGGAGTAAACGTCGGGGAAGCTTTGAGGAAGCCACGAGGCAGGGATGCGCGCCCTACCCCCCTGGCACGCCCCCTCGTGGCTCCCCTGATCGATTTCTTTCGCCTATATATATATATCAATATACCCTAAAAACATCAGAGACGAGAACAGATCGGGAGTTCCGCCGCCAGAAGCCTCCGTAGCCACCAAAAACCAATCTAGACCCATTCTGGCACCCTGCTAGAGGGGGGAATCCCTCTCCGGTGGCCATCTTCATCATCCCGGCGCTCTCCATGACGAGGAGGGAGTAGTTCACCCTCGGAGCTGAGGGTATGTACCAGTAGCTATGTGTTTGATCTCTCTCTCTCTCTCTCGTGTTCTTGAGTTGGCACGATCTTCATGTATCGCGAGCTTTGCTATTATAGTTGGATCTTATGACGTTTCTCCCCCTCTACTCTCTTGTGATGAATTGAGTTTTCCCTTTGAAGTTATCTTATCGGGTTGAGTCTTTAAGGATTTGAGAACACTTGATGTATGTCTTGCATGTGCTTATCTGTGGTGATAATGGGATATCACGTGATCCACTTGATGTATGTTTTGGTGATCAACTTGCGAGTTTCGTGACCTCATGAACTTATGCATAGGGGTTGGCACACATTTTCGTCTTGACTCTGCGGTAGAAACTTTGGGGTACTCTTTGAAGTTCTTTGTGTTGGTTGAATAAATGAATCTGAGATTGTGTGATGCATATTGTATAATCATACCCATGGATACTTGAGGTGACATTGGAGTATCTAGGTGACATTAGGGTTTTTGTTGATTTCTGTCTTAAGGTGTTATTCTAGTACAAACTCTATGATAGATCGAACAGAAAGAATAGCTTTGTGTTATTTTACTACGGACTCTTGAATAGATCGATCAGAAAGGATAACTTTGTTCTCCGCTATTAGTGACTTTGGAGTGACTCTTTGTTGCATGTTGAGGGATAGTTATATGATCCAATTATGTTACTATTGTTGAGAGAACTTGCACTAGTCAAAGTATGAACCCTAGGCCTTGTTTCAACGCATTGCAATACCATTTGTGCTCACTTTTATCATTAGTTACCTTGCTGTTTTTATATTTTCACATTACAAAAACCTATATCTACCATCCATATTGCACTTGTATCACCATATCTTCGCTGAATTAGTGCACCTATACAATTTACCATTATATTGGGTGTGTTGGGGACACAAGAGACTCTTTGTTATTTGGTTGCAGGGTTGTCTGAGAGAGACCATCTTCATCGTACGCCTCCCATGGATTGATAAACCTTAGGTCATCCACTTGAGGGAAATTTGCTACTGTCCTACAAACCTTTGCACTTGGAGGCCCAACGACGTCTACAAGAAGAAGGTGCTACCTCTTGAGTACTGTGTTGGATTTCCCCGAAGAGGAGAGGATGATGCAGCAAAGTAGCGTAAGTATTTCCCTCAGTTTTTGAGAACCAAGGTATCAATCCAGTAGGAGGCTACGCACAAGTCCCTTGTACCTACACAAAAACAATAGCTCAACGCAACCAACGCACTTAGGGGTTGCCAATCCCTTCACGGTCACTTACGAAAGTGAGATCTGATAGAGATGATAAATAATATTTTTGGTATTTTTGGTATAGAGATGCAAAGTAAAAAGTAAAAGGCAAAGTAAAAGCAAAGCAATAATAAAGTGATGGAGATTAATATGATGAGAAAGAGACCCGGGGGCCATAGGTTTCACTAGTGGCTTCTCTCAAGAGCATAAGTATTCTATGGTGGGTGAACAAATTACTGTTGAGCAATTGACAGAATTGAGCATAGTTATGAGAATATCTAGGTATGATCATGTATATAGGCATCACATCCGAGACAAGTAGAACGAAACGATTCTGCATCTACTACTATTACACCACTCATCGACCGCTATCCAGCATGCATCTAGAGTATTAAGTTAAAAACAGAGTAACGCCTTAAGCAAGATGACATGATGTAGAGGGATAGTTTCATGCAATATGATAAAAACCCCATCTTGTTATCCTCGATGGCAACGATACAATACGTGCCTTGCTGCCCCTTCTGTCACTGGGAAAGGACACCGCAAGATCGAACCCAAAGCTAAGCACTTCTCCCATGGCAAGAACAACCAATCTAGTAGGCCAAACCAAACTGATACTTCGAAGAGACTTGCAAAGATAACCAATCATACATAAAAGAATTCAGAGAAGATTCAAATATTATTCATAGATAGACTTGATCATAAACCCACAATTCATCGGTCTCAACAAACACACCGCAAAAAAGAAGATTACATCGAATAGACCTCCACGAGAGAGGGGGAGAACATTGTATTGAGATCCAAAAAGAGAGAAGAAGCCATCTAGCTACTAACTATGGACCCGTAGGTCTGAAGTAAACTACTCACACTTCATCGGAGGGGCTTGGATGATGATGTAGAAGCCTTCCGTGATTGATGCCCCCTCCGGCGGAGCTCTGGAACAGGCCCCAAGATGGGATCTCGTGGATACAGAAAGTTGCGGCGGTGGAATTAGGTTTTTGGCTTCGTATCTGATCGTTTGGGGGTACGTGGGTATATATAGGAGGAAGAAGTACGTCGGTAGAGCAACAGGGGGCCCACAAGGGTGGGGGGCGCGCCTGGGGGGGGGGGGGGGTAGGGCGCGCCCCCTACCTCGTGGCCTCCTGTTACGTGCCTTGACGTAGGGTCCAAGTCTCCTGAGTTGTATTCGATGAGAAAATCACGTTCCCGAAGGTTTCATTCCGTTTGATATTCCTTTTCTTTGAAACCCTAAAACAGGCAAAAAACATCAATTCTGGGCTGGGCCTCCGGTTAATAGGTTAGTCCCAAAAATAATATAAAAGTGGATAATAAAGCCCAATAATGTCCAAAACAGTAGATAATATAGCATGGAGCAATCAAAAATTATAGATACGTTGGAGACGTATCAAGCATCCCCAAGCTTAATTCCTGCTCGTCCTCGAGTAGGTAAATGATAAAAACAGAATTTTTGATGCGGAGTGCTACTTGGCATAATTTCAATGTAAATCTTCTTAATTGTGGTATGAATATTCAGATTCAAAAGATTCAAGACAAAAGTTCATGTTGACATAAAAATAATAATACTTCAAGCATACTAACAAAGCAATTGTGCCTTCTCAAAATAACATGGCCAAAGAAAGCCATCCCTACAAAATCATATAGTCTGGCTATGCTCTATCTTCACCACACAAAGTATTTAAATCATGCACAACCCCGATGACAAGCCAAGCAATTGTTTCATACTTTTGACATTTTCAAAACTTTTTCGATCTTCACGCAATACATGAGCGTGAGCCATGGATAGAGCACTATATGTGGAATAGAATGGTGGTTGTGGAGAAGACAAAAAGGGAGAAGATAGTCTCACATCAACTAGGCGTATCAACGGGCTATGGAGATTCCCATCAATAGATATCAATGTCAGTGAGTAGGGATTGCCATGCAACGGATGCACTAGAGCTATAAGTATATGAAAGCTCAACAAAAGAAACTAAGTGGGTGTGCATCCAACTCGCTTGCTCACGAAGACCTAGGGCATTTTGAGGAAGCCCATCATTGGAATATACAAGCCAAGTTCTATAATGAAAAATTCCCACTAGTATATGAAAGTGACAGAATGAGAGACTCTCTACAATGAAGATCATGGTGCTACTTTGAAGCACAAGTGTGGTAAAAGGATAGTAACATTGTCCCTTCTCTCTTTTTCTATCATTTTTTGTTTGGGCCTTCTCTTTTTTATGGCCTCTTTTTTTTCGTCCGGAGTCTCATCCCGACTTGTGGGGGAATCATAGTCTCCATCATCCTTTCCTCACTTGGACAATGCTCTAAAAAATGATGATCATCACACTTTTTTCTTACAACTCAACAATTACAACTCAATACTTAGAACAAAATATGACTCTATATGAATGCCTCCGGCGGTGTACCGGGATATGCAATGAATCAAGAGTGACATGTATGAAAGAATTATGAACGGTGGCTTTGCCACAAATACGATGTCAACTACATGATCATGCTAGCAATATGACAATGATGGAGCGTGTCATAATGAACGGAACGGTGGAAAGTTGCATGGCAATATATCTCGAAATGGCTATGGAAATGACATGATAGGTAGGTATGGTGGCTGTTTTGAGGAAGGTATTTGGTGGGTGTATGATACCGGCGAAAAGTGCCCGGTATTAGAGAGGCTAGCAATGGTGGAAGGAAGGAAAGTGTGTATAATCCATGGACTCAACATTAGTCATAAAGAACTCATATACTTTTTGCAAAAATCTAGAAGTTATCAAAGCAAAGTATTACTCGCATGCTCCTAGGGGGATATATTGGTAGAAAAAGACCATTGCTCATCCCCGACCGCCACTCATAAGGAAGACAATCAATAAATAAATCGTGCTTCGACTTCATCACATAACGGTTCACCATACGTGCATGCTATGGGAATCACAAACTTTAACACAAGCATTTCTCAAATTCACAACTACTCAACTAGCATGACTCTAATATCACCATCCTCACATCTCAAAACAATTATCAAGCATCAATTTTTCCTTAGTATTCAACGCACTCAAAAGAAAGTTTTACAAATCTTGAATACCAAGCATATTATTATTAAGCAAATTACCATGCTATTAAGACTCCCAAAATAATCTAAGTGAAGCATGAGAGATCAATAGTTTCTATAAAACAAATCCACCACCGCTCTCTAAAAGATATAAGTAAAGCACTAGAGCAAAATTATATAACTCAAAAGATATAAGTGAAGCACATAGAGTAAAATTATATAACTCAAAAGGTATAAGTGAAGCACATAGAGTATTCTATCAAATTCCAATTTATGTATGGCTCTCTCAAAAGGTGTGTACAGCAAGGATGATTGTGGTAAACTAACAAGCAAAGACTCAAATCATAAAATATGCCCCAAGCAAAACACATATCATGTGGTGAATAAAAATATAGCTCCAAGTAAAGTTACCGATAGAAGTAGACGAGAGAGGGGATGCCTTCCGGGGCATCCCCAAGCTTTGGCTTTTAGGTGTCCTTATATTATCTTGGGGGTGCCACGGGCATCCCCAAGCTTAGGCTCTTGCCACTCCTTGTTCCATAATCCATGAAATCTTTACCCAAAACTTGAAAACTTCACAACACAAAACTTAAAGTAGAAAACTCATGAGCTCGGTTAGCGAAAGAAAACAAAAGACCACTTCAAGGTACTGTAATGAACTCATTCTTTATTTATATGGGTGTTATATCTACTGTATTACAACTTATCTATGTATTATAAACTATTTTACTAGCCATAGATTCATCAAAATAAGCAAACAACACTCGAAAAACAGAATCTGTCAAAAACAGAACAGTCTATAGTAATATGTAGATAGCGCAAGATCTGGAACCCCAAAAATTATGAAATAAATTTCTGGACGTGAGGAATTTATCTATTAATCATCTGAAAAAATAATTAAACAAATATCACTCTCCAAATAAAAATGAAGCAGTTCTCGTGAGCGCTAAAGTTTCTGTTTTTTTACAGCAAGTTCAACAAGACTTTCCCCAAGTCTTCCCAACGGTTCTACTTGGCACAAACACTAATTAAACACAAAAAACACAACCAAAACAGAGGCTAAATAATTTATTTATTACTAAACAGGAGCAAAAAGCAAGGAATAAAAATAAAATTGGGTTGCCTCCCAACAAGCGCTATCGTTTAACGCCCCTAGCTAGGCATAACAAGCAAGAATAGATCTAGGTATTGCCATCTTTGGTATTAGGAAAGAAAAGAGCAAACTTGCTATCTATAGAATTAATCCTTCTATTTTGATAAAGCACATTGCTATTAATGGTAGAAGAAAGATTAAGCATGTGACGGAAGTTTGTATCTAGGCTAGCCTTTATCTCTTTAATAGATTCATTTTGGTAAGAGAGAAAAAGAGATGTAGATTCAACTTTCTCATTCATGGGGTGCCCAAATATAGTTTTCATTTTTTCTTAAGTGTCTATGAAATCCCCTTCAAGGAAACCTTCTTCAAATATAGAATCTAAGACATGCTTAAAAGAAGAAGGAAGGGCAATATAAAAGCTTTTTAGGTAAACTTCAATTTGATATTGAGGAACATAGCTAGCCCTGATCCTTAATAGTCTATACCAAGCATCTTTCAAAGATTCATCAAGTAAATAACGAAAAATTCCAGAATCATCTTCATCAAAATTATTAAGACTCTCATTGATAACTCTGGTAGGTTTTTCCATAGTATCCTTATTTATAAGTTTAGCAAGGATAGAGGGGTTGTCCAAAGTACTAAATCTCTGGAAAGAACCCCCAACCCTTTTTGATTCAGACATAGCGGAGGAAAGGAAAGCGGAAAGAGAGAGAGAGAGAGCAAATAAAACGGCAAAGGGTGAATTGGGGGGAGAGGAAAACAAAAGGCAAATGGCAAATAATGTAATGCAGGAGATAGGGATTGTGATGGGTACTTGGTATGTTGACTTTTGCGCAGACTCCCCGGCAACGGCACCAGAAATTCTTCTTGCTACCTCTTGAGCACTGCGTCGGATTTCCCCGAAGAGGAGAGGATGATGCAGCAAAGTAGTAAGTATTTCCCAGTTTTTGAGAACCAAGGTATCAATCCAGTAGGAGGCTACGCACAAGTCCCTCGTACCTACACAAAAACAATAGCTCAACACAACCAACGCGCTTAGGGGTTGTCAATCCCTTCACGGTCACTTATGAAAGTGAGATCTGATAGAGATGATAAATAATATTTTTGGTATTTTTGGTATAGAGATGCAAAGTAAAAGGTAAAAGGCAAAGTAAAACCAAAGCAATAATAAAGTGACGGAGATTAATATGATGAGAAAGAGACCCGGGGGCCATAGGTTTCACTAGTGGATTTTCTCAAGAGCATAAGTATTCTACGGTGGGTGAACAAATTACTATTGAGCAATTGACAGAATTGAGCATAGTTATGAGAATATCTAGGTATGATCATGTATATAGGCATCACATCCGAGACAAGTAGACCGAAACGATTCTGCATCTACTTGTATTACTCCACTCATCGACCGCTATCCAGCATGCATCTAGAGTATTAAGTTAAAAACAGAGTAACGCCTTAAGCAAGATGACATGATGTAGAGGGATAGTTTCATGCAATATGATAAAAACTCCATCTTGTTATCCTCGATGGCAACGATACAATACGTGCCTTGCTGCCCCTTCTGTCACTGGGAAAGGACACCGCAAGATCGAACCCAAAGCTAAGCACTTCTCCCATGGCAAGAACAACCAATCTAGTAGGCCAAACCAAACTGATAATTCGAAGAGACTTGCAAAGATAACCAATCATACATAAAAGAATTCAGAGAAGATTCAAATATTATTCATAGATAGACTTGATCATAAACCCACAATTCATCGGTCTCAACAAACACACCGCAAAAAAGAAGATTACATCGAATAGATCTCCACGAGAGAGGGGGAGAACATTGTATTGAGATCCAAAAAGAGAGAAGAAGCCATCTAGCTACTAACTATGAACCCATAGGTCTGAAGTAAACTACTGACACTTCATCGGAGAGGCTTGGATGATGATGTAGAAGCCCTCCGTGATTGATGCCCCCTCCGGCGGAGCTCTGGAACAGGCCCCAAGATGGGATCTCGTGGATACAGAAAGTTGTGGCGGTGGAATTAGGTTTTTGGCTCTGTATCTGATCGTTTGGGGGTACGTGTGTATATATAGGAGGAAGAAGTACGTCGGTGGAGCAACAAGGGGCCCACGAGGGTGGGGGCGCGCATGGGGGGGGGGGGGTAGGGCGCTCCCCTACCTCGTGGCCTCCTGTTACGTGCCTTGACGTAGGGTCCAAGTCTCCTGAGTTGTATTCGGTGAGAAAATCACGTTCCCGAAGGTTTCATTCTGTTTGATATTCCTTTTCTTCGAAACCCTAAAATAGGCAAAAAAACAGCACTTCTGGGCTGGGCCTCCGGTTAATAGGTTAGTCCCAAAAATAATATAGAAGTGGATAACAAAGCCCAATAATGTCCAAAACAGTAGATAATATAGCATGGAGCAATCAAAAATTATAGATACGTTGGAGACGTATCAAAAGGTTGTGTAGTAGACATCAAGCTCTTTTCTGGCGCCATTGCCGGGGAGGTTAGCGCTTGAAGGTATATCTTTAGATCTTGCAATCGAATCTTTTAGTTTCTTGTTTTATCACTAGTTTAGTCTATAAAAGAAAATTACAAAAAATGGAATTAAGTTTGCCACATACGCTTCATCTTTTTAATATCTTTCGTGAGATTGATGGAAAGGAAAATTGTGCTCAAGTGCTAGAAGAGGAAGTCTATAAAATGTTTGGCACTAAATCTTTGAATGATGAGCATGATTGCAATGTTGTTAGTATGAACTCTTTGAATATCCATAGTACTATTGATGATTGCACAAGTCATGATGAAAATGTCTCTTATAAGCATGTCAACTTTTGTGGAGTGCATAGAGTTTGCAAGTACACACCAAATAGGGAAGATAGATTTTGCAAGAGGCATAAGTATTTAGAAACTAAATGGTTGCATGAGAGGCTAGATGTTTGTGCTGAAAATTTAAAATTTCTTCACCATAATTGTGAACTTTGCAATGAACATGGTCATTTAAATCTCCGATGAAAATTGTTTCATGATCGTATCATGTCCAAAAATTGTGATGATCTGATTTCCCTTGCACATCATAATGAACTTAGTTTTCTTTTGGGTTATGAAGAAATGAAATGTATAACTAAGCATATTCCAGAATATAACCTTGAGAAATTCCTCGATATTGATCTAGAAGAAATTTTTATGTATTGTGCGGTGAATTGCATTGAAAATACTTATATTGCCAATTACATAAAGAAAAGAAAACAAATAGAGGATGAAGATAATACTAATGAAAGGGAAGAGACTTCCTAATATTCTCCTATTATTTCTTATGATGAATCAAGTAACGAGGAGGAGCCTTCTATTCAACCAATCTCATCAATAAGGAGCTCCAAAAAGAGGGTTGAACCCACACATAATGTGAAGAAGAAAAAGAAAAGACGGAGAAGCAAAGGTAAAAATATATCCCTCCCAAATGATGTTGCTCCTATTACTCATTGTGATGATGATAATTGTTATACTATAGGTGCTATCCATACTATTAATGACGAGAGTGATTATGCTTATGATATGAAAAGGCCCAAGCTTGGGGATGCTATGTTTGATGATAATGACATGTTTGAGAATGTATTTGCTGCAATTAATGTTTGTCCCAAGCTTGGGGATGCTATGTTTGATGAAGATGATATTTTTAGCCTCCCAAGGTTTGATCTGCAAATTTGTTATGATGATAGCATGCCTCCTACTTATGATGATTATATTGACGAAAGTGGGTTTGGAAGAGTGTCAACTTTAGGAAGTAGTAATCCCACTATTTTGGAGGATGTTGAATCTTTTTGTGATAATTATGAAAGTGGATTTGGAGAGGTCGTGACTTTATTTAGTAATGATTCCACTATCTTGGAAGAGGTTTCAATTGATTATGATGAGAACAAAGTTGCTACCTATGATGATTATTGTGATGACACTTATGCTATAAAAAGTAGTGATGATTATATTCATAAAAATTGTCATGATTATGATTACCTTTTTTCTGACCATTACTCCTTTAATGTGGAAACAACTTATAGTATTCGAGTTTCTTATGATACTCCCACTATTCCGAACGAGAAGAATTTTGCTTATGTGGAGAGTGATAAAATTTCTATGCTTGTAGATCATGAAAAGAATGCTTTATGTGATAGTTATATGGTTGAATTCATTCATGATGCTACTGAAACTTATTACGAGGGAAGAACACATGCTTGTAGGAATTGCAATAATATCAAGTTTCCTCTCTATGTGCTTAAAAGTTTTAAAGTTATGCTTGTTTTGCCTTCCTATGCTAGTTGATTATTGTTCCCATAAATTGTTTGCTCACAAAATCCCTATGCATAGGAAGTGGGTTAGACTTAAATGTGCTAGTCATATTCTTCATGATGCTCTATTTATGTTTCAATTCTTATCTTTTATGTGAGCATCATTGATATCATCATGCCTAACTAAGGGCGTTAAACGATAGCGCTTGTTGGGAGGCAACCCAATTTTATTTTTATTACTTGCTTTTTGCTCCTGTTTAGTAATAAATAATTTATCTAGCCTCTGTTTTGGTTGTGTTTTTTGTGTTTAATTAATGTTTGTGCCAAGTAGAACCGTTGGGAAGACTTGGGGGAAGCCTTTTTTATCCTGCTGTAAAAAACAGAAACTTTAGCGCTCGCGAGAATTGCTGCCATTTTTTACTGGAGAGTGATATTTAGTTAATTATTTTTGAAGATGATTAATAGATAAATTCCTCACGTCCAGAAATTTATTTTAGAATTTTTGGTGTTCCAGAAGTGGTCAAAACCTACAGATTACTATAGACTGTTCTGTTTTTGACAGATTCTGTTTTTCGTGTGTTGTTTGCTTATTTTGATGAATCTATGACTAGTATTAGAATTTATGAACCATAGAGAAGTTGGAATACAGTAGGTTTAACACCAATATAAATAAATAATGAGTTCATTACAGTACCTTGAAGTGGTGGTTTGTTTTCTTTTACTAATGGAGCTCACGAAGATTTTCTTTGAAGTTTTGTGTTTTGAAGTTTTCAAGTTTTGGGTAAGGATTTGATGGATTATGGAACAAGGAGTGGCAAGAGCCTAAGCTTGGGGATGCCCAAGGCACCCCAAGGTAAAATCAATGGACACCAAAAAGCCTAAGCTTGGGGATGCCCCGGAAGGCATCCCCTCTTTCGTCTTCGTTCATCGGTAACTTTACTTGGAGCTATATTTTTATTCACCACATGGTATGTCTTTTGCTTGGAGCGTCATTTTATTTTATTTAGTTTTGCTTGTTGTTTGAATAATATCCCAAGATCTGAAATTCTTAAATATTAGAGAGTCTTTGTAACATCCCAAAATTTTAAATTTTGGAATGTTATAATAAATAGATAGTTTTGATTGCTCTGTGATTGATTGACTGAAAGTGAGTGAATTCAAAACTTTTTGGAAGTTAAATGAGAGGGAATAAAAGGACTTTCCCAAACTTTCATTCTGCATTTTGATCCCCGTGAATTCAAATTCTTTTCATCACAAAACCCTGGAGAGAAGATGACATGACTTCTTCCATTTATTTAAATGACAAGGCTTTTTGAAAGCATTTGAATTTCATTTGAAAATATTTCAAATTCAGAACTTTAAGAACCTCAATGATTTTCATGAGAGAAGATAAAATGACTTCTTCAAATTATATGAAATATGTGTTGGAAGTTAAAAGGATCAAATTCAAAGTCCTTTTGAAATTATTTTTCAATTTGGAGTTACTAGGGTTTTATTAACATTATTTTTCTCCAAAAATAAAATATACGGAAAATAGGGTAGCATGATTCCCTACAATAGAAAATTTGAGAGAAATAAATTTCAATTAATTTTGGTATTTTTAAAATGATTTTTACTGGATTTTACTTGAGCAGTAGCACTCTTTGCTTTATTTGAATTTGTGTGGATTTTATTTGACTTTAGAGAAAATGTTCAGGTTGTAGGAAATCTTTTTCTGAAAATTTTGATATATTATATTCCTATATAATATTTTGTGTTTTGCTATTTTTGTTCGTCTAGAAAAATGTTTTTTTAAAACCTCTCCGCCGCCGAACTGGGCCGACCCAACAGGCCACGGCCCAGCCCAACGCAACGCGTCCCTAAGCTCCAGCCGGACTCCATCGCGCGCACGCCACGCCGCCGCGCCGCCATGGGAGGCCGTGCCTGCCCCGGCCTCCTCTGCCCCCTCGCCCACGCCACGGAGTCGGCCCGCCCTCCTTAAATACCGCGCGCCGCCGACCCCTCTCTCTCCTCGCTTCGCGCCGCATCTTGTGCCGCCGCCATCGCCATGCATCTCGCCTGAGCCGCCTCCACCCGCTCCGTCCCGTCGCCGTGGACCGCCGCCGACGCAGCCATCCTCCTCGCCGCGACGCGCCGCTCCTCTTGGTGCCTCTGCCCGGCGCCGCCGAGCCCCAAAGCCATCGTCCCGTCCGTAGCCGCCGCCGCCGTCCTCTCCGTCGCCGGCGACTCCAACCGCCGCGGTAACCACCGCCCCTCCTCGTCCGTCCGATCTGGATCTAAGGATCCAGATCCATTTGTTGTTTTTTCTCAAAGCGTTTTTTTCTATTTAGAGAACGTTCGTTTTCTAAACTCTAGAGCGAACGGTTTCATCATTTAGGTTCTGTTAGCGAGCATTCGCTCGATAGTTTTTTTCTTTTTCTTTTAATTTCGTCCAGGGATCCTTCTGCAGATACTTTCTTTATAGTTTAGTCCCTGAACTTCAAACGATCATTACTTTTCGCTCGTTTATCCAAATCTGATGAAACCAACGCCCACTTCTTCATTACGATCCCCTCTATCCAGATAATCAACTTAAACATGTTTTTGAAAATTTTAAAATTGTAATTAGACCAGATTTGAATTCAAACTTATTTTGAACATAACTTGAGTTTTGTAACTCCGATTTAGTTGATTCTTTTTGCATATCGAAGCTCTTGACCTAAACTTTCTGATAAGGCTAAATTTATATAATTTTGGTACTGTTAGAAATTGTTTTATGTTGCAAGTGTTATTTTCTTGGTTTTGATGTTTTCTGAATCGTCTTCTTCGTTCTTTGTGATCCTTTAAGTGATTGCTTATGTGTGGTTACTATTGCTTGCTTACGATAGATTGACTGGAGTGTGATGAGTAGAACTATCAAGAGTTATGAGTGCGAATCATCTTCACCAACAGTATAGGTAAGTTCACACTTTGATCATATCCCTTTCATACCCAGTTTTTATGCATTAGTTTCAACCCTCAAACTTTGCATGGTTGGGACTTGATAACATGTGGGTATTGGGAAGTAGTTGATGAGGTAGGAACCTATTGCCCTGTTACTATCAACCCCTGGGAGTTACTATTACGTTATGCTTATGCTGCCATGCTATGCTCGTAGACGTGGATTGGTTTGAGAGAATTCATGACAGATGTGAGAGTTATTATTTAATGGTTAACTTAAGGTGGCTACTTTAATACACATCTGGGTGGATTGGTTGGGGCACCTGGAGAACCCAGTGCTTGCCCAAGGGGATCCCGGAGGACCCGTGTGATCACCCTATGGAATGCCACCCAGGCTCAAAGGGATCACATGACTATTCATGCTAGAAACTTCCGTGTGCAGCCACAAGCTATTATGGGCTCTAGCATAGTTGATTAAGTTACATGAGCTCTTGAAGAGGTGGATCAGCAGGTAGAGGGATGTAGGTTTGGTATGGTCTGCCCGGAGTAAAGAGTTAATGTTTCTGAAAGACTGTGTCTCGGTCATCCGTTTCTCAAACACCATGAAGAGCGAGAAATTCAACGGAGGAGATGGAGTCTTGTGGGGAAAAGTGCGCAAACCCCTGCAGAGTGTACAAACTAATCATGGTTAGCCGTGTCCCCGGTTATGGACATCTTGAGTCTCTGGTACTTGGATTATCCTATTGATCTCATCACGTTACTTAAATAATTTGTTGGGTTATTGATGTTAATTTGGGATTGAGTTGGAGGAACCTTCTCAATATTTTTCAACCAACTTTGTAGTTAAATAAAATGTATTCCTTTGCAGTAGGGAAAAATTGGCTTTTTACAAAAACATTATAACCATAGAGCTTTTCCACCAACCATATATGCATGTAGTGATAGCTATTATTCATCATTATCCTATGGTGTGAATTTGCCAGTACATTCAATGTACTGACCCTTTGTGGATGCAACGTCTCATGTTGCAGGATTCTTACGACGAGTAAGTGATACGTTAGGGTTACGATTTCTACACTCAACTTTGCCGTTGGTGTTGATGGGAATCCACAACCTTGTTGTTACTTCTGCTATTTGGATTGAGGTAATAGTATTTACATTATTTTATACATGTGATTTACCTCTGTTATAAATCCTCGAGTACTGTGTGTGTCAGCATACCGATCCAGGGATGACACTTAAGCACATAGACTTGACCATCTGAGGCCGGGTCACTATAAAATGGTATCAGAGCACACAAGATTCGGTTGATGAGACCACTCCAAGAAGTACAAGATATCGGACAACTAAGACTACTTCGGAATGAAGATGATTTTACCATGTATTATAATAATGGAAACTACAATGGTTGGGGACTCTGAAGACTAGGAGAATTTGAAGGCCCTGTAGAATTTTCCAGATTTGTATGACCTAGGAAGGCACCCCTTATGGAACTTGGCAGACCAAGGAAGCTATCAATACCCGAGATCAAGGTGTATCGAAGAAAGACCGGAACATGGAGCATGAGAACTCAAAGTTTTGTCAAGAAAACCCTAAGGTAGGAGATATCAACTATGGAAGATAGCTCATGGCAATGACAAGGGCAGAAACATGGTTATCCGTGATGTCATCGCCACTGATACTATGGTCACCGAGCTGAGCTAAGCATGCATTTCTTTGGAAGGATTGGATGGTAGAAGGCTGATGTAGCATCTATCAGCAAAAGATGAAGTTTTAACCTTAGCCGGTGTATCACCAGGATCTGGAGTAGCACATCAAGAATTTTAAGATGGAGCTCCAGGAAGCCGTATTAGACAAGGAAGCATTTCGTGAAGAACTCAGGAACCGGAAGCTGAAAGTAGCCAAGCTGGAGGAGCTACAACCTCGAGATACCAGGGATTTGTCAGGAACTGAAGGAAAGTAGGACCATGGTTCATGCCAAGGATGTTGAAACCCAAAAGTTTGGAACGCAACTGCAGAATATTAAAGGGAATCAGTTACACCGGTGGTGCTGGAACTTGGCGTAAATGGTCACTTGATGCTAGAAGTTGCGGTGTACATCGAATTGGTGCAAAAACTTGGCTTAGGCGTGCAAATACAGTGCATATCCCGTTTTGTATACATTATCTGTGTTGACTAGGCGCGTGGGATCCGCTGTCAGCCAGTGACCAAAAAGAATGTTTTTTTCGAAAACCCCCTCAACAAAAAATATTATTTTGACAAAAATACCATATGGATGTGGCATTTTACTTCTCTATGCCCAGTGGGTCTCGCCTGTAAATATTAACAGAAAAAGATTTCAGGGCAGGTTTTGAACCCGCGACCACAGGCTACCAAAACAACCATCAAACCACTTCACCCTACGCGCTGACAAGTAATCGATACTAGCAGCATAAGTATTTAGCAATGACGCTTATGGAGCTTAAATGGGCTGGAGATATTGCAGCCCATTTTGCACAAGCTATATTTATAAGATATTTTAAAACGGAAGTAATAAAAATTATGTTCCAATATTTGTGTATTATCAATACTATGTAAATAAAAACAATGAAATATATACCCATGTGTGTGTAAATTATTTAGTTAATATGGATATTAAAATGTATATTAGATACAATGTTTAATGAATACAAAGAAAGTATACACTCATGGCTTATATTTAATTTTAAAATGATAAATACAAACATTTACTTAATATCTATAATTATTCACATGTCTATATTTTTTACTCATGACCTATATTCGAAAACAGTATATATTTTGAATATTATACACGGTTGAATATCCATATCAAAAGTTTAAAATTAAAATTATGAATATTTATAATTGCAAAAATTGAACTATAAAAATGTTCTTATAAGTATTGAAATATTTTTATAATAGAATAATATTTTAAAATGTAATTTTAGAAAAATTGTATCATTTTTATTTTTATACATTTTTACAATTCATAAGTATTTTCAATATACCAGTGTGTATTGAAATAATACACGATTTCTTTTTAAAAATAAGGTATTTCGTTTGTATGCCTGGTAGTTTTTAAAATAAATGTACCAATGTTTTGAAAATAATACATGAACATTTTTATTTAATATACATTTTAAATTTCGGTATTAACTAAATATTTTATATAGTACATGGGTGTATATTTAAATGTTTTTATTTACTGGTCATGGTTTGATTGTATAAAGTTTATAACACATTTAAACATAATTTTGATAACTTACATTTTATAAATATATCTTTAAAAAATAGTGCGTGCAAAATGGGCCGAAATATCTGCAGCCCATTTAAACTTTAGATGCGTACCTGTTAAATTGATGTTGGTAAAACAATTGGTGAATACATATACGATAGTTATCAAATTAGAACGTCGTGACATGGACAGCGTGCTGGTTGTACTGGTTTACTCTCTATACCTGGTTGCGTGTTCGAGTCTTGATCTTGCCTTTTTCTTGTTTATTTTGACCAGCAGGTACTTTTTTGCAAAAGGATATATTCCGAGGGGGTTTTCAAAAAAAAAAATCAGACCACCCGCCTCCTCCCTCAGGTCCAGTGGCTGACAACGGGACCCACACGCCTAGTCAGCGCAAAATCCGTATACCAATGCAATTAGCACTGTATTTGCACCCCTGAGCCAAGTTTTTGCACCAATTCGATGTACAACGCAACTTCTAGCACCAAAGTGACCGTCTACGCCAAGTTCTAGCACCACCAACGTAATTGGCTCTATTAAAGGACGTCACGAGAGACTTCGCATCAACAGAGATGATCTGACAAAAGAACTTGAGAAGGACAATCACGATCGGAAGTAGCCATCAGAGACATGAACAAGGCTTGAGGAGTTTAATGACTTTGAAGATTTATTAATCTTTAGAAGACCAAACCCCTGTTATATACCTATGTTAGATGCGATAACTATGAGCTGTCATTTGTTTGATGTTTTTCCGACAACCACAATAAAAATCTGTCTTTTCAAAAACTATTGTTTGTATTGTGTGCATCCCCCTTTATCTCTCGCATCTCACCCCAAACCCATGGACCCAATAGAGGACGAATGGAGATGAACTCATGTTTCCCTGGACCGATGAGTCAATTGGAGACAGACCGATGGATTTAGAACATGGAGAATCATATGAAGAATAACCCTATAGTTGGAAAGGATATGACCCAGCATGCTCTTCAGTGCTTTGAAAGAGGTGTTGCTACTTGGTGGAGGGTGTACCAAACCATCAATGGATGGCAGGGAGTAACCACTTGGAAAGAATTTAAGTTGACTCTGCAAAGATCTCATCTTGTGTCCCAGAAGTTCAAGCCTTATGGAAAGGATATAAAGAAACCTGGTGCATGCAAGATTTGTGGAGAAATAGGACACACCCATAAAGAACACAAGGATGAATGCCCTAATTGTGAAGGAAGTCACCCAGTTGAAGAATGTCCAACTAGGCAGATTACTTGTTTCTTGTGTGAAGGGACTACCCACTATCCTGCTCAGTGTCGCATTTACCCCATGGTACGAAGAACCGTACATCAGAAGAAAGAAGTAAAGAAAGGAGCCCTTATGGAAGTTTTAGAAGAACCCGTGATGAAGGAAGATGTCAGGGACACACCCAAAGAAGAACCAATTAAACCCTGCACCAAGTCATGCTATTCGTGTGGAGAAGAAGGACACATCTCCCAGAATTGTATGAATGGGGATCTAGTAGAATTCCCGACGGAGGAAGTAGAGTATGACCCACAAGAAATAGAAGCCATGATTGGCATGGAAAAATCCAGGAAGAGAAATAGATTGGATTCTAGGAAGGACCTGAGTCATATCACCTGTTACTGGTGCAAGGAGTCAGGGCACTACCTCAGCAGTTGCCCAAAAAGGAAACCTCGAGACTTGTCAGAAGTAATATGTTTTTGTTGTAATGGAGCAGGGCATTTTGCCAGGGAAAGCCCCAAGAAGAAGGAGACTTGTGATAATTAGTGGTGTCTGTGAGAAGTATAGTAGTAGTAGTGAGAACATTTTCTTTTATAATGAGGTGTTGAGTTGAGGCATGTAATGGAAAAGCAAGAGATTGTAATCATTGGAGAATCAATAAAGTTAGCATCGTTGGTAAAGATTTGGGTTTTATGAGATGTTACTCTATGAAGAAGGATTTTGACCATTTCGAGGATATGAGAAATATGGTCTATGGAAGATTTGTGCATTTTAAGGGTGGTAGTACCTTGTGAGAACCCTTGACCCCTGGAAAGGATAATGATATACCACGAAGTGGATTTTGGACAAAATAAGAAGGAGTCTTGTCATGATATGTGGGGTATCCCCAAGAGGATGAAAAGATGAAGTACTATTGGATAAAGAAGGTATGATATTGGAAATATGGAGCAATTGAAACCCCGTGATGAGTTTGAGTAATGACATCTTAGTTTGGTACCAACAGAAGGAAGAGAGACAATACAATTGGAAGGATTTAAGAATGCCAGGAAGCTGTATGTTTGGAAAATAATCAGTTGCCCCTAGGATGAGCTCAAGGATTACAAGTAATGAGATGGGCCATAACCCACAGGCCCTAGGACCTGCCAAGGAGCAAGCACACTCTTGCTGAAGGAAAAACCCTGGAAGAAGTTACGTTTATCGGCAGACGATCTTATAGGAGTTTACGCAAAACCTGAGAGTTGTGAAGGAACGATAGATGTTTGTTTGGCTTGCAGAATCAATGGAATTATCCGAACCTAGTTCGTTGACAAGAGAAATTCTACAATGCTTGTGAGGATGACCGAGTGTTAGAATACGAGATTCGCTAAACCATATAGAGGGTAATGATTTGGGTGCGGGATTGATTGATCACCATACCGACTTACTCTTATTCTTTGCCTTGCTATATGGGATGGTAAATCTGAGTGACTTACCTATAGTAGAGAGACGACAATCAAAACCTTGTTTAAACCTTAGAATGGTATAACAATGTTTTCCCTTGTACAAGGAAGCTTTTGCCAACCGTAGGTTATATGGTAAGGTTCATCCCAGACCCATTTCCTGCAGGAGAAAACCATAAACTCTTGATCACCATGAGATATCGATAGTTGTTTAGTATGGGCGCCAGGCCCGTCAGCTAAGAAGACCCAATCTCGGAAGAACCTTACCAAGATGAAAGACAGGAAAAGGTTATGCCACTACTGGAAGTGCCCAGAGAAAGAATTTTCCTGAAGATCTGAGAAGACCGACACTGTTAACAATATGGATGAAGTATATGAGTTTTGATGGAACCGTAACCATGCTTCTAAGGGTGGTAGCACCCCAGACCCCCTCCTGCGACAATTGATGGATTTTGAGGAGACCCCCAAACCTAACTTATTTCTTTCTAGCCTCTCCGAATCTCGAGGACGAGATTCATTTTAAGGGTGGTAGGTTTGTAACATCCCAAATTTTTAAATTTTGGAATGTTATAATAAATAGATAGTTTTGATTGCTCTGTGATTGATTGACTGATAGTGAGTGAATTCGAAACTTTTTGAAAGTTAAATGAGAGGGAATAAAAGGACTTTCCCAAACTTTCATTCTGCATTTTGATCCCCGTGAATTCAAATTATTTTCATCACAAAACCCTCGAGAGAAGATGACATGACTTCTTCCATTTATTTAAATGACATTTGAAAGCATTTGAATTTCATTTGAAAATATTTCAAATTCAGAACTTTAAGCAACTCAATGATTTTCATGAGAGAAGATAAAATGACTTCTTCAAATTATATGAAATATGAGTCGGAAGTTAAAAGGATCAAATTCAAAGTCCTTTTGAAATTATTTTTCAATTTGGAGTTACCTGGGTTTTATTCAAATTATTTTTCTCCAAAATTAAAATATACGGAAAATAGGGTAACATGATTCCATACAATAGAAAATTGGAGAGAAATAAATTTGAATTATTTTTTATATTTTTAAAATGAATTTTACTGGATTTTACTCGAGCAGTAGCACTCTTTGCTTTATTTGAATTTGTGTGGATTTTATTTGACTTTACAAAAAATGTTCAGGTTGTAGGAAATCTTTTTCTGAAAATTTTGATATATTATATGCCTATATAATATTTTGGGTTTTGCTATTTTTGTTCGTCTGGAAAAATGTATTTAAAAAAACCTCTCTGCCGCCGAACTGGGCCGACCCAACAGGCCACGGCCCAGCCCAACGCAGCGCGTCCCCGAGCTCCAGCCGGACTCCACCGCGCCGCCATGGGAGGTCGTGCCCGTCCCGGCCTCCTCTGCCCCCTCGCCCACACCACGGAGTCGCCCCGCCCTCCTTAAATACCGCGCGCCACCGACCCCTCTCTCTCCTCGCTTCGCGCCGCATCTTGCGGCGCCGCTGCCACGCATCTCGCCGGAGCCGCCTCCACCCGCTCCGTCCCATCGCCGTGGACCGCCGCCGACGCCGCCATCCTCCTCGCGTGACGCGCCGCTCCTCCCGGTGCCTCTGCCCGGCGCCGCCGAGCCCCAGAGCTGCCGTCCCGTCCGTAGCCGCCGCCGCCGTCCTCTCCGTCGCCGGTGACTCCAACCGCCGTAGTAACCATCGCCCCTCCTCGTCCATCCGATCTGGATCTAAGGATCCAGATCCATTTGTTGTTTTTTTCACTAAGCGTTTTTTTCTATTTAGAGAACGTTCATTTTCTAAACTCTAGAGCGAACGGTTTCATCATTTAGGTTCTGTTAGCGAGTGTTCGCTCGATAGTTTTTTCTTTTTCTTTTAATTTCTGCTAGGGATCCTTCTGCAAATACTTTCTTTACAGGTTAGTCCCTGAACTTCAAATGATCATTACTTTTCGCTCGTTTATCCAATCCGACGAAACCAATGCCCACTTCTTCATTACGAGCCCCTCTATCCATATAATCAACTTAAACATGTTTTTGAAAAGTTTAAAATTTGAATTAGACCAGATATGAATTCAAACTTCTTTTGAACATAACTTGAGTTTCGTAACTCCGATTTAGTTGATTCTTTTTGCAAATAGAAGCTCTTGATCTAAACTTTCTGATAAGGCCAAATTTATATAATTTTGGTACTGTTAGAAATTGTTTTATGTTGCAAGTGTTATTTGCTTGGTTTTGATGTTTTCTGAATTGTCTTCTTCGTTCTTTCTGATCCTTTGAGTGATTGCTTATGTGTGGTTACTATTGCTTGCTTACGATAGATTGACCGGAGTGTGACGAGTAGAACTATCAAGAGTTATGAATGTGAATCATCTTCATCAACAGTACAGGCAAGTTCACACTTTGATCATATTCCTTTCATACCCAGTTTTTATGCATTAGTTTCAACCCTCAAACATTGCATGGTTAGGACTTGATAACATGTGGGTATTGGGAAGTAGTTGATGAGGTAGGAACCTATTGCCCTGTTACTATCAAACCCCCGGGAGTTACTATTACGTTATGCTTATGCTGCCATGCTATGCTCGTAGACGTGGATTGGTTTGAGAGAATTCATGATAGATGTGAGAGTTATTATTTAATGGTTAACTTAAGGTGGCTACTTTAATACACATCTGGGTGGATTGGTTGGGGCACCTGGAGAACCCAGTGCTTACCCAAGGGGATCCCGGAGGACCCGTGTGATCACCCTATGGAATGCCACCCAGGCTCAAAGGGATCATAAGACTATTCATGCTAGAAACTTCCGTGTGCAGCCATAAGCTATTATGGGCTCTAGCATAGTTGAGTAAGTTACATGAGCTCTTGAAGAGGTGGATCAACAGGTAGAGAGATGTAGGTTTGGTATGGTCTGCCCAGAGTAAAGAGTTAATGTTTCTGAAAGACTGTATCCTGGTCATCCGTTTCTCAAACACCATGAAGTGTGAGAGATTCAATGGAGGAGATAGTCTTGTGGGGAAAAGTGTGCAAACCTCTGCAGAGCGTACAAACTAATCATGGTTAGCCGTGTCCCCGGTTATGGACATCTTGAGTCTCTGGTACTTGGATTATCCTATTGATCTCATCACGTTACTTAAATAATTTGTTGGGTTATTGATGTTAATTTGGGATTGAGTTGGAGGAACCTTCTCAATATTTTTTAACCAACTTTGTAGTTAAGTAAAATGTATTCCTTTGCAGTAGGGAAAAATTGGCTTTTCGCAAAAACATTATAACCATGGAGCTTTTCCACCAGCCATATATGCATGTAGTGACAGCTATTATTCATCATTATCCTATGGTGTGAATTTGCCAGTACATTCAATGTACTGACCCTTTGTGGCTGCAATGTCTCATGTTGCAGGATTCTTACGACGAGTAAGTGATCCATTAGGGTTACGATTTCTACACTCAACTTTGTCGTTGGTGTTGATGGGAATCCACAACCTTGTTGTTTCTTCCGCTATTTGGATTGAGGTAATAGTATTTACGTTATTTTATACATGTGCTTTACCTCTATTATAAATCCTCGAGTACTGTGTGTGTCAGCATACCGATCTAGGGATGACACTTAAGCATAGAGACTTGACCAATCTATCCCCCTAGGAGCATGCGTGTAATGCTTTGTTTTTGATGACTTGTAGATTTTTGCAACAAGTATGTGAGTTCTTTATGACTAATGTTGAGTCCATGGATTATATGCACTCTCACCCTTCCACCATTGCTAGCCTCTTCGGTACTGTGCATTGCCCTTTCTCACCTTGAGAGTTGGTGCAAACTTCGCCGGTGCATCCAAACCCCGTGATATGATACATTCTATCACACACAAGCCTCCTTATATCTTCCTCAAAACAGCCACCATACCTACCTATTATGGCATTTCCATAGCCACTCCGAGATATATTGCCATGCAACTTTCCACCATTCCATTTATTATGACACACATCATCATTGTCATATTGCTTTGCATGATCATGTAGTTGACATCGTATTTGTGGCTAAGCCACCATTCATAATTTTTTCATACATGTCACTCTTGATTCATTGCAATCCTGGTACACCGCCGGAGGCATTCACATAGAGTCATATTTTGTTCTAAGTATCGAGTTGTAATTCTTGAGTTGTAAGAAAATAAAAGTGTGATGATCTTAGAGCATTGTCCCATGTGAGGAAAGGATGATGGAGACTATGATTCCCCCACAAGTCGGGATGAGACTCTGGACGAAAAAAAAGAAAGAAAAGAGGCCAAAAAAAGAGAGAAGGCCCAAATAATATATATATATATATAATTTCATATAAAATAAATGAGAGAAAAAGAGAGAAGGGACAATGTTACTATCCTTTTTCCACACTTGTGCTTCAAAGTAACACCATGGTCTTCATGATAGAGAGTCTCTTATTTTGTCACTTTCATATACTAGTCGGAATTTTTCATTATAGAACTTGGCTTGTATATTCCAATGATGGGCTTCCTCAAATGCGCTAGGTCTTCGTGAGCAAGCGAGCTGGATGCACACCCACTTAGTTTCTTTGATGAGCTTTCATATATTTATAGCTCTAGTGCATCTGTTGCATGGCAATCCCTACTCCTTGCATTGACATCAATCGGTGGGCATCTCCATAGCCCATTGACTATCTGCATCAATGTGAGACTTTCTCCCTTTTTATCTTCTCACACAACCTCAATCATCATATTCTATTCCACCCATAGTGCTATGTCCATGGCTCATGCTCATATATTGCATAAAAGTTAAAAGAGTTTGAAAAGGCTAAGTATGAAACAATTGCTTGGCTTGTCATCGGGGTTGTGCTTGATGAGAGCATTTTGTGTGACGAAAATGAAACATGGCCAAACTATATGAATTTGTAGGGATAAGTTTTCTTTGGCTATTGTATTTTGATAAGACATAATTGCTAGATTAGCATACTTGGAGTATTACTATTTTTATGTCAACAATAAACTTTTATCTTGAATCTTTCGGATCTGAACATTCATACCACAATAGAGAAAAATACATTGAAGAATATTCTAGAAAGCATTCCACATCAAAAATTCTGTTTTTATCATTTACCTACTCGAGGACGAGCATGAATTAAGCTTGGGGATGCTGATATATCTCCAACGTATCTATAATTTTGTATTGTTCCACGCTATTATATTATCTATTTTGTATGTTTACGGGCTTTATTATACGCTTTTATATTATTTTTGGGACTAACCTATTAACCGGAGGCCTAGCCCAAATTGATGTTTGATACGTCTCCAATGTATCAATAATTTTTGATTGCTCCATGCTATATTATCTACTGTTTTGGACTATATTGGGCTTTATTTTCCGCTTTTATATTATTTTTGGGACTAATCTATTAACCGGAGGCCCAGCCCAGAATTGCTGTTTTTTTGCCTATTTCAGTGTTTCGAAGAAACGAAATATCAAACGGAGTCCAAACGGAATAAAATCTTCGGGAACGTGATTTTCTCACCGAACGTGATCCAGGAGACTTGGACCCTGCTCCAAGGAACAAAAGAGGCGGTCACGAGGGTGGGGGGCGCCCCCCCTAGGGTGCGCCCCCTGCCTCGTGGGCCCCTCGTTGCTCCTCTGGCATACTTCTTCCTCCTATATATACACATGTACCCCCAAACGATCAGAGGATGAGCCAAAAACCTAATTCCATCGCCGCAACTTTCTGTATCCATAAGATCCCATCTTGGGGCCTATTCCGGAGCTCCGCCGGAAGAGGGCCGTCATCACGGAGGGCTTCTACATCATCCTTGCCCCTCCGATGAAGTGTGAGTAGTTTACCTCAGACCTTCGGGTCCATAGTTAGTAGCTAGATGGCTTCTTCTCTCTCTTTGAATCTCAATACAAAGTTCTCCCCCTCTCTTGTGGAGATCTATTCGATGTAATCTTCTTTTTGGGGTGTGTTTGTTGAGACCGATGAATTGTGGGTTTATGATCAAGTCTATCTATGAATAATATTTGAATCTTCTCTGAATTCTTTTATGTATGATTGGTTATCTTTGCAAGTCTCTTCGAATTATCCGTTTGGTTTGGCCAACTAGATTGGTAGTTCTTGCCATGGGAGAAGTGCTTAGCTTTGGGTTCGATCTTGCGGTGTCCTTACCCAGTGACAGAAGGGACAGCAAGGCACGTATTTTATCGTTGCCATCGAGGATAACAAGATGGGGTTTATTTCATATTGCATGAATTTATCTCTCTACATCATGTCATCTTGCTTAAGGCGTTACTCTGTTTTTAACTTAATACTCTAGATGCATGCTAGATAGCGGTCGATGAGTGGAGTAATAGTAGTAGATGCAGAATCATTTCGATCTACTTGTCACGGACGTGATGCCTATATACATGATCATGCCTAGATATTCTCATAACTATGCTCAATTCTATCAATTGCTCAACAGCAATTTGTTCACCCACCATAGAATACTTATGCTCTTGAGAGAAGCCACTAGTGAAACCTATGTCCCCCGGGTCTATTCTCAACATATCAATCTCCATCACTTTAATCTTGCTTTTCTTTTTTTACTTTGCTTTTACTTTTTACTTTGCATCTTTATACCAAAATACCAAAAAAATTTATATCTATCAGATCTCACTCTCGTAAGTGACCGTGAAGGGATTGACAACCCCTAATCGCGTTGGTTGCGAGTAGCTATCGTTTTGTGCTGGTACGAGGGACTTGAGCGTGGCCTCCTACTGGATTGATACCTTGGTTCTCAAAAAATGAGGGGAATACTTAAGCTACTCTGCTGCATCACCCCTTCCTCTTCATGGAAAACCAACGCAAGCTCAAGACGTATCAAGAAGGATTTCTGGCTCCGTTGTCGGGGAGTCTACGCAAAAAGTCAACATACCAAGTACCCATCACAATCCCTATCTCTCGCATTACATTATTTGCCATTTGCCTCTCATTTTCCTCTCCCCTCAATTCACCCTTGCCGTTTTATTCGCCCTCTCTCTCTATCCTCCCTCTCTATTTGCCTTTTGTTTGCTTGTCGTCATGGCTAGTCCTTTTTCTGCTCCTATGTCTCCCAAGTTTGAAGTCCTTCACTTCAAACAAAAGCAAGGAGAAAACTTAAAGGATGCTTGGTTTAGAATAATGGAATCTTATCGTAAATGCACCCTAGAAGTAAATTTCAGAATTTTGCTTCGCAGTTTTTATGTTGGGCTTAATATATCTCATAGACAACTTCTGGATTGTGTTGCCAAAGGCAATTTTATTGAAATTGATCCTAGTATCGCACATGAAATTATGGAAGGTATAGTAGGAACTTTACCTCAACAAAAGGGGCCCCATCATACCCAAGAGGAAACGCAAGTTTTTGAGAAAATTTGCAAAGTAACTAAGATTTTACAAAAATCTCTTGAACCTCTTAAGAGCGTTAGCGGAAATCTTCACCGCATGAATATGTTAATTACTCTTTGCAATAAGCGGTTGGATTCTTTAGATCTCAAGATCTATGAATATGAAGGGAAACATAAGGAACCTCCCGGATTCGAGCATAACATCACTAAAAGAATTAAGAATCAAGATGGCAATACCTAGATCTATCCTCGCTTTTATGCCTGGCTAGGGGCGTTAAACGATAGCGCTTGTTGGGAGGCAACCCAATTTTATTTTTATTCCTTGCTTTTTTCTCCTGCTTAGTAATAAATAAATTATTTAGCCTTTGTTTTGGCTGTGTTTTTTGTGTTTAATTAGTGTTTGTGCCAAGTAGAACCGTTGGGAAGACTTGGGGAAAGTCTTGTTGAACTTGCTGTAAAAAACAGAAACTATAGCGCTCACGAGAATTGCTGTAATTTTTATCTGAAGAGTGCTATTTAGTTAATTCTTTTTGCAGATGATTAATAGATAAATTCCTCACGTCCAGAAATTTATTTTAGAATTTTTAGGGTTCCAGATCTTTCTCTATCTACATATTACTACAGACTATTCTGTTTTTGACAGATTCTATTTTTCGTGTGTTGTTTGCTTATTTTGATGAATCTATGGCTAGTAAATTAGTTTATAATCCATAGAGAAGTTGTAATACAGTAGGTTTAACACCAATAGAAATAAATAATGATTTCATTACAGTACCTTGAAGTGGTCTTTTGTTTTCTTTCGCTAACGGAGCTCACGTGTTTTCTATTTTGAGTTTTGTGTTGTGAAGTTTTCAAGTTTTGGGTGAATTCTTTTGATGGATCATGGAACAAGGAGTGGCAAGAGCCTAAGCTTGGGGATGTCCATGGCACCACCAAGATAATCGAAGGACACCAAAAAGTCAAAGATTGGGGATGCCCCGGAAGGCATCCCCTCTTTCGTCCACTTCCATCGGTAATTTACTTGGAGCTATATTTTTATTTACCAACATGATATGTGTTTTGCTTGGAGCGTCTTGTATTATTTGTGTCTTTGTGTCTTAGTATTCCACAATAATCCTTGCTGTACACACCTTTTGAGAGAGCCATACATGAATTAAAATTTGATAGAATACTCTATGTGCTTCACTTATATCTTTTGAGCTAAGTAGTTTTACTCTATGTGCTTCACTTATATCCTTTGAGCTAAGTAGTTTTGCTCTTTATGCTTCACTTATATCTTTTGAGCTAGATAATTTTGCTCTATGTGCTTCACTTATATCTTTTAGAGCACGGTGGTGGATTCGTTTTAAAGAAACTATTGATCTCTCATGCTTCACTTAAATTATTTTGAGAGTCTCTTAATAGCATGGTAATTTGCTTAATAATAATACGCTTGGTATTCAAGATTTGTGAAACTTTCCTTTGAGTATGTTGAATACTAAGAAAAGATTGAAGCATGATAATTGTTTTGAGATATGGAGGTGATAATATTAAAGTCATGCTAGTTGAGTAGTTGTGAATTTAAAGAATACTTGTGTTAAGGTTTGTGATTCCCGTAGCATGCACGTATGGTGAACCGTTATGTAACGAAGTCGGAGCATGATTTATTTATTGATTGTCTTCCTTATGAGTGGTGGTCGGGGACGAGCGATGGTCTTTTCCTACCAATCTATCCCCCTAGGAGCATGCACGTAATACTTTGCTTCGATAACTTCTAGATTTTTGCAATAAGTATATGAGTTCTTTATGACTAATGTTGAGTCCATGGATTATACGCACTCTCACCCTTCCACCTTTGCTAGCCTCTCTAATACCGCGCACCTTTCGCCGGTATCATACACCTACCATATACCTTCCTCAAAACAGCCACCATACCTACCTATTATGGCATTTCCATAGCCATTCCGAGATATATTGCCATGCAACTTTCCACCACCTAGTTCATCATGACACATTCATCATTGTCATATTGCTTAGCATGATCAAGTAGTTGACATAGTATTTGTGGCAAAGCCACCGTTCATAATTTCTTCATACTTGTCACTCTTGATTCATTGCATATCCTGGTACACCGCCGGAGGCATCCATATAGAGTCATACTTTGTTTTAGAATCGAGTTGTAATCATTGAGTTGTAAATAAATAAAAGTGTGATGATCATCATTCAATAGAGCATTGTCCCAATATATAAAAAAAGAAAGGCCAAAGAAAAAAAGAAGGCCAAAAAAAGAAAATAAATAAAAAGGGGGAATTGTACTATCCTTTTACCACACTTGTGGTACAAAGTAGCACCATGATATAGCGAGTCTCATATATTGTGCTTCAAAGTAGCACCATGTTCTTCATATAGAGAGTCTCATATGTTGTCACTTTCATATACTAGTGGGAATTTTACATTATAGAACTTGGCTTGTATATTCCAATAATGGGCTTCCTCAAATTGCCCTAGGTCTTCGTGAGCAAGCAAGTTGGATGCACACCCACTAGTTTCTTTTGTTGAGCTTTCATACATTTATAGCTCTAGTGCATCCGTTGCATGGCAATCCCTACTCACTCACATTGATATCTATTGATGGGCATCTCCATAGCCTGTTGATACGCCTAGTTGATGTGAGACCATCTTCTCCTTTTTGTCTTCTCCACAACCACCATTCTATTCCACCTATAGTGCTATATCCATGGCTCATGCTCATGTATTGCGTGAAGATTGAAAAAGTTTTGAAAAACTTAGAGTGTGAAACAATTGCTTGGCTTGTCATCGGGGTTGTGCATGATTTAAATACTTTATGTGGTGAAGATGGAGCATAGCCAGACTATATGATTTTGTAGGGATAACTTTCTTTGGCCGTGTTATTTTGAGAAGACATAATTGCTTTGTTAGTATGCCTGAAGTATTATTATTTTTATGTCAATATAAACTTTTGTCTTGAGTCTTTCTAATCTGAATATTCATACCACAATTAAGAAGATTTGCATTGAAATTATGCCAAGTAGCACTCCGCATCAAAAATTATCTTTTTATCATTTACCTACTCGAGGACGAGCAGGAATTAAGCTTGGGGATGCTTGATACGTCTCCAACGTATCTATAATTTTTGATTGCTCCAAGCTATAGTATCTACTATTTTGGACTATATTGGGCTTTATTTCCGCTTTTATATTATTTTTGGGACTAACCTATTAACCGGAGGCCCAGCCCAGAATTGCTGTTTTTTTTGCCTATTTCAGTGTTTCGAAGAAACGGAATATCAAACGGAGTCCAAACGGAATAAAATCTTCGGGAACATGATTTTTCTCACCGAACGTGATCCAGGAGACTTGGACCCTGCTCCAAGGAACAAAAGAGGCGGTCACGAGGGTGGGGGGCGCCCCCCCTAGGGCGCGCCCCCTGCCTCGTGGGCCCCTCGTTGCTCCTCCGGCGTACTTCTTCCTCCTATATATACACACGTACCCCCAAACGATCAGAGGAGGAGACAAAAACCTAATTCCACCGCCGCAACTTTCTCTATCAACGAGATCCCATCTTGGGGCCTGTTCCGGAGCTCCGCCGGAAGAGGGCCGTCATCACGGAGGGCTTCTACATCATCCTTGCCCCTCCGATGAAGTGTGAGTAGTTTACCTCAGACCTTCGGGTCCATAGTTAGTAGCTAGATGGCTTCTTATCTCTCTTTGAATCTCAATACAAAGTTCTCCCCCTCTCTTGTGGAGATCTATTCGATGTAATCTTCTTTTTGTGGTGTGTTTGTTGAGACTGATGAATTGTGGGTTTATGATCAAGTCTATCTATGAATAATATTTGAATCTTCTCTGAATTCTTTTATGTATGATTGGTTATCTTTGCAAGTCTCTTCGAATTATCCATTTGGTTTGGTCAACTAGATTGGTAGTTCTTGCCATGGGAGAAGTGCTTAGCTTTGGGTTCGATCTTGCGGTGTCCTTACCCAGTGACAGAAGGGGCAGCAAGGCACGTATTGTATCGTTGCCATCGAGGATAACAAGATGGGGTTTATTTCATATTGCATGAATTTATCTCTCTACATCATGTCATCTTGCTTAAGGCATTACTCTGTTTTTAACTTAATACTCTAGATGCATGCTGGATAGCGGTCGATGAGTGGAGTAATAGTAGTAGATGCAGAATCGTTTCGATCTACTTGTCACGGACGTGATGCCTATATACATGATCATGCCTAGATATTCTCATAACTATGCTCAATTCTGTCAATTGCTCAACAGTAATTTGTTCACCCACCATAGAATACTTATGCTCTTGAGAGAAGCCACTAGTGAAACCTATGGCCCCCGGGTCTATTCTTATCATATCAATCTCCATCACTTTAGTCTTGCTTTGCTTTTTTACTTTGCTTTTACTTTTTACTTTGCATCTTTATACCAAAATACCAAAAAATATTATATCTATCAGATCTCACTCTCGTAAGTGACCGTGAAGGGATTGGCAACCCCTAATCGCGTTGGTTGCGAGTAGCTATCGTTTTGTGCAGGTACGAGGGACTTGAGCGTGGCCTCCTACTGGATTGATACCTTGGTTCTCAAAAACTGAGGGAAATACTTACGCTACTCTGCTGCATCATCCCTTCCTCTTCGGGGAAAACCAACGCAAGCTCAAGACATAGCAATGTTTTCTTGCCTATTTCAGTGTTTCGAAGAAATGGAATATCAAACGGAGTGCAAACAGAATGAAACCTTCGGGAGAGTTATTTTGGAATGGAAGCAATCCAGGAGACTTGGAGTAGACGTCAGGGAAGCTTCGAGGAAGCCACGAAGCAGGGAGGCGTGCCCTACCCCCTGGGTGCGCCCCCACCCTCATGGGCCCCTCGTGGCTCCCCTGACCGACTTCTTTTGCCTATATATATATATATATATATATATATCAATATACCCTAAAAACATCAGATACGAGAATAGATCGGAAGTTCCGCCACCAGAAGCCTCTGTAGCCACCGAAAACCAATCTAGACCCGTTCCGGCACCCTGTCGGAGGGGGGAATCCCTCTCCGGTGGCCATCTTCATCATCCCGGTGCTCTCCATGACGAGGAGGGAGTAGTTCACCCTCGGGGCTGAGGGTATGTACCAGTAGCTATGTGTTTGATCTCTCTCTCTCTCTCTCTCTCGTGTTCTTGATTTGGCACGATCTTGATGTATCGCGAGCTTTGCTATTATAGTTGGATCTTATGATGTTTCTCCCCCCCTACTCTCTTGTGATGAATTGAGTTTTCCCTTTGAAGTTATCTTATCAGATTGAGTCTTTCAGGATTTGAGAACACTTGATGTATGTCTTGCATGTGCTTGTCTGTGGTGACAATGGGATATCACGTGATCCACTTGATGTATGTTTTGGTGATCAACTTGTGAGTTCCGTGACCTCGTGAACTTATGCATAGGGGTTGGCACACGTTTTCATCTTGACTCTCCGGTAGAAACTTTGGGGCACTCTTTGAAGTTCTTTGTGTTGGCTGAATAGATGAATATGAGATTGTGTGATGCATATTGTATAATCATACCCATGGATACTTGAGGTGACATTGGATTATCTAGGTGACATTAGGGTTTTGGTTGATTCGTGTCTTAAGGTGTTATTCTAGTATGAACTCTATGATAGATCGAACGGAAAGAATAGCTTTGTGTTATTTTACTACGGACTCTTGAATAGATCGATCAGAAAGGATAACTTTGAGGTGGTTTTATACCCTACCATAATCTCTTCGTTTGTTCTCCAAGATCAGTGACTTCGGAGTGACTCTTTGTTGCATGTTGAGGGATAGTTATATGATCCAATTATGTTATTATTGTTGAGAGAACTTGCACTAGTGAAAGTATGAACCCTAGGCCTTGTTTCAATGCATTGCAATACCGTTTGTGCTCACTTTTATCATTAGTTACCTTGCTGTTTTTATATTTTCAGATTACAAAAACCTATATCTACCATCCATATTGCACTTGTATCACCATCTCTTTGCTGAACTAGTGCACCTATACAATTTACCATTGTATTGGGTGTGTTGGGGACACAAGAGACTCTTTGTTATTTGGTTGTAGAGTTGTTTGAGAGAGACCATCTTCATCCTACGCCTCCCACGGATTGATAAACCTTAGGTCATCCACTTGAGGGAAATTTGCTACTGTCCTACAAACCTCTGCACTTGGAGGCCCAACAACGTCTACAAGAAGAAGGTTGTGTAGTAGACATCAATGATCGGACATGGTTTAGTTGATATGGATCACGTGATCACTTATATGATTAGAGGGATGTCTATCTAAGTGGGAGTTCTTAAGTAATATGATTAATTGAACTTTATTTATCATGAACTTAGTACCTGATAGTATTTTTCATGTTTATGTTGTCGTAGATAGATGGCCCGTGCTGTTGTTCCGTTGAATTTTAATCCGTTCCTAGAGAAAGCTAAGTTGAAAGATGATGGTAGCAATTACACGGACTGGGTCCATAACTTGAGGATTATCCTCATTGCTGCACAGAAGAATTACGTCCTGGAAGCACCGCTAGGTGACAAACCCACTGCAGGAGCAACACCAGATGTTATGAACGTCTGGCGGAGCCGATGACTACTCGATAGTTCAGTGTGCCATGCTTTACGGCTTAGAACCGGGACTTCAACGACGTTTTGAACGTCATGGAGCATATGAGATGTTCCAGGAGTTGAGGTTAATATTTCAAGCAAATGCCCGGATTGAGAGATATGAAGTCTCCAATAAGTTCTACAGCTGCAAAATAGAGGAGAATAGTTCTGTCAGTGAACATATACTCAGAATGTCTGGGTACCACAACCACTTGACTCGGCTGGGAGTTAATCTTCCTGATGATAGTGTCATTGAAAGAGTTCTTCAATCACTGCCACCAAGCTACAAGAGCTTCGTGATGAACTATAATATGCAAGGGATGGATAAGATAATTCCCGAGCTCTTCGCAATGCTAAAGGCCGTGGAGGTAGAAATCAAGAAGGAGCAACAAGTGTTGATGGTCAACAAGACCACCAGTTTCAAGAAAAAGGGTAACGGGAAGAAAGGGAACTTAAAGAAGAATGGCAAGCAAGTTGCTGCTCAAGTGAAGAAGCCCAAGTATGGACCTAAGCCTGAGACTGAGTGCTTCTACTGCAAAGGGACTGGTCACTGGAAGCGGAACTGCCCCTAGTATTTGGCGGAAAAGAAGGATGGCAAAGTGAAAGGTATATTTGATATACATGTTATTGATGTGTACCTTACTAATGCTCGCAGTAACGCCTGGGTATTTGATACTCATTCTGTTGCTAATATTTGCAACTTGAAACAGGGGCTACTGATTAAGCGAAGATTGGCTGAGGACGAGGTGACAATGTGCGTGGGAAATGGTTCCAAAGTCGATGTGCTCGCCATCGGCACGCTACCTCTACATCTACCTTCGGGATTAGTTTTAGACCTAAATAATTGTTATTTGGTGCCAGCGTTGAGCATGAACATTATATCTAGACCTGGTTTAGTGCGAGACGGTTATTCATTTAAATCAGAGAATAATGGTTGTTCTATTTATATGGGTAATATCTTTTATGGTCATGCACCCTTGATGAGTGGTCTATTTTTACTAAATCTTGATAGTAGTGATACACATGTTCATTTTGGGTAAACGCCGTAACTTCAAAATTTCTACGCACACGCAAGATCATGGTGATGCATAGCAACGAGAGGGGACAGATTTGTCTACGTACCCTCGTAGACCGTAAGCGGAAGCGTTATGACAACGCGGTTGATGTAGTCGTACGTCTTCATGATCGACCGATCTAGCACCGAAGGTACGGCACCTCCACGATCTGCACACGTTCAGCTCGGTGATGTCCCGCGAACTCACCATCCAGTAGATCTTCGAGGGAGAGTTTCGTCAGCACAAAGGCGTGATGATGGTGATGATGATGCTACCGGAACAGGGCTTGGCCTAAGCACCGCTACAATATAACCGAGGTGGATTATGGTGGAGGGGGGCACCACACACGGCTAAAAGATCAATGATCAACTTGTGTGTCCATGGTGTGCCCTCTCCCCCGTATATAAAGGAGTGAAGGAGGGGGAGGGCCGGCCCTCTACTATGGCGCGCCCTGGGAAGTCCTACTCCCACCAGGAGTAGGATTCCCCCCTTCTAAGTAGTAGGAGTAGGAGAGAAGGAAGGGGAAGAGAGAAGAGAAGGAAGGAGGGGGCGCCGCCCCTCCCCCTAGTCCAATTCGGACTAGGCCTTAGGGGGGTGGCCTGCCCTAGGCAGCCCCTCTCTCTCCCCTAAAGCCCAATAAGGCCCATATACTCCCCGGTGAATTCCCGTAACTCTCCGGTACTCCGATAAATACCCGAACCACTCAGAACCTTTCCGATGTCCGAATATAGCCTTCAAATATATCAATCTTTATGGCTCGAACATTGCGAGACTCCTCGTCATGTCCCTGATCTCATCCAGGACTCTGAACAACCTTCAGTACATCAAAACACATAAACTCATAATACCGATCGTCATTGAACGTTAAGCGTGCGGACCCTACGGGTTCGAGAACTATGTAGACATGACCGAGACTAATCTCCCGTCAATAACCAATAGCGGAACCTGGATGCTCATATTGGTTCCTACATATTCTACGAAGATCTTTATCGGTCAAACCGCATAACAACATACGTTGTTCCCTTTGTCATCGGTATGTTACTTGCCCGAGATTCGATCGTCGGTATCTCAATACCTAGTTCAATCTCGTTACCGGCAAGTCTCTTTACTCATTCTGTAATGCATCATCCCGCAACTAACTCATTAGTCACTTTGCTTGCAAGGCTTATAGTGATGTGCATTACCGAGAGGGCCCAGAGATACCTCTCCGACAATCAGAGTGACAAATCCTAATCTCGATCTATGCCAACTCAACAAGTACCATTGGAGACACCTGTAGAGAACCTTTATAGTCACCCAGTTACGTTGTGATGTTTGGTAGCACACAAAGTGTTGCTCCGGTATTCGGGAGTTGCATAATCTCATAGTCCGAGGAACATGTATAAGTCATGAAGAAAGCAGTAGCAACAAACTAAACGATCATTGTGCTAAGCTAACGGAATGGGTCAAGTCAATCACATCATTTTATAATGATGTGATCCCATTAATCAAATGACAACTCATGTCTATGGCTAGGAAACTTACCCATCTTTGATTCAACGAGCTAGTCAAGTATAGGCATACTAGTGACACTCTGTTTGTCTATGTATTCACACATGTACTAAGTTTCCGGTTAATACAATTCTAGCATGAATAATAAACATTTATCATGATATAAGGAAATAAATAATAACTTTATTATTGCCTCTAGGGCATATTTCCTTCAGTCTCCCACTTGCACTAGAGTTAATAATCTAGTTCACATCTTTATGTGATTAGTTCACATCTCCATGTGACTAATACCCAAATGGTTTACTAGAGTCAATAATCTAGTTCACATCGCTATGTGATTAACACCCAAAGAGTGATCATGTTTTGCTTGTGAGAGAAGTTTAGTCTACGGGTATGCAACATTCAGATTCGTATGTATTTAGCAAATTTCTATGTCTACAATGCTCTGCACGAAGCTACTCTAGCTAATTGCTCCCACTTTCAATATGTATCCAGATCGAGCCTTAGAGTCGTCTAGATCGATGTAAAAAGCTTGCATCGACGTAACTCTTTACGATGAACTCTTTTATCACCTCCATAACCGAGAAATATTTCCTTAGTCCTCTAAGGATAACTTTGATCGCTGTCCAGTGATCTACTCCGAGATCACTATTGTACTCCCTTGCAAGAATCATGCTAAGGTATAAAATATGACTGGTAAACAACATAGCAGACTTCATTGAACCTATGACTGAGGCATAGGGAATGACTTTTCACTCTCTTTCTATTTTCTGCTGTGGTCGGGTTTTGAGTCTTTACTCAACTTCACACCTTGCAACACAGGCAAGAACTCCTTCTTTGACTGTTCCATTTTGAACTACTTCAAAATCTTTTCAAGGTATGTACTCATTGAAAAGACTTATCAAGTGTCTTGATCTATCTCTATAGATCTTGTTGCTCAATGTGTAAGCAGCTTCATCAAGGTCTTTCTTTGAAAAACTCTTCTCAAACACTCATTTATGCTTTCCAGAAAATTCTACATTATTTCCGATCAATAATATGTCATTCACATATACTTATCAGAAATGATGTAGTGCTCCCACTCACTTTCTTGTAAATACAGGCTTCACCGCAAGTCTGTATAAAACCATATGCTTTGATCACTTTATCAAAGCATATATTCCAACTCCGAGATGCTTGCACCAGTCCATAGATGGATCGCTGGAGCTTGCTCACTTTGTTAGCACCTTTAGTATCGACAAAACCTTCTGGTTGCATCATATACAACTTCTTCTTTAAGAAATCCATTAAGGAATGCAGTTTTGACATCCATTTGCCAGATTTCATAAAATGCGGCAACTGCTAACATGATTTGGACAGACTTTTAAGCATCAATACGAGTGAGAAAATCTCATCGTAGTCAACACCTTGAACTTGTCGAAAACATTTTGCGACAATTCAAGCTTTGTAGATAGGAACACTACTATCAGCGTCTGTATTCCTCTTGAAGATCCATTTATTCTCAATGACTTACCGATCATCGGGCAAGTCAATCAAAGTCCATACTTTATTCTCATACATGGATCCCATCTCAGATTTGATGGCGTCAAGATATTCCGTGGAATCTGGGCTCATCGTCGCTTCCTCATAGTTCGTAGGTTCGTCATGGTCTAGTAACATGACTTCCAGAAAGGATTATCGTACCACTCTGGTGCAGACCATAATCTGGTTGACCTACGAGGTTCGGTAGTAACTTGATCTGAAGTTTCATGATCATCATCATTAGCTTCCTCACTAATTGGCGTAGGAATCACTAGAACTGATTAAGTGATGAACTACTTTCCAATTCGGGAGAAGGTACAATTACCTCATCAAGTTCTACATTCCTCCCACTCACTTTTTTCGAGAGAAACTCCTTCTCTAGAAAGGATCCACTTTTAGAAACAAAGATCTTGCCCTCGGATCTGTGATAGAAGGTGTACCCAACAGTTTCCTTTGGGTATTCTATGAAGACACATTTCTATGATTTGGGTCCGAGCTTATCAGGTTGAAACTTTTTCACATAAGCATCGCAGCCCCAAACTTTAAGGAACGATAGCTTAGGTTTCTAGCCAAACCACAGTTCATATGGTGTCGTCTCAACGGATTTAGACGGTGCCCTATTTAACGTGAATGCAGCTGTCTCTAATGCATAACCCCAACATGATAGCGATAAATTGGTAAGAGACATCATAGATCGCGCCATATCTAATAAAGTACGGTTATGACGTTCAGACACACCATTACGCTGTGGTGTTCCAGGTGGCGTGAGTTGCGAAACTATTCCGCATTGTTTCAAATGAAGACCAAACTCATAACTCAAATATTCTCCTCCACGATCACATTGCAGAAACTTTACTTTCTTGTTATGATGATTTTCCACTTCACTCTGAAATTCTTTGAACTTTTCAAATGTTTCAGACTTATGTTTCATCAAGTAGATATACCCATATCTGCTTAGATCATCTATGAAGGTCAGAAAATAACGATACTCGCCGCGAGCCTCAACACTCATCAGATTGCATACATCAGTATGTATTATTTCCAATAAGTCAGTTGCTTGCTCCATTGTTCCAGAGAACGGATTTTTAGTCATTTTGCCCACGAGGCATGGTTCGCAAGCATCAAATGATTCATAATCAAGTGATTCCAAAATCCCATCAGCATGGAGTTTCTTCATGCGCTTTACACCAATATGACCTAAACGGCAGTGCCACAAATAAGTTGCACTATCATTATTAACTTTGCATCTTTTGGCTTCAATATTATGAACATATGTATCACTACGATCGAGATTGAATAAACCATTCACCTTGGGTGTATGACCATTGAAGGTTTTATCATGTAAACAGAACAACAATTATTCTCTAACTTTAAATGAATAACCGTATTGCAATAAACATGATCAAATCATATTCATGCTTAACGCAAACACCAAATAACATTTATTTAGGTTCAACACTAATCCCAAAAGTATAGGGAGTGTGCGATGATGATCATATCAATATTGGAACCACTTCCAACACACATCTTCACTTCACCTTTAACTAGTCTCTGTTCATTCTGCAACTCCTGTTTCGAGTTACTAATCTTTAGCAACTGAACTAGTATCAAATACTGAGGGGTTGCTATAAACACTAGTAAAGTACACATCAATAACATGTATATCTAATATACCTTTGTTCACTTTGCCATCCTTCTTATCCGCTAAATACTTGGGGCAGTTCTGCTTCCAGTGACCAGTCCCTTTGCAGTAGAAGCACTTAGTCTCAGGCTTAGGTCTAGACTTGGGCTTCTTCACTTGAGCAGCAACTTGCTTGCCGTTCTTCTTGAAGTTCCCCTTCTTCCCTTTGCCCTTTTCTTGAAACTAGTGGTCTTTTCAACCATCAACACTTGATGCTTTTCTTGATTTCTACCTTCGTCGATTTCAGCATCATGAAGAGCTTGGGAATCGTTTCCGTTATCCCTTGCATATTATAGTTCATCACGAAGTTCTAGTAACTTGGTTATAGTGACTAGAGAACTCTGTCAATCACTATCTTATCTGGAAGATTAACTCCCACTTGATTCAAGTGATTGTAGTACTCAGACATTCTGAGCACATGCTCACTAGCTGAGCTATTCTCCTCCATCTTGTAGGCAAAGTGCTTGTCAAAGGTCTCATACCTTTCGACATGGGCATGAGTCTGAAATACTAATTTCAACTCTTGGAACATCTCATATGCTCTGTGGCATTCAAAATGTCTTTGAAGCCCCGATTCTAAGCCGTAAAGCATGGTGCACTAAACTATCAAGTAGTCATCATATTGAGCTTGCCAAACGTTCATAATGTCTGCATCTGCTCCTGCAATAGGTCCATCACCTAGCGGTGCATCAAGGACATAATTCTTCTGTGCAACATTGATGGTAATCCTCAGATCACGGAGCTAGTCCGCATCATTGCTACTAACATCTTTCAACTTATTTTTTCTCTAGGAACATATCAAAAATAAACGGGGAGCTACATCCCGAGCTATTGATCTACAACATAGTTATGCAAATACTATCAGGACTAAGTTCATGATAAATTAAAGTTCAATTAATCATATTACTTAAGAACTCCCACTTAGATAGACATCCCTCTAGTCATCTAAATGATCACGTGATCCAAATCAACTAAACCTTGTCTGATCATCATGGGAGATGGAGTAGTTTTCAATGGTGAACATCACTATGTTGATCATATCTACTATATGATTCACGCTCGACCTTTCGGTCTCCAGTGTTCCGAGGCCATATCTGCATATGCTAGGCTTGTCAAGTTTAACCCGAGTATTCCGCGTGTGTAAAACTAGCTTGCACCCGTTGTATGTGAACGTAGAGCTTATCACACCCAATCATCACGTGGTGTCTCGGCATGACGAACTGTCGCAACGGTGCATACTCAGGGAGAACACTTATACCTTGAAATTTAGTGAGAGATCATCTTATAATGCTACCGTCGAACTAAGCAAAACAAGGATAAACATCATATGCAATCAAAATATGTGACATGATATGGCCATGATCATCTTGCGCCTTTGATCTCCATCTCCAAAGTACCGTCATGATCTCTATCGTCACCAGCATGATACCATGATACCCATCATCTTGATCTCTATCAACGTGTCGTCACATGGTCGTCTCGCCAACTATTGCTCTTGCAACTATTTCTATCACATAGCGATAAAGTAAAGCAATTGTATGGCTCTTGCATCTTATGCAATAAAGAGACAACCATAAGGCTTATGCCAGTTGCCGATAACTGTGTTACAAAACATGATCATCTCATACAATAAAATTTAGCATCATGTCTTGACCATATCACATCACAACATGCCCTGCAAAAACAAGTTATATGTCCTCTACTTTGTTGTTGCAAGTTTTACGTGGCTACTACAGGCTGAGCAAGAACCGTTCTTACCTACGCATCAAAAACCACAACGCGGTATAGTGATTGCTTTTTGATCTTTATAAAGAACCTTGTTCATTGAATCCGATTCAACTAAAGTTGGAGAAACAGACACCCACTAGCCACCTGTGTACAAAGCACGTCGGTGGAACCAGTCTCGCGTAAGCATACGCGTAATGTCGGTCTGGGCCGCTTCATCCAACAATGCCGCTGAATCAAGAATCAACTAGTGACTACAAGCAATATGTATATACCCATGCCCACAACTCATTTGTGTTCTACTCATGCATATAACATCTACGCATAAACCTGGCTTGGATGCCACTGTTGGGGAAATGCCGTAATTTCAAAATTTCCTACGCACAGGCAAGATCATGGTGATGCATAAAAACGAGAGGGGAGAGTATCGTCTATGTACCCTCATCGACCGTAAGCGGAAGCGTTATGACAACATGGTTGATGTAGTCGTACGTCTTCACAATCGACCAATCTAGTTGATGTCTACTACACAACCTTCTTCTTGTAGACGTTGTTGGGCCTCCAAGTGCAGAGGTTTGTAGGATAGTAGCAAATTTCCCTCAAGTGGATGACCTAAGGTTTATCAATCCGTAGGAGGCATAGGATGAAGATGGTCTGTCTCAAGCAACCCTGCAACCAAATAACAAAGAGTCTCTTGTGTCCCCAACACACCCAATACAATGGTAAATTGAATAGGTGCACTAGTTCAGCGAAGAGATGGTGATACAAGTGGTATATGGATGGTAGATAAAGGTTTTTGTAATCTGAAAATATAAAAACAGCAAGGTAACTAATGATAAAAGTGAGCACAAACGGTATTGCAATGCGTTGAAACAAGGCCTAGGGTTCATACTTTCACTAGTGCAGGTTCTCTCAACAATAATAACATAGTTGGATCATATAACTATCCCTCAATATGCAACAAAGAGTCACTCCAAAGTCACTAATAGCGGAGAACAAACAAAGAGATTATGGTAGGGTACGAAACCACCTCAAAGTTATTCTTTCTGATCAATCTATTCAAGAGTCCGTAGTAAAATAACATGAAGCTATTCTTTCCGTTCAATCTATCATAGAGTTTGTACTAGAATAACACCTTAAGACACAAATCAACCAAAACCCTAATGTCACCTAGATACTCCAATGTCACCTCAAGTATCTGTGGGTATGATCATATGATATAGTAAACTCAACAAAATAACTATCATGTGAGGCATAATCCAATTGAAGTTAAAATAATGATGACAAGTTTCATGGATATAATTATTCTTTATAGCATACGTGTCATCACAATAATCATCATAGATAGGAGGGATGCTTTCATCATAATAAATTTGCACATCAAAACTTGGGGGACTAAAAATATCATCTTCATCAAACATGGCATCCCCAAGCTTGTGGCTTTGCATATCATTAGCATCATGGGTATTCAAAGAATTCATACTAACAACATTGCAATCATGCTCATCATCCAAAAATTTAGTGCCAAACATTTTAATACATTCTTCTTCTAACACTTTGGCACAATTATCGGAATCCTTATTTTCACGAAAGACATTAAAAAGATGAAGCATATGAGGTAACCTTAATTCCTTTTTTTGTAGTGATAAAACAAGAAACTAAAAGATTCGATTGCAAGATCTAAAGATATACCTTCAAGCACTAACCTCCCCGGCAACGGCGCCAGAAAAGAGCTTGATGTCTACTACACAACCTTCTTCTTGTAGACGTTGTTGGGCCTCCAAGTGCAGAGGTTTGTAGGACAGTAGCAAATTTCCCTCAAGTGGATGACCTAAGGTTTATCAATCCGTATGAGGCGTAGGATGAAGATGGTCTCTCTCAAGCAACCCTACAACCAAATAACAAAGAGTCTCTTGTGTCCCCAACACACCCAATACAATGGTAAATTGTATAGGTGCACTAGTTCGGCGAAGAGATGGTGATACAAGTGGTATATGGATGGTAGATAAAGGTTTTTGTAATCTGAAAATATAAAAACAGCAAGGTAACTAATGATAAAAGTGAGCACAAACGGTATAGCAATGCGTTGAAACAAGGCCTAGGGTTCATACTTTCACTAGTGCAGGTTCTCTCAACAATAATAACATAGTTGGATCATATAACTATCCCTCAATATGCAACAAAGAGTCACTCCAAAGTCACTAATAGCGGAGAACAAACAAAGAGATTATGGTAGGGTACGAAACCACCTCAAAGTTATTCTTTCTGATAGATCTATTCAAGAGTCTGTAGTAAAATAACATGAAGCTATTCTTTCCGTTCAATCTATCATAGAGTTCGTACTAGAATAACACCTTAAGACACAAATCAACCAAAACCCTAATGTCACCTAGATACTCCAATGTCACCTCAAGTATCCGTGGGTATGATTATACGATATGCATCACACAATCTCAGATTCATCTATTCAAACCAACACAAAGTACTTCAAAGAGTGCCCCAAAGTTTCTACCGGAGAGTCAAGAAGAAAACGTGTGCCAACCCCTATGCATAGGTTCATGGGCGGAACCCGCAAGTTGATCACCAAAACATACATCAAGTGGATCAATAGAATACCCTATTGTCACCACGGGTATCCCACGCAAGACATACATCAAGTGTTCTCAAATCCTTAAAGACTCAATCCGATAAGACAACTAAAAAAGGGAAAACTCAATTCATCACAAGAGAGTAGAGGGGGAGAAGAAACATAAGATCCAACTATAATAGCAAAGCTCGCGATACATCAAGATCGTATCACCTCAAGAACATGAGAGAGATAGAGATCAAACACATAGCTACCGGTACATACCCTCAGCCCCGAGGGAGAACTACTCCCTCCTCGTCATGGAGAGCACCGGGATGATGAAGATGGCCACCGGAGAGGGATTCCCCCTCTGGCAGGGTGCCGGAATGGGTCTAGATTGGTTTTTGGTGGCTACGGAGGCTTCTGGCGGTGGAACTCCCGATCTATTCTGCTCCCCAAAGTTTTTAGGGTATATGGGTATATATAGGAGGAAGAAGTGCGTCAGTGGATCTCCAGGTTGTCCTCGAGGCAGTGGGCGCACCCAGGGGGGTGGGCGCGCCCCCCACCCTCGTGGGCAGCCCGGGACTCTCTTGGTCCATCTCCGATACTCAGTGGGCTTCTTCTGGTCCAAAAATAAATTCCGTGAAGTTTCAGGTCAATTGGACTCCATTTGATTTTCCTTTTCTGCGATACTCGAAAACAAGGAAAAAATAGAAACTGGCACTGGGCTCTAGGTTAATAGGTTAGTCCCAAAAATCATATAAAGTAGCATATAAATACATATAAAACATCCAAGGTTGATAATATAATAGCATGAAACAATCAAAAATTATAGATATGTTGGAGACGTATCACTAGCACCGAAGGTACGACACCTCCGCGATCTGCACATGTTCAGCTCGGTGACGTCCCGCAAACTCACAATCCAGTAGAGCTTTGAGGGAGAGTTTCTTCAGCACGACGGCGTGATGACGGTGATGATGATGCTACCGGAACAGGGCTTCGCCTAAGCACCGCTATGATATAACCGAGGTGGATTATGGTGGAGGGGGGCACCGCACATGGCTAAAATATCAATGATCAACTTATGTGTCCATGGGGTGCCCCCTCCCCCGTATATAAAGGAGTGGAGGAGGGGGAAGGCCGACCCTCTACTATGGCGCGTCCTGGGGAGTCCTACTCCCACCGGGAGTAGGATTCCCCCCTTCCAAGTAGTAGGAGTAGGAGAGAAGGAACGGGAAGAGAGAAGAGAAGGAAGGAGGGGGCGCCGCCCCTCCCCCTAGTCCAATTCGGACTACGCCTTGGGGGCGCGCGGCCTGCCCTAGGCAGCCCCTCTCTCTCTTCCCTAAAGCCCAATAAGGCCCATATACTCCCCGGCGAATTCTCGTAACTCTCCGGTACTCCGATAAATACCCGAACCACTCAGAACTTTTCCGATGTCCGAATATAGACTTCCAATATATCGATCTTTACGTCTCAAACATTTCGAGACTCCTCGTCATGTCCCTAATCTCATCCGGAACTCCGAACAACCTTCAGTACATCAAAACACATAAACTCATAATACCGATCGTCACTGAACGTTAAGCGTGCGGACCCTACGGGTTCGAGAACTATGTAGACATGACCGAGACTCATCTCTGGTCAATAACCAATAGTGGAACATGGATGCTCATATTGGTTCCTACATATTCTACGAAGATCTTTATCGGTCAAACCGCATAACAACATGCGTTGTTCCCTTTGTCATCGGTATGTTACTTGCCCGAGATTCGATCGTCGGTATCTCAATACCTAGTTCAATATCGTTACCGGCAAGTCTCTTTACTCGTACTGTAATGCATCATCCCGCAACTAACTCATTAGTCACATTGCTTGCAAGGCTTATAGTGATGTGCATTACCAAGAGGGCAAAGAGATACCTCTCCGACAATCGGGGTGACAAATCCTAATCTCGATATGTGCCAACTCAACAAGTACCATCTGAGACACCTGTAGAGCACCTTTATAATCACCCAGTTATGTTGTGACGTTTGGTAGCACACAAAGTGTTCCTCCGGTATTCGGGAGTTGCATAATCTCATAGTCTAAGGCACATGTATATGTCATGAAGAAAGCAGTAGCAACAAACTAAATGATCATTGTGCTAAGCTAACGGAATGGGTCAAGTCAATCACATCATTCTCTAATGATGTGATCCCGTTAATCAAATGACAACTCATGTATATGGCTAGGAAACTTAACCATCTTTAATTCAACGAGGTAGTCAAGTAGAGGCATACTAGTGACACTCTGTTTGTCTATGCATTCACACATGTACTAAGTTTCCGGTTAACACAATTCTAGCACGAATAATAAACATTTATCATGATATAAGGAACTAAGTAATAACTTTATTATTGACTCTAGGGCATATTTCCTTCAGTTCATAGTATTGAAGCCAAAAGATATAAGTTTAATAATGATAGTGCAACTTATTTCTGGCACTGCCGTTTAGGTCATATTGGTGCAAAGCGCATGAAGAAACTCCATGCTGATGGACTTTTGGAATCACTTGATTATGAATCACTTGATGCTTGCGAACCATGCCTCATGGGCAAGATGACTAAGACTCCGTTCTTCGGAACAATGGAGCGAGCAACAGACTTGTTGGAAATAATACATACTAATGTATGCGGTCCGATGAGTATTGATGCTCGCGGCGGGTATCGTTATTTTCTTACCTTCACAGATGATTTGAGCAGATATGGGTATATCTACTTGATGAAACAAAAGTATGAAACATTTGAAAAGTTCAAAGAATTTCATAGTGAAGTGGAAAATCATTGTAACAAGAAAATTAAGTTTCTACAATCTGATTGTGGAGGAGAATATTTGAGTTACGAGTTTGGTCTTCATTTGAAAAAATGCGGAATAGTTTCGCAACTCACGCCACCTGGAACACCATAGCGTAATGGTGTGTCCAAACGTCGTAACCACATTTTATTAGATACGGTGCGATCTATGATGTCTCTCACTGATTTACCGCTATCGTTTTGGGGTTATACTTTAGAGACGACTGCATTCATGTTAAATAGGGCACCATCGAAATCCGTTGAGACGACACCTTATGAACTGTTGTTTGGCAAGAAACCCAAGTTGTCGTTTCTTAAAGTTTGGGGTTGCGATGCTTATGTGTAAAAGCTTCGACCTGATGAGCTCGAACCCAAATCGGAGAAATGTGTCTTCATAGGATACCCAAAAGAGACTATTGGGTACATGTCGGTGTCAAAACCGGTAGATCTCGGGTAGGGGGTCCCGAACTGTGCGTCTAAGCCAGATGGTAACAGGAGGCAAGGGGGGCTTCTTTTAACAGAAGCTTATTTATACGGGCTTCATGCCCAACACATGTGTTACGCTTCCGCATGTACCTTTT